>NC_092873.1:436155691-436470326 GCF_028372415.1 Notamacropus eugenii | reverse complement strand
AAGAGAACACAGAGAAAGAGAGAGAACAGGGAAATACATAGAACTCTGGACCTGCAGTCAGGAAGACTTCAAACATGATCCAGACATGGGTTAGCTGTGCGACCCTGGGCAAGTCATTTATCCTCTGCCTGCCTCAATTTCCTCTGAAATATGAGAATAATGATAGTACCTATATCCCAAGATTGTTATGACATCAAAAGAGATATTTGTAAAGTACTTAACACAGTTCTTGGAGCATAATATACTCTACTTAAATCTTCTTTTTTTCCCTCCTTCTAAGCCCCCAAAGCCATCCCTACCCCTCCCAATATATGTGAATGTCTATGAAAAAACTGAAGCCATAAGCTCCCTCCCCTCCTCTATCACCCACCTCAGAACCTCTCTGGTTTTTTTATCCATCCTCTTTTCCTTTATAATGATCTCTGAGGAAGAGGTACCCCTTCTTTGATTCCACTCTCCCTTCTCCAGGAACTTGCAGTATTGATCATTCTCTCTTCTCTCCCTCTCTCTCTTCTCCCTCCCTCTCTCTCTTCTCTCTGTCTGTCTCTGTTTATCTCTATCTCTCTTTCTCCTTTCTGTTTTCTCTTTCTCTCTGTCTGTTTTTTCTCCCTGTTCTCTCTCTTTCTCTGTGTTCTCTTTCTCCTCTCTGTCTGTCCCTATCTCTGTTGTGTGTGTGTGTGTGTGTGAGAGAGAGAGAGAGAGAGAGAGAGAGAGAGAGAGAGAGAGAGAGAGAGAGAGAGAGAGCTTCTCCCTGTCTACTCCATATCTTTCCTTTTTTTTCTTAGGCAAAATCTTAGAAATAATTATCTAAATCCCTGCTTCCAGTTCCTCATCAACCATTTTCTTCTCAACCTCTTACAATCTGTCTTCTGACCCACTCCCAGCTGAAACCACTTTTCCATTGTTACCAACGACTGCTGAACTGTTGAATCCAAAGCCATTTTCTCAGTCCTTTTCCTGTTGACTTTTCTGCAGCTTCTGTTGCTACTAACAATCCCCTCCTCCAGTATACTCTCCTCTTCTCTATTGATTTTGGTCGCTCTGTCCTAGCTCACTTCCTATCTTTCTCACATTGTCTTCTCCTCTGAGGGCTCATCATCACCGATTTCTCACCCACCAAGCATGGTAATCCCCTAGGGTTCTGTTCCAGGACATCTCACTCTATGTTCTTTCTCTTTTGGTGATTTCTTCAGCTCTCGTGGTTTTAATTATCTCAAAGCTTATGACTCCCAGACTTACATAACCAGACCTAATTCCTCTACTGAACATACCCTCAACTGCCTCCTATACATCTCCACCTGAATGGCTCAATTGCACCTCAGACTCAACATGTCCAATATGGTACTCATCATCTTTATTCCTCTCTTTCTTCTACATGTCCTATATTGCTGTTGAGAACTCCACCATCTTACCAGTCATCCCATTTGATATCCTTGGGCTTTCCCTCACCTTGCTCTCATATCCCAATAAGCTACTAAGTCTTCCCAGTTCTACCTCTATAATATTTCCCACACCCATCCTTTCTACTTAGATACCACCCTTGTCAAGGGCTTCATCAAGTGGGTAAAAAAAATGGACAAGGCTTTGGGCTAAGAATTCATAATCCAATTTCAGACTAGTTATGTGACTCTGAGCAAATCATTTAACCTCTCCTTACTGCAGTTTCATCTGTAAAATAGGGATAATAATAGCACCTACCTCCCAGGGTCTCATCTGTGCCTTAGAATCCTTAGCTTCCCTAGAGACTCGCTTCAGGGGCCACCTTCTACACAGAGCCTTTCCTGGTCACACACACACACACACACACACACACACACACACACACACTGCCCCATACACACACCCAGGTTGTTAGGGCTGTTACCCTTCTGAAGTGATCTTATGTTTAGCTGTGTCTCCATTATAGCACCCAAGAGAATGTAAGCTCCCTGAAGACAAGTATTTATTGGATTTACCTTTGTATGGCTAAAGTCTAGCACAATGCTTCGCATGTAGTAGCTAATTAATAAAAGTTTGTTATATTGCCTCTCCTCCCCTCTCTGTTCATTTTCTCTCTTCTCTACCATAAATAATCCTGGGGTAAAGATATCCCTCTATATTTTTCATTTTAATTTTTCATTTTAATAATAATAATAGCTAATGTTTCTATAATGCTTTAAGTTTTGCAAAGCACTTTACAAAAATCATCTCATTTCATCCTCCCAACAACCCTGACAGGTAGATGCTATTATGATCATCATTTTACAGATGAGGAAACTGAGGCTAGGAGAGGTTAAGTGACTTGACCAAGGTGACATAGCTAGTAAATGCTGGAGGCTGGATTTGAATTCAAGCCTTCCTTATTCCAAGTCTACTCCTTTACCCACTTGGACACCTGGCTGCCTCCATTCATCAAATACATATGGTGAACATTATATGTATAAGGCAATAGGAAGCATACAAAGAAATATCTGGCTACAATCTCCGGTGGTATGTGATAAGTGTCATGGGGCTGATACAAAAAGTAAATGCTAGACAGGTTGGAGGAAAGGAGAAATCTCTGGGCTGAGGTGAGTGAGGGGTGCTGCCTGGAGATAGTGGCATTAGACCCTAGGCTTTGTTACTGTAGTATATGAGATGGCCAATTCTATAAGTGTGTGGGACTCACCATGTACAGTGCCCAGCCTGGAACCAAATATCCATCTCTCTGATGGTAACAATGTGGCTTCACACATAGTGGGTGCTCAGTGATTTGGAACCATGGGATGAATGACTACAATGATAGCTTATTTTTGAGGGAAAAAAGATAAAGAAATGGATGGCTTAGCCTACCTACCCTAACCTCACTTGATTCCTCCAACGTCAGCTTCTGGACCTGTCTGTCTTTCTTTCCCTCCTTGTTTTCCTCAAAGACATACCCTCCCTCATGATCTCCATCTCCTTCATTCTCCAACATGACCACCAGGAGGTGCCCTATGATAGTCTGGATTGCCTCGCCCTCTTTTGTCATGGAGATACAGCAAAGATTGCTGAGGACCGCCTGCAATTGTCAGCTCTCAGCTTCTCAGCCCCTAGGGGGACAGTGCTGCTTGCTGAGATCTGCCATTTGAGTAGGTCACTCCTCCAGGAGTGGATGTGTCTCTACAGAGGAGCTATGGGACCCAACCGGGCTAATATTCTTAGGTTCTTCATAGAATTAGAGTCACAGAACAACTAAAAGGGACCTCGGTGATTACATATTCCAAGCCTTCATTAAAATGATAGTTAAATAACATCAGATAAGGATACTAAGGCAAAGAGACTTGCCCAATGTCACCAAGTAATATTGTCAGGATCAGGACTAGAACTCATGTCTCCTAGCTCTGACTTCAGTATCATTTCCATGAAATAATACTCCTCAGTTTTGTACCATCTTTAGTGTCATAGAGTTCAAAACATCTATAGTTTCTTGGAAAACTCCAATTCAGAGACACACGCTTCTGTCACCTTGCCCACGTTACCATCCGTCCATTTTCTTCACCAGCAGGATAGGATAGAGGAAGGACTACTGACACCATGGTTTCCTCAAAGATGGGGACCAGGTATCTTCCAGAACAAAGCCAAAAATCTCTTCCAAGAAAATGAGGAGGTCAAAGTAGAAGAGGGGGAAGATGAAGAGAAGAAAAAGGAAACACAAGCGTTTGTGAATCACTTATTATATGCCAGGCATTACGCTAGAATCCAAAGAAAAAGCAAAAACAATCTCTGTCTCAAGGAGCTCACATTCTAATAGGGGAGACATGTACATAAATAGGTGTGTCCAGGATACACACAGAATATAAGGATGGGAACCTTGGAAGAGAAAGCATCAGTATATGGGAAGACTTCCTGTAGAAGGTAGCATTTTTGTTGTCTTAAAGGAAGCAAGATTCTAAAAGGCAAAAGTAACAAAGGAGAACATTCTAGATATAGCAACAATTAATGCAAAGACAGAGTGATAGAAGATGGAATTTGGTGTGTGAGGAGCAGCAAGGAGGCTGGTATGTCTGGACAGTAGAATGTATGAAAGGCAGTAATGTGTAAGAAGACAAGGATAGAAAACAGCTATGAAACTTTAAATGCTATACCCAGGACTACTTATTTGAGGCAAGAGATAATAAGGAGTATATATTTGATCTTCAGGGTAATAGGGAGCCATTACAATTTATTTGGGCAGCAGTGAGGACAAAGCCAAGGCTTTTGATTGGCTCTTTCTTATGTCACCTCTCCCTCTTTCCCTAGCCCAATCATCTCAAGACTTCCTCTTGAAGACAGCCAAATGGGGAGGCACTATTTCTACTAAGGGTTTTCTTGTGTTGCTAGGGTAGCAACAGGACCTACTTTGTAGCTCTAACCCAAATATCCGAATAATTTAGGAATTTTTCATATTTTGTTTAAGCATGACTCTAGATTGGTGGATAGAAGGATGAGTACCTCTGGGAGGGAGGAGTTGGTGCAAAAACTTTGAGGGAGGGGGAGAGAGAGAGGAGAGAGAGAGAGATTGATTGATTGATTTGCTTTCACATAGTTTCTTTGAGACTAATTCCAGACATGTAGAGAGAGAAACAGAGAGACAGACAGACTTTGACAACTGAAGACATGGGGGGGAAGCTGGCTTTTCGATATATTCCTGATTTCTAGCTTCCCACCATAAAAACTATGGGAAATTTCCCCTTGAGTGAGAGCGGGACCTCTCTCTTAGATGAACTGACATTCTCTCTAGCTCATTCGCTTTGTGTATTTTTGTTATATTCTATTTTGTAGAACTCCTTTGATTTCTGTATGCTTTTTGCTTGGACAAATGGGTTTTCTATTTTCTATTAGTGATGGTCTTTTCTGGAGCCAGCATTTTGTGGAAAGGAGTTAATCTGCAAGTGAAGACCCCTTAAAAGCAACCACCTAAGCAGCTTTTGTTTTGAACCTATTATACATCTAAACCATCAATATTTCAGGGGGAGGAAGGCTGACAGAATTCTAATGCAATAACCTCTCAGAAATTGCAGGAAAGAGCCTGTAACTTGGCAGTGCTATGGAGACTTGTCTATCTTTCCCTGCCTCCACCCCCCAGTTATGGTGTTGGCTCTTCTCCTCTTCATCAGGGGGTGGCCAAGACCTCAAATTATATCTATCACACTTAAACAAATAATATGAACATAAGTATGTTCCATGGGCACACACACACTTCACTCAGAGACCAGCATAGAGACTAGAAATCAAAAGACTTGTATTGGAGTCTAATTTCTACTATTTAATAGCTATGTAACCTTGAACAAGTCATTCAGATCTCTCTGGGTCTAGTTTCCCCAGCTGTAAAACAAGAGGGTTGCATTAGGTGATTCTAAGGTGCTTTCAATACTGATATTTTGTAATTCTAGAATAAGGCATGATGATGCAAGCTTGCTAAGGTAGAGGTTGATGGAAGGGGACACATGGGAAAGGAGATTGGGAAGAAAAAAAAAGAAAAGGAGATTGAGCATTGGCAGTTTCTGAACTTGGTGTCCACATCTAATCTACCTCTTCTGAAAGGGAATCTGCCCAGGTAATTTCCAGTCTTTTCCTTTGTATTCATAGGAATAGTAGGGGAAAAATTATCAACAAAAGTCCAGCATCAAGTTAGAGAGAGAAAGGTAAAAGGTGCAGAGAGGGAACAAGGTTGAAGGTTTTGTCAACAAAGACCCTTTGTGTCCACAGAAGCATTTGGCAGGAAACCAGAAGGGTAAAGAATGAAAGAACACCTCCCCACTTCCAAGTTTTACAGGAGACAGCAACAGCTAATCATGCTCGCGATCACAACTGGGATCAGTAACACTGACTCCTTGATTTCCTTTGCTCCTTTTTTTGGAATATCTATGTGTTATCAGATCCTATATTGCATTCCTTCAATCTCCCAGTGCCCTGGGTAAGTGGTACTGAGAGAGGCTACATGTGGGTGTGCAGGGATCCACCATTTTGCTCTGGGTGGGAAGAGAATAATGGAGCTGATGGTCAGGTATGGGGAGGAAAAGAGAATTGAGACCCTAGGAGGGGCTTATCTAGGGGATTTACTGGAAAACTGAAGGATCTACTTGGAATTAAACTGATCAGACTCTCAGATCTGTCCCTTGAGGACCATGAGCTTTCCTTCACTTTCAAGCAGAACTGGACAAGTTGGAACACCTAAAAGAAAAGGTCAGAAGGGGGAAGAACTTCCTATGATCAGAGGATCACAGATAGGGAACTGAAGGGGATCTTGAGGTCATCTTAGCCAAGTTGTTCAGTTTACAGATGAAGAAACTGAAACCCAGAGAGGTTAAGATGTTGTAACTAAGATCAAAAGGGAGTAAAGGTCAAGGGCTAGATCTGAACCCAGGTGCTCTAACTTCAGAGCCAGGGTCCCTGAACAAATTAAGGAGTGAGGTATAGAAATCTCTCCCTGACAGGGAACAGCCCTGCTTCTAGTTGTCACTTTTCCCCTGGGAAATGAAGGGGAGAAAGGGTATAAGCATTTACATAGCCCCTTCCATGTACCATACTGTGCTAAGTGCTTTAAAAATATTATCTTATTTGATTCTCAAACAGACCTAGGAAGTAGAGGCTTTTATTTTCCTCATTTTACAACTGAGAAAAACTGAGGCAAGCAGAGGTTGTGACTTGCCCAGTTTCCATTAAAGAGGTAAGGTCAAATCTGAACTCAGGTCTTCCTGATTCCAACTAACTGCCCCTAAATAGACCACTAAAAAGCTGTGTGACCATCCAGAAATCATGTCACTTCTTTGGGCCTCATTCTCTTTCATTTGTAAAATGGGGGTGTTGTTCAGTTGTGTCTGACTCTTTGTGACCCCATGAACCATCTCCTGACAATCTTGTCTAAGGGGTTTTCTTGGCCAAGTTTCCAGAGTAGTTTGCTATTTCTTTCTCCAGTGGATTAAGGCGAACAGATGTTTTGCCAATGAACTTCAATGATCCTGGAGAAAAAAGTGCCAATTTGAACAGAAATTAGAAAATAGAAGTTGTGGTTGCCATTATTATTTCTTCTTCCTTTACTTCTTCTTTTCAAAAAGTTGGGACAATTTCCGTTTTGCCTCATGAAGTTTTCATTTTTGATTTCTTGAAATATAGCTCTAAGAAAACAAGCTTTTAAAAAGCCCACTGTGTTTTAAATGGAGCTACTTGACCAACTTTTAAACCCAAATCTTTCTGACTTTCACTGAATGGCTAATAAAAGCTCCAGCTCAAACCTCTGTGGCTCATTGTTTAGATTTTGATGGCTTAGAATAAGTGTAGATAGCAATTGTTTTCTGTTCTGGCCAGGAACTCTAAGGTTCTTTCCCTCTCATATTGATATTTTGTGATGGCAAATTGGGCCATCTTTTGTCTCAATTCTTACCTAGTCCTTGGTGACTGAATGGGTGTGCCCTCAGACCAACTAAAACCTGGGAAAGACCTTAACTGAGACTTCTTTGACTCTGGAGGAGAGAAAGAAGCTAAAGACTGTTTCACACTAATCCAATTTATGGGCAAGTCTAGATATCACCTTCAAGATATCTTTAGTCCTCTTCAAGAATGAAACAACAACAGCAACCACAGGACAAATGCAAGTTAAATGACTTACCCAGGTTCACACAGCTAGTAAGTGTCTGAGGCTGAATTTGAACTCAGGTCTTCCTGACTTGAAGCCCAGCACTTTATCCACTGAACTATTTAGCTGCCTCCAAATAAAAGTAGTTGATCTCAACTTCTTCTAGTTTTGATATTCTATTATCCCAATAGTCATTTAAGTAAGGCAGACATCTGTCTGGGAAGTCAAGTGGAAATCTAGTTGAAAGGAAGAGAATATATAACACGAAGAATCTCTCCAACCTTGAGGTCAAAGGAAGTCTCAGGCTAGCAGAACTGATCATCGTCCTTCACGGGTGTGATAGCTCAAGGCTGTTCTGGAGAATGGAATAACTTGTAGTAATGTGGGAAGTCCAGGCCCACACTGTTGTTGCAAAGAACTCTGGATGGGGGAATGGAGAGAAAGAGAGAGAAATTGAAGTGAGTGGAGTGAAAGACATGGAGAAGAGAGAGGAGGATGAAGACAAAAAGCAAGACAGAGAGAGAAGGAGACGAGGAAAGATAAGGAAGAAAAGAGAAAAGAAAAAACCAAAATGATGGGGTGATGGGACCTCAACCCTAAATTGTCCCACGTTTCAGTAACTCAGTCCTTGGTGTTTCCATTGAGGCATCTGACCCATCCCATCCCATCTAGAGAGTCAGTAATCCTTTTAACTGCCCGTTCACTGTGACTCTCCAACCACTTAACTCCTTTCAGTGTCTATACCTGGACCACCCTAGGCTGTTTATCACTTCTTAATCCCATTCAGATCTTCTCACTGTCTTTTCTTGTATGTAATTACCAATCTTACCTCCATTAAAGCACTGATTCTTAGAATCTCACCCACTCCTATTGGCTACAATTCCTCAGTCACTTAGAATCTAGCCTGCTTCTATTGGTGTCAGAAATAGACCACTATTTTGACTGAAGGAAGTCTTGAGTGGTTGAATTCTTTTGAGGCAGACCCCCATACCCTTAGAGTAAGGGAAAGACAATCAAGAGAGAGGAAAGAGAGAAGGGAAAGATGAGAGAGGAGAAGAAAGACCAGAAGAAAGAGAGAAAGATTCACATTGAGAAAGACAGAGGGGGAGAGGAGAAAGAGAAAACAAAGAGATTGAAAGAAGAGGATGAGATTGAGAAGAGAGATTGAAAGAGGAAAAATAGATCAAGATTGAAAGAGAGAGGGGGAAAGAGAGAAAGGAGGCAGAGAGAGAGTGGTTGGGAGGGAGAGGAGAGGGAGTGAAAGAAAGGAGAGATAAATTGGAGGTGGGGAAGAGCAGGCACATGAGAATAATGGGAGAAAAAAATACCATGATTGGTAACAGGCTGCTTGTTGAGAAAGGCATCCAACTGTGGAGGTGAAACATCACAGTGAGGTAGCCCAGGGAGTTGGGAGAGCGGAGCCTGCAGCCCCAATAAGCTGCTTTGCAATCAGGAAGGAAGGAGGGAGTGCAGAGCAGGGAGGGAGACAGGTCTAAATATGGATGTAGGCATCTAGCTCTGCAGCTCCCAAACTGGCGTGTGCCATTTTCCTTACATGATCTGGGCAATTACGACATTTTCCCACCATCGCATAAAGGCCCAAGGATGACTCACAGGCATGGGAAGGAGGCAAAAAGAAATGAACAAGGGGAGGAGAAGGAGGGTGCAGAGGGGAAAAAAAGAATAAGAGAAGGAAGAGGGGAAAAAAGAGAAACAGATGGAACTGGGCTACATGCCAAGGTGGAGATGTCTGACTCATTCAGAGGAATGGAAAGAGAATCACCTCCTTTCGTCTCGCTGTGGCATAAGGAGGAAGGGAAAGGGATGATAGGTAGAGAGCAAATCAGGGAGGTAAAGTTTATAGAATATCAGACTTCATGGATCACCTAATCCAATCCATCCATTCTGCAGAAAAGAAAGTCAAGGCCCAGAGAGATAAAGTAATTTGCCCAAGTTGTCTAAGTCAGTGGCAGAATGGAGAATGAAATCCAGGTCTTCTGGACTGAATTGTTTCAGAGAAGATAAATCAGGAAATGACTACAGAAACAAAGAGATATGGGAGTGGTTGACTCAAACTCCCACCTCCATGCCTTTTCTCACACAGTGCCTCATGCTTGGGATGTCCTCCCTTTCCCTCTAAGCCTGGTGAACCCTCAAAAGCTCCCTCCTATGTGAAACCCACCCAGCTTCTCTGGTTGGTATCCATTGTCTTCTTGGAACCTCCCAGAGGGCTTGCTTTCTTAACTTTCTAATGCACAGATTAGTGAGCAGTATGCTAATTTTCTGTATGTATTATATTTCCCTACTTGCCAGTGTCTTATCTAAACTTTGTATTTCTCCCAGTACCCAGCAGAGTGATTTGCTTCTATCAAGCGTTTAATAAACGTTGCATTAAATTTGCTTAATTAAATGGAATACAGGAGGATGCACAGCCAAAGTAGGTGAAGATGCAAATGACTAAGTCGTCTCACCTACTCGAAGAGGTAGGGTCCTAGGACTGTCCCTATTTTACAAATGAGAAATGGGAGTCTTACCACAGTTGTGTGACCTGTGGGAGGCGGTTTTCTGATTCCGGTTTCAGGGCTTTTCTCACTTCACCAAGCTAAAATATAAGGGTCTGGCTGCGTGTTTTTACATGTGGATTTTGTATTTTGCATACAGATTACTCAGTGAGTACACACACACACACACTACAACCTTTTTGAGTCAGCCTGGTAAAATGGAATAATTTATTTGGCATCAAAAGATCTGAATTTAAATCCCAGCTCTCCCACTTACTACCTATCGTGGTTTTGAACAAATTGATTTATCTCTGTGGGCCTCAGTTTCCCCATTCAGTTATGAGGTTGGACTAGATGCATAGGCCCCCAAAGTGGGCCATACCATCCCCCAGGGGGGGACCTATAGAACGATCTAGGGGGGATTTATTTTTAATTTTTTAAATTATTTATTTTTTAAATAAAAGTTTACATTTTTAAAATAAAATATTTTTTAAAAAATTACATTATTTTTTAATAAAAATTTTTATTTAAAAAAAATGCTGCAAATTAAAAATTTAAAAAAGTCATTAAAGGGCTAAAGAAAGTAGATTTCCAGGGGGGCACTGAGTAATTTTTTTTAAAAGGGACTGTAGGCCAAATAAGTTTGGGCAAACCTCAGGACTAGGGGTTTGCGACGTTTCCTTCCATCCTTAAATCCTTTGAACTATAACTCAGGGATATGCAGAGAACATTTCCATCTAAAGCCAAAAGCAACCCCCAATTGTAGCAGTGCTCCCAAATGTTCCAGTGTGATTACAGCCTAGCCAAGAGAGAAAACTTTCCCACAGGCTGGCACCTACGTCCATTCATGGTACAATAAAGACAGGATGAATTTAACCAAAGGGAGAAGGAGCCAGAGTTCACCACTTAGTTGTATTTGTTCTGGACAAAGGTCAGCTATAACTCTGTTACTTCCTTTTTCATTTATTATACCAAACAGAATTGATAAGTCTTTATAATTTATTAATATTTTATTTGTAAATAAGATGGTTAAATATTTGTCTGGACTGTACTTGTGATTATACTGGTGAAAGGAATTGTTTGAGAGGAAATTCCCTCTACCAAAATAAATTAGCAACAGTTATAAGTTATGATTACAAATTGGTCATTTATAGTTTTTTAAAAGAGTTTTCTGGATACTGAGAGGTTGTGATTTACCCAGGGTCACCTGGATAGACTATATCAGAAGCCTGACTCCAAGGCCAGTGTCCACGGTTTCTATCCACTCTGCCTTGTTGCCTCTCATTAAATAATATCTTTGTTTTTTACAATTTTACTTTGTTTAACTGACGTATTTTTTCCCCTTCAGGGTTATACATGAAACTACTGAAGAATTTCATGCTACTCTAAAGTCCTATGGCCTTTATCTGTGACCTAGAGTTGGTCAATGAAAAAAAAAAGAGATTTTCCAATTTACAAATTGCCCTAATTCATGATTTAGAGATTTGTATACCCCTATTTCCAATGGCAGTTGAAGTACTACCAAGAGTATGTGATAACCCCAAGCACAAAGCCAGACTGGAGGTAGGAACAACTTCAAAGATCCCCTACTTATCACCCCCTACTGGGGCCTGCTGCCCCCACTCCAAATACTCCAAATCTAGAGATGAAAAAGGATGGTCAAAAGTGAGGGTGATGGGGGATGGAGGATGAAGCTGGGAAGGGCTGGCTGCAGGCCCTGGTTGACCCAGGCTGGACAAACAGCAGGTTGTGCTCTCTACAGTACTTCCCAGAGTGCTGTGACAGCGCTGACCCTTCTCCCATGCCCATCCCACCTTATCCTGGTGCACTGTGAGAACACTCAGGCACTGCAGAACCCTGGGGATGCCTTGCCCAGCTAACAGAAGGGGAATCAGTACCCTGTTCCTCACCTGTCCCCAGGGCTCAGGGCTTAGTAGTATCACCAGCAACAGCTTCAAATCCCTGATTAAAGTGCCACAACAGAGGGTACCTATAGCCATTGGCAGCTAGGACTCTAATAAGTATAGTGATCACCATTAAGGGAAAGTGTGGGGGAGTGAGCAAGGCTGATAATACAATGATTATATTAATCTGCCTTGATCTGATTCTTCATCCTCCTCCTCTTGGCCTCCCTTCTAGAGTCAATGAGAGGGAGCAGGTGCTGCCAAACCCAGAGCTGGCATCTTAAGACATTTCCTCCCCTCCACCTCCCTTCAACCTCATCTGCTCCTTCCCTAGCCTTCTCAGACTTTCCTGACTCTTACAGCTAACTGCAGGAGAGGACCTGGCCTCCCTGGTTAGCTCAGAGAATGGGAGAAAAACAATGAGAAGACATTGCTGACAAACATACCCAGGTCTCTCCCATCCTAAAAGAAAAACAAAACCCAAAACTCTCACTTGATCCTTCCATCCCTGTTAAATATCATCCTATATCTCTTCTGCCTTTTATAGCTAAACTCCTCGAAAAGACCATTTACAGCAGGGACATCCACTTTCCTCTCACGCTCTACTTGACCCTTTACAATCTGATTTCCAACCCTGTCATTCCACCCAAACTTCTCTCTCCAAAGTTACCAGTGATCTCTTAGCTGCGAAATCCATTAGCCTTTTCTCCATCCTCATTGTCACTGACTTCTCTGCAGCCTCTGACGTTGCTGACCACTCTCTCCTCTTTGATATTCTCTTTTCTTTATAGGTTTTTGGGAAACCATTCTCTCCTGGTTTTCCACCAACCTATTTCACCAATCCTTCTCTGTCTCCTTTGCTGGATCCTTCTCCAGATCACACCCTCTAACATAGGCATCCCTCAGGGTTCTGTCCTGGGCCCTCTTCTCTTCTCCCTCTATACTACTTCATTTGGTGATCTCATCAGCTTTCCAAGGATTCCAAGGATTTAATCACCATCTCTAATGATAATTCTCAAATGTACCTTTCCTGTCCCAGTTTCTCAGCTGACCTCCAATCTCATTCCCATCTTGCAATGGAAAGGCAGTCCAGTAGACATCTTAAACTCAACATGTCCAGAACAGAAATGATCTTTCCACCAAACTCTACCCTGCCTTTCCTCTTACTGTAGAGGGCAACACCATCCTCCCAGGCCCTGAGGCTCACAACCTAGGCATTATCCTGGATTTCCCACTATCTCTCACTACCCCCCACCTCACCACCACAACTCCCTGGCCATATCCAATTGGTGGCCAAGACCTGTCAATTTCATCTTTGAATCATATCTCATATATGGCCCCTTCTCTCCTCTGACACTGCCACATCTCTGATACAGACCCTCCTCAACTCATACCTGGAATATCACAGTAGCCTGCTGGCTGCTGACTGCCTCAAGTCTCTCCCCACTTATATCCATCAAACCATTCAGCCACTTAAGTGATTTTCTTAAAGTGTTGCCCCAGTCTTACCAACCACCTCCTCAATAAATCCCAGTGGCTCTGCATAGCCTCCAGGAACAAATACAAAACACTGTTCGACATTCAAAGTCCTTTATAACCTAATCCCCTCCTACCTTTCCAGCCTTCTCACACTGTACTCCCCACATATACTCTTTGATCCAGTGGCTTCCTAGCTGTTCTACCAACAAAATACTCCATCTCTCTACTTCAGGCATTTTCTCTAGCTATCTCCCATTCCTGGAATGTTCTCCCTCCTGTACTTCAACCATGGATCTCCCTGGTTTCCTGTAAGTTAACTAAAATCCCACCTTCTCCAAGAAACCTCCCCCAACCCCTCTTAATTTCAGTCTCTTCCCTCTGTTAATTATTTGCTATTTATCCTATATATGGCTTAGGGTAGCTCAGTGACACAGTGGATTGAAGACTGGGCTTGAAGTCAGGAAGACCTGAGTTCAAATCCAACCGCAGACATTAGCTGGCCAAGTCACTTGACCCTGTTTGTCCCAGTGTTCTCATCTGTCAAATGAACTGGAAAAGGAAATAGCAAAGCACTTTGTACCTTTGCCAAGAAAACCCCAAACAGGGTCGTGAAGAGTCTGACAGGACTGAAACAACCCAACAACAAATGGCTTACTATATGTGTGTGTGTGTGTGTGTGTGTGTGTGTACACACACATATACATATATATGTAAATATATGTATGTGTGTACACACAAATACATATAGTACATATATGTGTGTGTGCATACACATATATACATATGTATGTATGTGTATATATGTGCATGTGTGTATATCTATATATATTTGTTATATTGTCTCTCCATTTGATTGCAAGCTCCTTCAGGGCAAGGACTGCTTTTTGCCTCTTTTTCTATCTTCAGTGCTTAGCACAGGACCAGGCTAGGGCCATCTCCAGTCCTCCTGACTGATATCTTGCCACTGGACCCAGATGGCTCTGGAGTAGAGAATGAGGCTGTTGACTTTGCACAGGCTTACCACACTGAAATCCAATTCACTTGCATGTCATGGCATCATCTTCATGTCATAGTTCTTTTGGAGAACAAAGGACAAACAGCAACAGTGCTAGGCACATAGCAGGTACTTAATAAATATTTATTGATTGTTTGATTCCTTGAAGGCTGATGGATTGAGTCTGACTCGCTTGGCTTGACTGGAGGTCTGAAGTGACAGTGTCAGGATGAAGTCTGGGTAGGATTTCCTGAACCTGAAGCCAAGACTGGATTGCTGAGTCCTCAGACTTCGCATTTTCTCTCCTGCTTAGTCTCCCTGACCAAACATCCAAATCACATGAAACGAGCACCATCTCTGGAGTCAGAATATGTAGGTTCAAATCCTGTCTCTGACACTTATGCCTGTGTGACATTAGGCAAGTCACCATGCCTCACTGTGACTCAGTTTTTTCATCTGTAGAAGAAGACAGTTGGAATCAAAGGTCTCTGAAAGCCCTTCCAGCTCTCAGTCTATGACCCTCCTCTCTCTTCTAGTTCCCTCAGTGGATCATGGTTTTGAGGTTCCTTCTCAGTCTGGCTGCCCTTCTCTGAATGGGCTCAATATTCTAAGATGGGAAAGAAGAACACAGAATAGAGTCACCACTTAGGTTGAGTGGGCAGTATGGGGTAATGGAAAGAACACTTGACTTGGAGCCAGGAGACTTGAGTTCAGCATCTCCTTTTGTTGTTTATTAGTTGCATGACTGTGGTCAAATGGCTCAAGTCTCAGTTTTCTTATCTATAAAATGGGGAGGGAAAATAATATCTGCACTATTGACTTCCTAGGATTTCTGTGAGAACATTAAATAAAGATGAGCTATTATAATGATGTGAATCATCCCAAATACAAACACTTAGGCTTATATTACCATGTTTGTTAGATATGTCATGATGGGGATTCCTTTTATGTATAGGTTGGACTAGATGGGCTGGGAGGCCCTTTCCAACTCTCCGATTCTGTGATTCTGTGATTTTTGTTGCCAAGAGTAGTGAGTTCTCATCAGACACTCTTCCAGCAACCAGGGAAATCATTTTGATCTCTTTGCACAGGTGATAGACACCTGGTAGCTTCTCAAATGGTCGTCTCAACCTGTAGCTTGTTCTCAGAGCTACCAAGAGCATTAATGGCTTCATGATTATAGGGAGCTCTATAAATGTGATGATTATAATCTTTTAGGGCAGGAAACAAAGTGAAAAACAGAAACTCTAGTGGGCAATGGATCAAGAACTTATGTATTTGATGCTTTTATGACCAACTGGGTTTACGTTTTCTTTCTCAAGTGAACCATGAAAGGCGTTGACTAGACAAGGAAGATGTTCCTCCATGTCATTAAGGAAGAAACTGAGGTCTCAAAGGTTGAATACCTTGCCCAAAAGGTGAAACATTTCTTGGGGATAAATATAGGATGGTATGCTGTTTCTTAATTTATAATCCTATAGTCTAGGGGTTAGTAAACTACATCTTTCAGCTCTCTTACTAGGCAAGTGAAGAGGGTGCCATTTCCTCCACAGACCATGAAGAAAATGGTCAGATGACCTCTTGGGAAGTTATCTTATCCCCTTTTAGACCTTTTTTTTTTGCAGAGCCCACCCTAGTCCTGGGTATAGGAGTAGGAGAATATTGGTTCATAGGATCAGATCTAGAGCAGTGAAAAATCTCAGCGACCACCTGGTCCAGCCCCCTCATTTTACAACTGAAACCCAGAAAGGTTAATTGCCAAGGTCTTACCAGTAATAAGACATAGGTAGAATTTGAACCTGGGTCCTCTGATATACTCTTTCCACTAATTGTCTTAGTACTAAATCCACAAATGGAAATAAAGGACAGCAGCCTGGAAATGCCCAGAATAGCTTTCCAGTGGGGTCAAACCATGAGCAGAGTTCATAATGATGATATCACAAAGAATACTGAGTCAAGTTTTTTAATTGTAGTATGTTATCCCCCCCTCTTCCAGTCCTTCCCACAGTCCAGATCTCATTCCTTCTCTCTCCCTCTTCTCTTCCTCTGAGTCCAAGAGGCACTATCCACCCATCTCCCAGGCTATTAACACACAGGGAGAAACCAACTTACTCATTTTGGAACATAAACTTGCTAAGACACTGGCTTAATAAACAGAATAAATCTCTCTTCTAAGTATTTTCTCCCATTATAAATATGAATGAGCTCTTATAACCTTAATAGGGTTGAGGGAAGGTGAGGAGAGCTGTGTTTTGGGAAAATAGCTCCTGGATGTAAATCTGTCTACAAGAACATTGTATACATGGACCCATGCTCCCAGACCCCTCCTTGACCATTATAAACTTTGGAGGAGGCTGAGGAGGCTGAGGAGGCTGAGAAGGCTGAGAGGAAAGTCTGGAATGGTGAGTGGAGGAAACAGAATTTAGAAAACCAGATCTGTTGGATTCTTTCTGCCCTGGAAAAGAGAGGATCTAGAGAAGAGTTCAAAACATAGAAAGTTAGCAAAAATAGATCTTATGTGATAGAGGTGACCAATGGGAATATCCAGCCGGAAGAAGAAAAGGCTGAGGAGAATAGGAGATAGGTAAGAAGGAGTTGAACAAGGTGAGCTCTTAGGACCTTTCCAACTCATTTTATGACTCTGAGTTTGATTTGTTTTGCCTTTAGAAGACCACTGTGTAGATACTTCTGTCTTGCTTCCCAGAACACAACTGTGAAATAGAAGTGGACCACCAAGTCCTCGGCAGAGAGAAAATAGTATTGGGCTGAGACTCGAGACCTGAGTTTTAGTCTCTGATCCATTGCTAATTTGCTGTGCTATTTCAGGTAGGTCACTTTGTTTAGTTTCCCACTCAAAAAAATGGAGAAAATAATTCAACCTCTTTATAAAGGGTCTTTATGAAGATCAAATGTGACCATAGATAGAATCAATCAATAAATATTTATTATGCACCTTACAATGAGCCAGAAGCTACTTTGGAGCTGAGGGTAGAAAGACAAAAGTGAAATAATCTCTGCCCTCAGGAAGTTTCTCTCTGGAGAGACAGTATGTATATATATATATATATGCACACATATATATATATATTCATACAGTATATACATACAAAATAGACATGAGGTAATGGAGGGAGGAACCTAACAGTTGGGGGAGCAGGAAAGGATTAATATAAAAGGAAACTTGAGCTGAGTCTTGAAGGAATTCAGAGATTCTAAGAGGTAGGGGTGATGGGGAAGGGGTCCAATTCCAGATGTGGAGGACAATCAGTGCAAAAGCATGGAACTGTGAAGTGGAAGGAATGTATGAAGAATGGTAAGAAGGACCTTTTGACCAGATGAAGCACACGAAAGGACATGAAGACAGCAAATGTATCATAAGTTCGGAAAATAGATTGGGGCCAAGTCACGAAAAGCTTTAAATGCCAAACATTGAAGAAAGGACTTTGAAAAACTTGAAAAGTCCTGTATAAATATGAAAGGTTGGGATGAGTGGTTTCTTCTCATTTATTGTTTTGTTTTGTTTTCTTACTTCATTTGACACTCCTGTGTTGCCAGGAATAGGACATATTTTCCTGCAGTTGGTCTTTTTTCCCTATTCGGATTACAGCTTGTTTAGGAGTTAAATATAGTAGAATCTCTCACAGAACTAGCACATATTCTTATAGCTAAGAAATGCTTGATAAATCATTTTTGACTGATTGATTAATTAAATTGGAAGCCATCTATGCGGGCCTTGGATTCTGATGTATACATAGAAACAGAAGCTTCTGAAAGAGTCTGTAAGTCTCTTGTGGTGAATATCTGTCCTCCATGTACGCTAACGTCAAGATTGGGGACTATGAGCCTGATCTGTAGAAGAAAAGCTTTAGGTTAAATCAGAAAGAAGAGACTGGAAGGGAAATATGGTGTTACTGAAGGAGACTATATAGAGTCTATGTCCTTTTCTGATTGGTTGGTTTTTTAATTTTATTTTTATTGATGCTTTTTGTTTTTCTATCAGCTTCATTTCCAAATACATCTCTCTTTTCCTCCACTCTACAGTGAAACTTTTCCTGTAATAGGAATTTAAAAAGAATCAATATCTTTTGTTTTTCTATCACCTCCATTTCTGGATAGTTTCCTTCCCCGCTTCTCTTCCCAGTAAGCCATCCCCTATAACAAAGCTTTAGAAAGAAAAGCAGGTCTGCAAAACCAACCCACACCTGGGAGGAGATGAGATACAGTGGCAAGAGTGCTGGATTTGGAGGCAGAAGACGATGATTCAAATCTCTCCTCTGATTATGAACTACCTATGTGAAGCTGGGCAAATCATTTAGCTGTCTTTTATCTCAGTTTCTTTAGCTGTGCAGTGAGGGGACTGGACTAAATGATTTTTAATGTCCCTTCTATCAATGATCTTATGACATCAACTGATTCTAATGGCATAAATAATATTCCACATCCTTCACCCCCCCACTTCTGTAATGAAGACTAATGAGATGCATTTTCCCATCTCTTCTTTATATATATAATATATATGTATACATAAAATTTATTTTTCAATTCTTAACATTCACTTACACAAGAATTTGAATTCAAAATTTTCTCCCTATCTCACCCCACCCCCCACCCCAGGAGAATATGCACCCCACCCACCACTTCCTCTAGTCTGTCCTCCCTTCTATTACCCACCTTCTTCCATCCCCCTTCGACTCTAGTTTCCTGTAGGACAAAATAGATTTCTATACTCCATTGCCTGTACAGCTTAATTTCCAGTTGCATGTTAAAACAGTTTTTAACATTCATTCTTAAAGCTTTGAGTTTCATATTCTTTCCGTCACTCCCCACCCATCCTCATTGAGAAAACAAGCAATTTAATATAACTCATACATTTGTAACAATGCAAAACACTTCCATAATAGTTATGTTGTAAAAGACTAACCACATTTCCCTCTGTCCTATCCTGTCCTTTATTTATTCCATTCTCTCCCTTGACCTGTCCTCTCACAATAGTGTTTGCTTCTGATTATCCTTTTCCCCAATTTGCTGTCCCTTCTATTATCTTCCCTCTCCTATCCCATTCCCCCTTGCCTTCCGGCAAGGTAAAATAGATTTCCATATCCAATTGAGTGTGTGTTGTTCCCTCCTTAAGCCAAATCCCATAAGAGTAAGGTTCAATTATTTCCTTGCATCTCCCCCCTCTTCCCCTCCATTGTAATAGCTCTTTCTTCCCTCTTTTATGTGAGATGATTTGCTGCATTCCACCTCTCCTTTTCTCTTACTCCTAGTACATTCCATTCAACAGTATAATTTTTTTTTTAGGTATTCTCCCTGCATATTCAGCTCACCATGTGCCCTCTATGTATGTGTGTATGTGTATATATATATATATGTGTGTATACACATATATACACACATGTACGTATACATACCTACACATGTATAATATACACATACATACCCATACACACCTACATATATATACATTCCCTCTAACTACCCTAATATTGAAAAAGGTCTCATGAGTTACAAGTAACATCTTTTCATGTAAGAATGTAAACAGTTCAAGTTTAACGAGTTCCTTAAGGCTTCTCTTTCCCATTTACCTTTTCATATTTCTCTTGATTCTTGTATTTGAAAGTCAAAATTTCTATTCAACTCTGGTCTTTTCAACAAGAATGCTTGGAAGTCCTCTATTTCATTGAAATTGCATTTCCCCCCCAAACTCAGTTTTGCTGGGTAAGTTTTGCTGGTTTTAATCCTATCTCTTTTGGCCTCTGGAATATCATATTCCAAGGCCTTCAATCCCTCAATGTAGAAACTGCTAAATCCTATCATATCTTGATTATATTTCCACCATACTTGAATTGTTTCTTTCTGGCTGCTTATAATATTTTCTCCTTGACCTGGGAATTCTGAAATTTGGCTACAATATTCCTAGGAGCTTTCCTTTTGGGATCTCTTTCAGGAGTTGATCAGTGAATTCTTTCCCTTTCTATTTTACCATCTGGGTCTAGAATATCAGGGCAGTTGTCCTTGACAATTTCTTGGAAGATGATGTCTAGGCTTTTTTTTTTATCACAGTTTTCAGGTAGGCCAATAATTTTTAAATTATCTCTTCTGGATCTATTTTTCAGGTCAGTTGTTTTTCCAATGAAATATTTCACATTGTCTTCTATTTTTTCATTCCTTTGGTTTTGTTTTGTAATTTCTTGGTTTCTCATAAAGTCATTAGCTTCCATCTGCTCCATTCTAAATTTTAAAGAACTATTTTCTTCAGTGAGCTTTTGAACCTCCTTTTCCACTTGGCAGCTTCTGCATTTTAAAGCATTCTTCTCCTCATTGGCTTTTTGGACCTCTTTTGTCATTTGGGTCAATCTATTTTAAAAGGTGTTATTTTCTTCAGCATTTTGGGGGTCTTCTTTAGCAAGCTATTGACTCACTTTTCATGATTTTCTTGCATCTCTCTCATTTCTCTTCACAATTTTTCCTCCACCTCTCTTACTTGATTTTCAAAATTCTTTTTGAGCTCTTCCATGGCCTGAGACCATTGCATTTTTTTTTTTTGGAGGTTTTGGGTGTAGAAGCCTTGACTTTGATATCTTCCTCTGATGGTATGCTTTGTTCTTCTTCATCAAAAGGATGGAAGAAAATACTTGTTCACCAAGAAAGTAACCTTCTATAGTCTTATTTTTTCCCCTTTTGGGGGCATTTTCCCTGCCAGTTACTTGACTTTTGAGTCCTTTGTCAAGTGGAGGGTATATTCTAGGGATTTGTAAGTTCTCAATTCCTCCTAGGTGGCACAATCAATGGAGAGGAGTATATTCCTCTCCTGGCCTGCACTCTTGTTTGTGAGCAGCTACAAGCACTCTTTCCTTGGATCTGTGAGTAAGATTCACTCTCCACGGTCACCACCAGCTCCACCATGCCAGCACTCCTCCTCACCCCAGGCCTGCCACTAAGAACTGAGACTCAGATCAGCTGCTTGATTTCTCCAGGGTCTTTTAGGTAGAGGGCTCCAAAAGTAGATGCTGATGCCACAGTGGCTGCCCCTGCCCTGGGGCTGGGGCCAGAGGGCACTGTCCTCTCACCCAGGTGAAAGAGCTTCCTTACTGACCTTTGAAGCTGTCTTTGGTGTTTGTGGGTAGAGAAATCTGGGAACTGCAGCTGCTAGCCATGATACCATACCCTGAAGCCTGCTCTAGTCCTGTCCATGCAGTGCCATGTGGCCAAGGCAGGACTGCACTCAACTCCAAGCCTGGTGTGATAAACCTTTCCTGTTGTCCTTCCAGGCTGTCTTGGACTGAAAATTTCTTTCACTCTGTCATTTTGTGGTTTCTGCTGCTCTAGAATTTGTTTAGAGTCATTTTTTTACAGGTATTTTATGGGCTATGGTGGGAGAGCTAGAGCAGGTTAGTCTTTCTACTTGCCATCTTGGCTCTGCCCCCCTATCTCTTATCTGAATCCAAGCTTGGTAATATAACTACATAATTTCAGTATTCTTGTTTTTTCAATTTAAATTGTCACATTAATTGTGCAAACTGTTTTTCTGGCTCTGCTTACTTTACTCTGCATCAGTTCATATGTCTTCCCATATTTCTCTGAATTCTCCATATACATTACTTCCTGTGGCATAGTATCTTGTTTAAATAAGGAAATAGAGAACCCTCTTTTTCTCCCCTTGGAATCATACAGTCAAATGTTAGAGCTGTAAGGAATCTCAGATGGTCTCATCTAGTCCCAAATCCTCAACTTAGAGCTGAGGAGCCTGAGGTCCAGTGACTTAGCCAATTCTCCATGGCTAATGAGTGGCAGAGCTGGAATGCAAACTCAGATCTCCTGACTCCATGCCACATGCTCATTCTGGGTTACCTTTCTTAACAGGGATAAAATGCAGGCATGATGAGGGTTTGGAGAATAAACTGAATGATTACTTGAAGTCTGCTCTGGGCTAGAGTTCTTGTTCCTGGAGGGCTTCTTTATCCAGTGGAACTGTCTGTGGTAGTGGGGTTTTCCTGGATCAAGATAAAGGAACAGATGGGCGAAGTTGACTTAAGGGAAAGTTTAATGTTTCTTTTTCTCCCTTCATTGCCTTTGGCCACCATCATTTAGTATTCATTTCCAGGGAATCTTTTATCTCTCTCCATGAAACCTGAACAAAACTGAGCACTGTATGTGCCTAAATCACAAATCAATGGAGCCAGAATTAAATATTGATTTTTACCCTCCCTTTTCTTCCTTCCTTTCTTTTTTCCTTCTTTCTTTCCTTTCCTTTCCTTTCTTTCTTTCCTTCTTTCTTTCTATACAGTTTCTTTAGTGTAATTAACTTGCTAGATATTCCACCTCCCTTCATCCCTCCCTTAAACACTCTCTTGCTGAAAGACTAACATTCAGGGTTAAACTGGGTTCCCCCCACCCCTTCTCTCCCTCATGCTGGTAACTTTCCTTTGAGAGTCTGAAACGTCAGGAAGTGGGAGAAATATCTCATAAAAATGTTACTCCCACGCAGTCAGACCACAAATCTATAGCTGAGTAACTGGTAGTAGAGAAAGCATCCTTCTGATACCCTGAGGCTGTTAGGTTTTTGTTGAGAGCTCCAGAGGTAAAGTTTTGGCTTGGAGATACTGAAGGAAGATTAGGTTCAGACTCAGGTCATCCAGGGTGGCTGGATCAATCCTGAGATCCATCCAGGAGTTTGTATATATTATGATGCACCCCCTTCCTTTCCTCTCCAACAATCCTCTCTTTCCCTTTCCAATTCTGCTCAGAATTCCTCTCATTCAGGAAGCCTTTAATGAGCAATCCATCCCAACCAAAAGGAATCATTCCAATCCCTTTAGTAGTCATAGAATTTAAGGCTTGAAGGGATCTTTGAGGCAATCTAGTCCACTCCCTCTCCTCATTTCACAGACAAGGAAACTGAGGCCAAGATAAGAGAAATTACTGTCCTAAGGTTATATAGTTAGGAAATATTAAAACCAGACTTTTCATCTGACTCCAAATTCACTACTCCTCTATTATACTACACTGTCCCTCAAGGCTATGATATAGGAGAATGGGGAGTGGGACAGGAGACAGGAACTATTTGCACTTTTTTTTAAGAGGGAGGGAAAGTGCCATGGTAGGAAGTCTTTGGATACCATCCAGTGATTAGGCCTTCTGGGGCTGGGAATGGCTAGCTCTGGAATGGTTGCTTGAATCTGACTGTGTGAATCCATGGCTGGCTGCTACAGAGGACAGCTCCCTTCTGGGGAATTCCCCTCTTTTACTTCCCTCACCCCTGTCTCTGTAGTCCTCCAGTGACCCAAGTCTTTGGGGTTAGCTTGTCACTCAGGCAGTAGAAAAATAAAACAGACCAACTCTCTAAACCCCCAAGGGACAAGTCTGGAGGGAGGCTGTTCCAGGACGAGCTCATTAGGGCCTAAACTGAATTAAGGTCCAGACTGTTGGCTCTGCATTTCCAAAGAATCTCCCTCTCCAAAGTTTTTCATGAGAAGATCTGCATGATTCAAAAAGGAGGAAGTTGAGGCTCTGAGCCAGGATCATTTAAAGGAATTATAGCAGGGGAAAAAGTACACCAGGGCCCTCACCACCAGCTTTTTCTGCTTTAAAAAAAACTTCATAAACATTTACTAAAAACCTGAATCCTGAACCCTAGGAGATGGAAAATGATACAGCCCTGCTCTCAGGGAGCTTACAATCCAATAGAGGGGAATATTTTTATACAAACAACTAAGTAGACAGCAATTGCAAAGGAGAGGTTCACACAAAATGCTATGAGAAATTGGAAGAGGAAGAGGTCATTTCTAACAGGGAGATGTGATGAGAAGAAGACTTCAAGGAAAAGGAAGTTTTTGAGTTGGACCTTGAAGGAAGAAAAGGATTTCAACAGAGGTGGGGAGAAGAATCCATTGTAAGCATCAGAAGCGGTTAAGAATAATAGTTAGCATTTAGATAGCACTTTAAGATTTGCAGAGCACTTTGCAAATAACTGATTTGTCCTTATAACAGCTCTGATGCTATTATAACCTCCATTTTACATGTGAGGAAACTGAGGCATAGAGAACTTAACTGACTTACCTAGGTAACAAGTGTCTGAGGTCATATTTGAACCCAGGACTACCTGATTCTAAGCCTAGCACTCTATCACTTATGTTTCCTCGCTACTTCTAGTCAATGAACTCAAGATTGTCATGAACATTTTTCCAAAAAATTTTTTTGACACAAAGTATTTTCAATTTTTATTTACTTTTCCTCTTTCACATTATTTTATATGGCTCATTATGAACAAGTTAGCATATCTCACAACTCAGTAGTTACAAAGTACCAAAGTATTCATAAGTAAGAGTTTTCCAAATTGTTAAGATAAGGTTGAAGTTCAAGTCGCAACCAAAGTATGGAGAACTTGGAATGTCAGGATATTATCTGATCCCATTAACAGGGAAGCTTGAAGTCCATCTATGTCTAATGCACATTTATCTATAAATCTTCCACTTGACATGCTGGGGGATTTCCTCAAGATCTCTGGGCACGAGCAGAAACCAGTGGCACACAAGAACTATCCATCAATTAGTTCCCTCTCTTGATATATGATCAGTTCATCTTCCCCTCCTTTCCCCAGGCATATATTTCTCTGATGGCATCCTTTATGCCAATCTTTCTCTTGAAGCATTCATATAAAATTCATACTTACCATACCCCCTTTGCATTGTTCTTTTAGTTATTCCTACTCACTGCCTCCATAAAATTTTCTGAACTAAGATCCTATTAGTTTAGATAGAAGAATTTCTCTAGTATCAAGATGCTGAAATAGGTGACTTAAAGGAAGGAAATGATCACTTTTTTTTAAGTACCTATTATATGCCAGGTACTTTACAAATATTATCTCTTGTGATTCTCACAACAACTCTGGAAAGTAGATGCCATTATTATACTCATTTTACTTTTGAGGAAACTGAGGCAGACAGAAGTTAAGTTACTTGCCCAGGGTCAGACAGCTAGTAAGTGTCTGGGGTCAGATTTGAACTCAGATTTGCCTGATTCCAGACCCAGCACACTATCCATGGCATCATTTTGATGTTTCTAGGTAACAAACTAAAGTTTTTCATGAAGACTTTTCTGAATTGGAAAAATACCCCTCTTCCTTCTGACCTCCTTTTTTCCCCACCCAGATGCAGGCTAATAGTCAAGAAAAACTTCAGAACTCCCTTCAAATGAGCTGTCTGTGATAATATGGGGTTGTAAATCTTGCCTATGGAGGAGTAGCCAAGATGGTGGCAAGGACCTGCCTGAACTCTTCCCCCAAACTCCTCCAAATACCTTTAAATAATAACAGCAAATTCTAGAGTGGCAGAAACCACAAAAAGATGGAGTGAAACAATTTTCCAACCCAAGACAACTTAGAAGGTCAACAGGAAAGATCTGCTGCACCAGGGTAAGAGAGGAGTGCAGCCTAGCACAGGTCATACAAGCACAGACTGTGACCCAGCAAACCAGGAACAGGCCTTGAGGTGACTGAATCAGTGGCAGCAGTGGTAGCTTCCAGACCTCTCAGTCCACAGATAGTAAGGGGATCAGACAACAGGTCAAAAGGAGATTTACCAGGGTACCTTTTCCAGCATAAGGGGGCAGGACTCTGTTGCATTACCTATATTTGGATCTAGGTCACAGTCCTGGATCTTAGTTCCAGTGTGAGGAGGGAGCACTAGCACAGCAGAGCTTGCAGCCATAGGGAACCAGAGACCTTGGTCACAGTTCCAGGATTGAAAAGAGTGCTTGTGATCACTCACAAACCAGTGCACAGTACAGGAGAGTAATGAACACACCTCTTCCTAGATCATACCACCATGGAAAAGCCTAAAACTTACAGTTCCCCAGAATTACCTCTGAAAACAGTTGCACAAAAGAAAAACTGAAGCTTAGGGAAGTGCCCCTTCCACTTGGGAAGCAGAGCACCACTTTCATATAGAATTAAAAGTCAAGAAATAGTCTGGAAAATGAACAAACAACAGAAAAAAATGCTGACCATAGAAAGTTACTATGGTGAAAAGGAAGGTCAAAACACACGCTCAGAAGAAGACAACCAAGTAAAATTCCTGCATCCAAAACCTCAAAGAAAAATATGTATGGGTCTCAGGCAATGGAAGAAAAAACAAGATTTTAAAAATCAAGTAAGAAAGGTAGAGGAAAAATTGGAAAGAGAAAAAACAGAGATGCAAGAAATCATGAAAAAAAGTCAACAGCTTGGTTAAGGAGGCACAAAAAAATACTGAAGAAAACAAGACCTTAAAAATTGAATAGGACAAATGGTAAAAGAGGCAAAAAAAAAAAAATCCAGGGAGGAGAAGAATACCTTAAAAAGCAGAATTGGCCAAATGGAAAAAATATATACAAAAATTCACTGAAGAGAACTCCTTAAAAACTAGAATTGGCCAAATGGAAAAGGAAGTACAAAAACTTACTGAAGAAAATAATTCCTTACAAGTTAAAATTAGGCACATGGAAGCTAATGACTTTATGACACATCAAGAAACAATCAAACAAAATCAAAAGAATGAAAAATAGAAGAAAATGTGAAATATCTCATTGGAAAACTGACCTGGAAAATAGATACAGGAGAGATAATTTAAGAATTACTAGACTACCTGAAAGTCACAATCAAAAAAAGAGCCTAGACATCATCTTTCAAGAAATTATCAAGGAAAACTGCCCTGATATTCTAGAACCAGAAGGTAAAATAGAAACCGAAAAAAATTCACCAATCACCTCCTGAAAGAGATCCCACAATGAAAACTCCTAGAAATCTTATAGCCAAATTCCATACCTCCCAGATCAAGGAGAAAATACTGCAAGTGGCCAGAAAGAAGTAATTCAAATATAAATCTTGCCTACACCAATCTTGAGAGTCTCTTCATGGAGGCAGCATGGCATAGTAAATAGATTATTAGATTTGAAATAAGGAAGACTTGGATCTGAATCGGACCTCATACTCTCCTTTACTGTGTGATCTTTGGCAAATCATTAAGCTTCTTTGATCAACCTCATGGGTAAAATGAAGATCGTAATAGAGATAACCTACTTCCCAGAATTGTTGTTAGAATTAAGGAGAGAATGTTTGTAAAACATTTTGAGAAAACCTAAAACACCACATAAACATGAGCAATATTTTGTAATTATTTTATGAGTGGTTTGATTGATATCTTTTGCTTTTACATCCCCAGATTTCCCTCTAATATTTCTTCCTCTCCTCCCCCTCAGCCAGCTATCCCTTATTTATATTATAATTATATTTATATTATATAAATTATAATTTATTGTAACTATTACAGTGGAAGGAACACTGGATTCAGATTTGGAATCAGAAGGTTTGGGTTTAAATCTTGGCCTTGCTTGTCAACAATATGTCGTGTCTTGGGCAAATCATTTCATTTCTTTGGTTTCTTCCAAATGGAAGGATGTTAGATTTAATTGATCTCCATGCCCCCTTCCAGTGAATGATCTTGTGAGTAATCTGTTCTAACAGGAGCCTGTGAAATCTCACTCCCACCAAACCCACACATTCAGACCAAGTTTTCCTGCTGGAGGCTACCAAGTGCTGCCAGGTTCTAATAAGGCCAAGAAATCTATTTTGAATCTTCTAATACTTTGGTTCTGTCCTCACTTTCCACTCCACCCCTACCCCCAGCTCCCTCAGGGTCTGGATACCCTGGTGAAAATTCATTTCTTTAGTGAAAACTTCTCTGGAAGCCATATGTCTAGGTTTCTTTTCAATTCAGAACATGTGAGACATGGAGGAGCCTATCAACCTTCATGGAGAGGAAGCAAGAGGAGGTGAGAAAGGGCCTGGAGGCCAGAAGGGAAAATATAATACAGAACACTAGGAGTTACATCACCTCCCCAGAGCTGTGGATGCTAAGGTCAATGTGGTAAAGTGAGGGACAGAGACTTTAAAAGTTCTATGAAATTTACTTCTTTCTCCTTTGAGCCCTCCAATAATGTTCATTTGAAACAGTTAAAAAATGTCCCTACCTCTTAGGTCTGGAGGACTGTATTTGTCCTCTGTTCTCAAAGAGGACCACAATATCAGCGAATGATGACATGACTTGCAGTTGACTTTGATTTCAGTGAGGGAGAGCTGTGCAAGGTCACTGGCCTCACTTTCTCCTCCAGAGCCATCTGGGTCCAGTGGCCAAATTATTCATCAGGATGACTAAAGACAGCCCAGGATGCAATGTGAGACCCTGGCCATTTTAGGCTAAGGTCTTATCAGATTCTCACTTTGAGTGAGATACACCCATTCAATCAATAGGCTTCTTTAAGTAGTGACTCAAGGGGTGACCCCTTTAATAAAAAAAAAAAATCAGGCTTTCTGGGTAAAGGAGAAAGTTACTATTTAGTATTTATATTGTGTGTATGTGTGTGTGTGTGTGTGTGTGTGTGTGTGTATTTATTCCATTTTCCCTCCCTGAACAGAACAGAACAGAAGCTCATAGCTTCTTAGACAAAACCTCTTGTTCTTGGTATATTGGAAGCTTTGTTGATAATGATTAATTCACAATAAAAAAATTTTAAATTACTTACATAAACTCTTCATTCCCACATATGTGTAAATATTTTATTGCCCTAGTAAGCTCTCTGAAGTTGGGGGCTCTTTTGTTTCAGTGTTTGTATTTCCCCTGTAGCACAATGCCATACTCATAGTATAAGTAGCTGTTGAATTGAATTGAGTTACCCAAGGTCACACTGATAAAAAGGAGGAGAACCACACTTGTGTCCTCTTGACTCTTTCCACTGGGCCATTCAATTCTTGCTCTAAACTCCCATTCATTTGCCAAACTTTTTTTGAGCACTTACATTCCAGGATGTCTTTCCTTCTCCTGATCGATCATCATACCCCCTTTCTAGTTACTGCTTGAACTCATTTCATCTTATACCTTGTTCTACCTCCTGGGTGCACTGAATTACATAATCAGACCATAATACACTAAGTCATTTGTCTTCTACAGATAGATTTCCTGATAAGTGTCCTTGAGTCTGCAGGAATGTACATCCTTTCTCCCACCAAGTCCTGGAATGAGTACAGAGCAGCTACGATCTCTTTTTGTTCCTCCCACCACTCAGTTCAGGGCTCTATGAACAGATTGCTGGGGTTATCGATGAATCCTTAAACCCTGAATAACTGGATAAGGGTAACCCCCAAAATCATCTATGATAAGCAACTGCCTGCCTTTGGAGTCACCAAACAGGCAGGATCCAGAATGGAGAGGAATGTGTTATGGGAATCTGCCCTCTCAAGTCAAACCACATGCTGAGCCAAGTGCTTGTCAAGGCAACTTGTCCCAAGTGGATTTGAAAACAGTTTGGGGTCACTTGGATTAACATGGATGAGGGGGGAAGGGAAGGAGGAAAAGCCACATTGCCCATCTAGTCAGTGAGAAAATACCCTTCCTGGAGGGGAGGGGAAGGGAATTTAGAGGGAAGAAGAGGCCCAGGCTCTGTCCTTGGGAAGTTTCTAGCTTACAGATGATGATTATGGCAATAGTGTTTTATATCTGGAAAAGCACTCTATACATGCTATTTCACTCAATCCTCACAACCTGTGAGCTGGATGCTGCTATTATACCCATTTTATAGATAGAAAACTGAGGCTGAGAGAGATTTAATGATTTGCCTGGGGTCACCTAGCTAGTAAGCGTTTGAGGCAGGATTCAAACACAGCTCCTCCTCACTTCAAGTTCAGCACTCTATCCACTCACCATTCTAGAGAGCTAGGTGACACAGTGGGTAAGGTTCTAGGTCCAGAGTCAGGAATGTACATAAATCCTGGCTTAGACACTTACTAAGTGTGGGATCCAGGGAAAGTCATTTAACTCCTCTCACTTTTAGTTTTTTTATCTGCAAAATGGGGTACCTACCCCCATAGAATTGTGAGGATCAAGTAAGATAACATGTACAGTATTATATAAATGTTATTATTATTGTTATTATCGTATCACATAAGCTGCTTCTGATAGAGGAGAAACATAATTCTTTGGGAACAAGGCTGTGGGTGGTTGGGGACCAGAGTTAGGGAGTAAAGGTAAGGGGGTAAACTGACCTGGGCAGTAGTAGTAGTCACAGAGATCAAGTGTGACACTGGAAGAAGTAAAAATGAAAGCCTTCCATTCCTTCAGGTACCTCCTTCTCCAGGAGGCTTCCCTCATCTGTAAAATGAGGGATTGGGTTAGATGGCCCCAAAGGTCCCTTCAGGCTCTGGACCTATAAGCCTATGACCCCAGTTTCACCATCCTCATCCCACAAACTAATGTGAACCTTCTCTCATCTCCTCACTGATGTGCTTTGGTTGGATTTCTGTTACCCCTGCCGCATTCTACTTTGAGCTAGTTATCCCTATCCCTATCCCTATCCCCAGTGCCTAGTACAAGGCTTGACACATTATCAATGCTTAAAAAATGTTTGTTGAATTGCATTGATATGAGAACATTTCCGAGTCTGTATGTGCATGTTGAGGGTACTCTGATTAACTTAGTGATGGTGACCACTACAGATTAGGGAGGGAATACTTTACTCTATGACCTATAAATGGTTAAAGAAGTATTGTGGGGCAGAGGAAAGGGGTTATGACTTGACAGATAGTAGATTCACCAAGGAAACTATTGAACCATGACTAGTTTCTCTTGACTGTATTTCCCTGGGAACTAATTTAGCCATTTAGCCAAAGTATTTAACAATCCAATGACTTCCATGATAGCATTTTCAGCTTGTTATTTTAATGAACCTCTGAAAACCCTAAGTGGCTTCCTTAATGTAGTAGAAGCCTAGGTTCCTGCCTAACCCACAGTTCTCCTGGTGAGACTTGACCATTTTTAAGAGAAGGAGATTTCCTCAGAGCTCCAAGGAAGAGTTTGGCCAGTGACATCTAGAAGTAAAAGAGTGATTGGACTTCTATCTTGGAAACTTCTATCTGAACAGAATAAGTATGAAGTGGACTGAGTTGTCTATAAGGACTATAGTCCAACTGCAAGAAAGGACTCATATTACTGACCAAAAACAACAGGTGGGTAAAAGGATGTTGTATAGAGAACAGTTAGCATCATAGACACTGAGGATAGAACAATACTGAATGAGCTTAGACATCAGCAAGAGCGGCCAAAGATTGAAAAAACAATGTTTATTAGAAACAATTGTAAAGTTAGAATCAGAATCATGGAGGCCATCTAGCCTCACCCTTTTACAATGAAACTGAATCCAGAAGAGATCACAGAAATCTAATTGCAGAGCTAGAATTAGCACTCACATCTTGTGGCCCCTGATTCCAATGTATTAATGCATAAGTTCTAGTACTTAGGGATGAGATAGGAGATGCATAATTAGACTTCCAGTACTTCTGGAAACAGTTTTAGTAAACTGTAAGATCAACATGACTCAGTAGTAGAATTTGGCAGCTGAAAAAGTTAATGTGATTTTGAGCTCCATTAAGGCAGCCTTAGCTTCCAGGAATAGGCTGGTGATAATGTCACTGCCCTCTCTGCCTTTGTCAGATCTCATTTGGAATATTATGTTCAGTTCTGGGTGTTGTGTTTAAGAAGGATATGAGTGAGGTCCGGAGTACCCAGAGGAAGGTAGCCATGATGGTGAAGAACCTTGAGTTTATGACATAAAAGGATTGGTTGGAAGAATTGGGTATTTTCAGCTGGGAGAAGAAAAGGCTGGGCAGAGGGGGATGTGAAGGACACGTGGTTGTCATCTTCAAGTATTTGAAAGGTTGTGAAAGAATGAGCCTTGTCATATTTTGTTCTAGGAAGTAGAGCGAAGCGTCATAGGTGGAAAGTTACATCGAGGTTAATTTGGGCTTGATGCCAGGCGAACCTTCCTAAAAATTAGAGCTGTGTAAAAGTGGACTTGGCTGCCCCAAGACGGGGTGGACTTCTCCTCTTGGAGGCCTTCCAGCAGATGGACTATTACTTATCAGGGATGTTAGAATGAGGATTTTTGTATGGGGCTAGTTGTCCACTGAGATCTTCTAGCTTTCAGATTCTGTGAGATTAACCCCTCCAAAACTCACAGATGTCATTAAATTTCAAAGATCCCATGCCAAATGATAATTTATCAATGAAAACAAATAATTCCATCTTCAAGAGAGCTTGTGAATCAGCCTTATCTCCTACTCCCACGTTGCTCTGCATTTTTCCAAAGATTAGTCACTTTGATGTTACAGAGTCTGATTTTGCTGCTTGTTGCTATGCCTTCCCTCTCCCACACCTCCTCATAATCTATTTAAACTAATCCTTTTCTAATTATGCCATAAAAACAATCATTGACAAGGATCTCTAATGAAGCAAAAATATCAATAACTGAAACATGAGCATATCCTCCCACACCTGGAACCTCTCCTTCCCAAATTGTTGGCAGAAATCAAGGGGGATGGAGCCCTAAAATACAGGAAGGAATAGAGAAGAAAACAACATGGTGTAGCAGATAGCATGCCTTAGTCAGAGTAAGTTCAAATCTTGCCTTAACTACCTGACAGCTACATTGCCCTGAGCAAGTCAATGAACTTTTACGAATCTCAGTTTTCTTATCTATAAAATGGGGATAACAACACATCAGAGCACTGTTGTGAAGATCAAATAATATCTGTGAAGCATTTTGTAACCCTTAAGGTGCTACATTAATGTTAGATATAATTTCAATCACCCCAGTACACTGGTTATAAATATAGTTCTGGAAAGGATTTTAGATAATATATAGTCTAATATATATAGTCTAATCCTCTCATTGTACAAATGAGGAAACTAAGTCCCAGAAAATTTAAGTGATTTGCCTCATAGGTCCTTTGACTCCACAGACAACATCCTTTCCTTTATACCTTGATGCTTTATACATGGTAGGTGCTTATAGATGTTTTCTGAATGCGTGAATGAATGAAAGTGTGTGGCCCTAGTCACATTTCAATTTCTTCTTCTGCTGTATGACAGAAATAACTTTCTGACTGCCAGGATTGGGAGATGATAGCACCAGTTAGGAAGACTACCTAAAATATTTCTTAAAAATTATTTCTTAGATGTATGTGTAGAACTCATATAAGATTGCATACTGTCTCAGGAGGGAGAGGGAAGGAGGAGGAGAAAATTTAAAACTTATGGAAGTCATTGTTGAAAATTGAAATCAAATAAATTAATTTTTTTAAAAAAATTATGTCTTAAGAGGACTACCTAAAATTTTCCTCCAAGGACTTTGAAGGAAAAGAGAGATGGATTAAATGACCTCATGATTTCCCATCCTGCCACAGGATTCTATGAGGTATAAATAAACTTATGGCCATGCATCAAGAAATCTGGAGAGACAGAACATGGGAAGGCAATGTACTGGGCATGGTGCACAAGGAAGAACAGTGTGGCAGCCTCTTCAAACAGTTCTAAGACAGGGTGGGGATGGGGAGCAGCAATATGGGTCCAGATACCAGTAGGCAGACTACTTTGCTGAAATTCAGAACTCCGTGTATGGAATTTAGCACAGAAGAGAATAGAGACTTTCAATGGATTGGCATCTCCAGGCACCATGACTGGTGCCACCCAAGGCATTTGGAACTCTGCCAGTGCTTTCCCATTTCATGAGCATTGAGGAATGATAACAGGGCTTGAAAGGGCTAGGGTCGAGGTCAGGACATCCTGTAATTGCAGAAAATAGAGTCCAAAGCTTCTGCACCATTTTTCCGAATAGGATTGTCCAGATGCTGTTTGCTTCAAATATTTCCTTACAATATCCTTGCTGAGATCCCCAATGAGCAGACTGCCCTGTGGGCATCAGGTTTCCAGGGACTAGTTCCTCCCCCTAATTCCCCACTCCTATAGGATTTGGTCTTCTCTTTCTCTTGTCCATTTGGAAAATGGGCAGAGAAATCTGAAAACATATAGAAGTAAATGCCATTGGTTAACATCTGCCTACACAGTCATATGATTTTTTTTCAGCATGTTTCCTAAAGACAAAAGAATAACTAGCATGGCCTGTATAATTGATTTGGCATGTTCATATGACACATATCACATGGAATACAGGATTTTTTTCATAATTCTGATTGAACTTAAGAAATATTTTGAACTTGTTGTGGAATTAAAGGTTAATTGTTATGTGTCTGAGGACACCTGTATTATTTCATTCTAGCTGCAAATAAATTCCGTATATATATTATACATCTATTTTTAATATACTATCCAAAACTTGTCTCTTCCATTGTTTCACTGTGGTGTATAGCTGAGCACTGAGGTTCCTGAAGGCTATGGAAAGGGACTATGATCTTTGACAGATCCTACCAAGCTGGAAAATCTTCTAGGAGGTTTCTGTAACTGACTAATTGGCATCCAAAGACCAATAAGGTCCAATAAGGACCTCAATAAATACAACCTGGTCAGCACCAGGTTGTCCTCGGGGTGATGAATTTTTCAGGTTGGGATCATTTCTTCAGGCAAAAACAAAGAGAAACTGGATCTGCATTGATAGAGGGAGTATTCACACTAAAGAAATTACAGATCCTTTGGGTATTTGTTGCTATAAAAATGATTTATCAGGAAATTGGAAAATGATTCAAGCATTAAAAAGTGGGCAGAATTCTCCAATTGATGAGTGGCTAAATAATATGAACAGGAAATTTTTGAAAGAATGAACAAAAATAATTAACAATTAAAAGACAAAAATATCCCAAACCCCTAATTACCAAGAAATGCAAATTAAAACAACTCTACCTGATCCCTGTCAAAATGAAAAAGTTAATGAAACACAAGAAAAGTCAATGTTTACAATAGCTGTGGTTCAAAACAAAATGAAATAGGCATGTCATTATAATCTTGGTGAGTTCTGAATTAGTTCAACCTTTCTGAAAAGCAATATTAGATTATTCAGTAAGAATTACAAAGCTACACATATCCTTTGTCCCAGTAGTCCCTAAACGAACTATATTACAAGGAGACTGTTGACAAGAAGAAAAAAAAGACCTATCTGTAAGATAATATTCCTAGTCAATCAACAAGCATTTTTATTAAGCTAAGTCTTGAAGGAAGCCATGGAAACTAAAAACAGAGGTGAAGAGAGAGAGCATTGCAGGCAAGAGTGACAAACAATCCAAATGTAGGATTAGAAAAAGAAGATACTTGAGTCAGTTTCCTCATCTGTAAAATGGGAATAATAACATCCTCTCAGGATTGTTGTAAGAACCAAATGAGATAATATATATAAAATGTTTTGCCAGCATAAAAGGGCTATGTAAATGTTAGCACTGAGTCCAGGAGACTAATTAGAAGGTTGTTGTAATAGTCCAGGCATGAAGTAAAAAGTGCCTGAACTAAGGTAGTTGCTGAATAAATGGAGAAAAGGGGATAGATATGAGAAATGGTAAAAAGGTCAACTTTGGCACCTGATCTTCCAAGGTGGAAAGAGTGAAAATGCGAAATAGAAGATGAAACTGAAATTGTGAGTCTATGTGATTGGAAGAATGGGGTTGCTCTTGACAGTAAGGATAAGTTTGAAATAGGGGAGGGTTTGAGGAAAAAGAGTTGTTGTTTGTTGTGTCTCACTTTGTGATCCCATTTGGGGTTTTCTTGGCAAAAATAATGGAGTGGTTTGTCAACTTCAGTCCATTTTACAGATGAGGAACTGAGGCAAACAGGGTTAAGTGATTTGTCCATGGTGTAAAACAAGCACCTGACACACAGGAGGGCCTGCTATCACAGGTTCATTGATCTTCTTTTCTAAAAGGAAAGGCAACTTTCAAGGGGTCAACAATCACTTTAATCAAGCACATATATCATTCACTTAGTTTAGAGGGAAAAAGTCAGCACCCTGAACTTCAGAGAAAATACAAAGAAATAAAAATCAACAGAAGGGCTTCCAACTGCCTGACAGATCAACAGACAGATCCAACTGTCTGACCATACATACGTAGTTACCAGAGAGAGAAGTAACCCTAACCCTAATCTGGGTTTTCAAAGCCAGAGGACTCCTTAGCAACTTCCCAGAGTCTCATCTGGCCAAACAAACACTTTCAATGAGTAAGCCCCGAAGTAAAAATCTCAGCTCAGAGTACTTACACATTTTTTCAGAGCCAGAGGGCATCACAACCCTAGAGAACCAGTGCCTCATTAGAAAATTAACAAAAAATGTGGGCCTTCCCTAATCAAGCTTCCATAATGGGCAAACTCATCAATGGATTGAGAAGATCTTTCTCATTAGCGTTACATAGGGTCACATAGCTAGTAAGTATTTGCGGCAGATTTGAACTCATGAACTTGAATCCAAGTCCAGTGTTCTATCCACCCTGCCACTTAGCTGTCCCCTTGAGGAAAAAGATAATGAATTCCATTTTGGACATAGTGAATTTGAAATGCCTATAAGATATTCAATTCAAGATACTTAAAAAACAAGTTAGTAATGCAGGACTCTGGTTCAGATAAGAAACCATAGAACTATAAAGATGTGGGAATCATCTTTATAAAAATAATAATGAAAACCATTTGAACTTCTGATATCAGCAAGTGAGGTAATATATAGGGAAAAGAGAAGATCTAAGACAGACTATTAAGGTATGTCTACAGTTTAGGGATGTGACAGATATAAAGAATTAGCAAAAGAAACTGGGAGTGATCCAACAGATGAGGAGAATCCAGAGAGAGCAGTGTACCAAAAGACTAGAGAGGAGAAAGTATCCAGGAGAAGGTGACCAACAGTATCAAATGCTGCACAAAAGTCCAGGAGGGCAAGACCAGGGAAAAGATGCTAGACTTGGCAATTAAGAGATGATTGATGGCTTTGGAGAGAGCAGTTTCAGTTTTCTAGGAATATTATTTGTGATGGGGAAAAATGAGAACAAGGTAAACATCCATCAATTGTGGAATGACTAATCAATTTAAGGTTTATGAACAGAGTAGAATATTATTATGACATTAGTAATAATGAGTAGGAAAAGTTCCTAGAAATAGGGGAGGCCTTATATGAAGTGATGTAAAGAGAAAAGCAGAATTAAAATAACAATATACACACTGACTCTATATAGTTAGAGACAATGATAAGAGCAATTTCATATTATACACATATCATAGAAAGTAAAAACCAAAAGGAAATGGGTAGTACTACACTGAACATGCAAACCTTTTTTGGATAGGTTGATGAATGATAAATAATAGAAGTTACAAATGCATATGTAGCAATATACAATTTCTTAAGGATCTTTGGATAATTTTAGTTCTTATATTCCCTTTTTTCTTTTATTTTTTTTCTTACATTCTTTTCTTACGTTCTTATGTAGTGGGAAAAGCAATTTAACTTCAGGAATGCAAGACAAAAATTATTAGCATCATCCTGCTCCCTCCATGTTTACTAAATCAAGTTTCCAAGTAATCTGCTGGAGGATGAAAGGAATTTGTGTACTCCTCCTCAAAAATCTGACTAGTCTGAGATAGTTGCCATTGGAGGAAACAAAGTGAGTTCAAAAGACTGACTTAGCCAAAGATACTCTCTTCTATTGGCTCTGCAGCTATTGGTCTGACTCACAAAAGAGATGAAATATTCCTGAGGCTGTGGGTTATTTTTCAAAAGTGAAGTTATAGTTTTCCTTCCAGGGAAAAAGGCACAAGCACCTGCAATTCGTTAGAGAACCATTTTCCCACCAGTTTACACTCTTTGAACTAGGCTCCACCATGCTTCTCCATTATCCTACCAAATTGCATTAGCTTTGGTACTCACATTTCATCAATACCCTCAATAATCTCTGCCCCTCTGATTGGAGGGTAAAAGAACTCCTCCCAAAGTCTTCATTTAATGAAGGCTCCCAGACCAGCCATTTCTTCATTTTCTGCCAGCTTGCATTCCTTAGACTGGAGTCCACCATGTCTCCAGCTGGGTACCTTTTACCCCAGCTTCTCCTTCCTTCCCCATCAGGTCTACTGCCTGCTTTTCAGTTTCCTTTTGTGGATTGACTTTGTAACTGTGTAACATCATGTATTGTCTTCCTCCCTTAGATTTTAAACTTTTTGAGGGCAGGACCTGACTTTTTTATGTTTGTATCCTCACAGCTTAGCACAGTGCCTATTATATTATTATACCATAACTAATAACAAGCCCATAGTAGGTACTTAATAAATGTTTATTGAATGACTAATAAACAGATGGCAGCTGTAATCTAATTAATAAACAAATGGCAGTAACAGCTTAGTGGAGAGCCTGCAAAGGAGCACAACAGAAGGGAAAATATTATAGCATTCAATGTTAGCAGCTCCCAGACCAGTGGAGAAAAGCAGACCAGCCGATGACATCAGCAGTTCTATGAGAAAGCATCAAGAGGCAACTTCAGAGACAGAAATGTGTTCTGATTGGGACCCAGCCCTAGGACCGTGAGTCAGACAGGCTATAAATTTTCTCTCTTCCATCAGTATATAGGATGAAAGGGAATTTCCCTTATTATTTAACTTGTTGTGTTAATTGAACGTCTTTGCTTTTAGTGAATAGGTTTCCTGGTTTAGTATAGTAAAAAGCTCATCAACTGGTGATTTGAACAGATGATAAAACAGAACTTGCCTTTCTGGTGGTAGTTTCCAGGGGCCCATGTTTGACGGGCCCAGGCTACGTGTCTAGTCAATGGAAATAAAAAAAAAATTATGCATTTTTTAAAAGAGGATAGAGTAGGTAAAATTAAATTTGACAAACTTTATTGTCCACTATGTGCAAAGCACCATGTCATATGCCTGACACACAAAGATAAAAACAAAGAAGTCCCTAACCTAGCAGAGTTTATTATAGTATCCTGATGGGTACAGAGAGGGGGGATGACTTTTTGATTCTGAACTTGATTACAGCACTGCTTTCTATGGAGCTCTGTAGGAGAAAGTATTCCTCAACAAGTATTATTTCTTCCATCCATTGGCACTGGTCTCCTGGCTGCTCTATGAACAAGATACCCCATCTCTCTGCTCTCAGTATTTTCTCTGGCTGTCCCGCGTATCTGGAATGATCTCCCTCCTTTGTTCTGACTACTGACCTCCCTGGCTTCCTTTAGGTCCTGATTAAAATCTCACCTTCTACAGGAGGCCTTCTCCAACCTCTCTTAATTCCAGGGCTTTCCCTCTTTTAATTATTTCCTATTTATCCTATACATAGCTTGCTTTGTATATATTTGCTGCTTGTTCTCTCTCCAATTATATTGTAATATTCTTGAGGGGAGGGATTGCCTTTTGCCTTGTTTTTTATTCCCAGAACTTAGCACAGTTCCTGGCACCCAGTAGGTGTTTAATCAATTTTTGTTGATTGATTAGAGGAAAAGAAGTGGAGATGATTCGGTTTTGTTGCAAGGCAGGGAATGGATTCGATGATCTCTTTGATTTCAAATTATGGATCCTTCCAAAAAAGTCAGTGTCCTTTCATCTCAGAACTAGCATACCACTGGAAGGAGAGCCTAACCAGCTGCTGGAAACTCAAGATGACCAATCTATTTTTGGTGCTTGGGATGGGGAAAGAGAGAAAAGGTAAAGCAGTTGGATTTTGAACAAGTTCAGTTGGAGGTGAGTTACAGAACATTTTGGTGATATCCAAGACCGGAGCCAGGGCCACAGATTCAGACTTGGGGGCCATTATAACTATGGAATTAGGTGGCCAAACCAGTTTGCACCCAATAGGAGAGGCTACTAGGGATCACCATTCCTTCAGCCGAGACAGAGCAGGGTTTCTGGTGCCTTTCCCAAGGTCTTCCACCTGGGATTTCCATGAGATAAATCCTAAAAATCATTTGAATTTAGAGGCAGCAGCTTCAGAGTTTTTGGATTGGACAGGATTGGAGAGATAGAGAAGATATGAGAATAAAGAACGAGAATTTCTTTGGCCCTCTACTCCCTACTGCTCCTCTCTGTCTCTGCCTCTTTCTTTTTCCCATCCACTGCAGTGATTTAGCAGAGAAAACATTCTAACCTGTTTGACCTTCTGGTCTAAAGGATTTTTTTTCAGGTCTCTTCCTTACTGCCCCACACTCCACACACCCTCCAGGATCATGTTCCAAGGACCACATACTGTCAGGATAGTGTGAGGACCTCATCCATTCCAAATGACTCAAGCAAGCCTGTAGGAAGTCTCACCCCCATAGCACAGCTTTGCCTAGAGGGGAAAGAGGATCTTCTGATCGCTGAGATATGAAAGCCTTCCTTCTCAGCAGGAAATGGCCCTTTCCCTTGGACCCAGAGTCCATTCCTCCTTAAGGATGCATCTTTCCTTCGCCCCCCTTTTCCCCACACTGGGGCCAAGTTCCTCAACCCTCAGGGAAGTGAGAGGCGGAAAAAGGGAGAGGCAAGGTTGGCTCCTGCGCTGAGATCCACCAGAAGACAGAAGACACAGAGATGGAATCATTTCCTCCTGGCCTTGTCTCCCAGCTGGGAGTAAGGACAGCAGGGCAAATCTGAAACCACTGCCTGGGCCCCTTGTCGATCTCCTCTCCCCCTGCTCCTTCCCCCCCTCCCCCATCTCTCAACACCCTCTAATGTTCTCTCCGCATTGCTGACATGCTGACATTTCTTTCACCGGCTAAAGCCCACTCAGTCTCCTCAGCCTTGCCCTAGGCTTTTCAGAGTCTTCGGCTTGGATGTGAACTTGGGCCTGGGCCGGCTCCCCCTCTCCCTGAGCCACGCCTGCTTAATAACCCTCTCTAAGAAGAAACCTAACAACCTCAGTTCTGCTTTGATGCTTTGACCCTGTTTTTTCCAGTCACAAGGGCACTCTGAGGCCAGATTTTCCACCCCAGGAAGGAAGGCAGGAAGGAAGGAGGGAGAGGGCAAATGAGGGGAGCCACGGGGTGGTTAGGAGCGGGCAGTCCGCCTGGCTGCCCTCTTTGGTTTGAATTAGTGGGTGACTTAAGCAAGAGCAGACGCAGGCGTCTCCCTGAGCCCAACAGGGGGTGAGGGGGAGTCCAGGGTAGCCTCTTGGAAAGAAGGGTGGGGAGGACTAGGAAGACACATTTCTTTCTAATGGGAAACAGATCCCAAAAGGGGGTAAGAAAGAGCATTTGAGGAGAATGAAACCCCAGAAACCCTGGGGGACCAGATGGAGGCCCTCCCATCTGGACCTCCCACTGAGGCCCTCATGGGGTGGGACCAAAGAAGGAGCCACCCACACACCCAGATCCTGCCTCGTCTGACATCTCTCTCTTCTCAAGAGCACAAACCCAACACTGGGGCTGCCATGAAGTTGGCAGCTTCATCAAAATAACATCTATGCTCCATTATACAAGATTTTTAACTTTCTATTTTTGCTATAAAGTGAGAGGTTAGCATATAGTCTTCAAATTCCCTTCCTAGGTCTGAAATCCTATGATCACTTTTGATTTTCACATCTGCCCTGTGAGGTATGAACAGCAGGTATTAGCAACCCATTTTATAGATGAGGAAGCTGAGGCTTCGGGACTTTGACCAACAGACACAAAGTCATTTTGATTAGTTGGCTGTTGATTGCTGTCCTAAGACAATGAAAAGAGGAGATATAGAGATGGGGGGAGCGGGGAATAGTATAGAATCTTGCAGTGGTTGTGTGAGAAACTTAGAGACCATCCTATCCAATTCTGTGTGTGTGTGTGTGTGTGTGTGTGTGTGTGTGTGTGTGTATGTGTGTCTGTCTCTCTCTGGAAAGAGAGATTATAAAAGGTTAAGTGATCTTCTGAAGGTCACACATCAGAGCTCCACTTGGAAGGGGCCCCCAAAATCTCTTGGAGGTAGCTTGGGTTGCTAGTTTTTCTGTTCCAAGCTCAAAGAAAGACTATTCCTCATTTTGGGAGGTGGGGCTGGGGAAGGGGAGACTCATAGCATTCCAGCTGGACAGTTTTCAAAGCTCAGTGCCACAGACCAACTCTTACCCATTGTTCCCCCATGACCATTTTCTAGATCCTATCAGCACAATCCCCTCTCTCACCTGAGAAGGCTAACACAGCGAGTGGGGAGTAGAAGCAGTTCTAAAATTTTCCAGGGCTCCTGACTCTCAGCCCAGGGCTTTTCCTACTCTCTCGTGCTACCTTCTCCACCGAGCTTTAAGAAGTCACCCTATCACAGCATGCATGTGATTTCCTTATAAGTTATGCTTCAGTATAGATTCTTTGCTCTCACTTGGATGAAACAAAATGAACTCCTACTCTACTTAAACCGAGAGAGGAAAGGTGAGAGAAGGAGAAACCTCTGGACAACTATTTTTAAATTATGCATTACACTTGCCAATCTATGTTGATAATTTTATGATTGATGCTATATGAACATAAGCAATTCCACCATAATTGAGAGAATCCCTTTCCCCCTTCATCCACTGGGGTAAAATCAGTTGTTAAACATTTATCAGGACACACCTGAATACATCCAGGATTCAAATTCCAGTCTCACTTATCAATTCTAGGTCTTTTTCCACTATACTATACTGGCTCTTTCCCCTTTTCCCCCCTGCTATACACACCCATATCCCACCTTCTGAAATCTCAGTCATACTTTAAAGCCTAGTGCAGATGCCGTCTTCTACATGACTCCTTTTCTCCCTCAGACTTCAGGAAATATATTGTTTGAACCTTTCAGGCACTTAGCAGCATCTGTGCCTAGGAAGGTAGTTAGTAAATGCTTGTCAGTTGACTCTTGATTGGTTATCTTTTATGGATTCCTCTAAGGCACAATAAGTTCCAGGAAGGGAGTGGCAGGATGGTCTGATGTATATTTCAGATTCCCTATCCCTTCCATTTCATGGATCCTCACTTAGCAAGCATTCAATAAACATTTGCAGTGTTGAGATGAATAACAGCCTATTTATTTCTTGCCTCTGGGTTTGCATTACAACCAACTCTCTATCGAGCCCACTTCTACATTTAATCTTCAAGTATATTGTGAAAATGGGGCAACTAGATGATGCAGTGGATAGACTCATCTTCCTAAGTTCAAATCGGACTTCAGTTTCCTTATCTGTAAAATGATCTGGAGAAGAAAGTAGCAAACCATTCTTGTATCTCTGCCAAGAAAAGCCCAAACGATGTGATGAAGAGTCAGACGCAACTGAACAAACAACAAACAGTGCCCCCCCTCTCCAGGATTCACCATATTGGTGCCCAACGAAATGAAGTCATCTCATTGACTTTAGACCTACTGTGGCTCAGAACTCATCCATCCACCAGTATCCAAAGCAGGGATTAGAGGCATGTGCCACCAGGCTAGTAATCCTGTTTTTTAAAAAAAAGGAAACTAGATTATTATAGCATTTTTTTTCTTTTTGAGCCTCTGCTGGCTTGTAGCAATCACAATGCCCCTTTCTTAAACTATCCTTTTAGTAGCTTCTAGTATGATTCTGCCTATCCTATAATATCTATAAATCTGTCAAGCTCACCAGCCTGAAGCATCCACTTCTTTCCCTTTTTGAAAACTGGGACAATATTTTGCCCATCTGAGGTCCTTGAGGATTGCCTTTCTCTTTCTCCACAACTCCATCAAACAGCATTTCAACAATCACACCTGAAAATTCTTTGTCTGAGCCAAAAGCCTTGAATTCATTCAAGGCACCTAGGTACTCTCTTCCTACATCTTGACGTGGGTCTCAATTCCCTGTTTAATATTTTATTCTATACTTGCTAGTCTGAAGGTCACTCTTCTCGGTATTTACAGAATGAGACCTGTATAGAACTGAATCATCTTTCCATCACCTATGATCATCATCTCATCCATCCTCAGCACTGGTTTTCTTCCTTATCTGGTCTTCCTCTTCCCCCCAACAAAAACTCTTTCTTTTAAAATTTCTTTTTGTTTTTCCTAGACTACATTGCCATTCCCAGGTCTGTTTGGGCTTTAGCATGCCTGGCATTATTCTTATAGGATTTCACTATGAGAGATATCTCCCAGGTTACTTGTCATTTGCTCCCAGTTACTTGTCTTTGGTTCTAGCTTCAATATGTCTTCAAAAAAATCTAAGTTGATCAGTTTGGGCTCTGGAGAAGATATTAAAAAAATGCATAAAACTCTCTTTTTTCCTTTGAGTAGGACAGAGGAGGAGGAAGGCTATGGGTCACCCAACATACACTGCCAGATGTGATTGTTGTATCTGCTGGTTTCTAAGGAAACTTCACAAGGTAAGTGAGGGGATAGCTATTCAAAAATGACTGTGAAAATAAAAGATAAGCATTAAGATATTAATTTTAAAATGTAATCCAAGGTGATCAGTAAGTTCATCTATACCCATACACATCAATCCCTTTAGAAAGTTCTCTCTTTTTACTTACACAAGTTTTTCTTCTTAAGGTACCCAATCTTTCTTTCTTATACAATTAATTTATTTGTTTTCAATTTTCAACAGTCACTTCTACAAGTTTTCAATTTTCTTCCCCTCCCTCCCCAAGATGGCATGCAATTTTATATAGGTTCTACACATACATTCTTATTAAACACATTTTCACATTAGTCATGTTGCATAGAGAAATTAAAACAAATGGGAGAAATCATGAGAAAAACCAAGATCAAACAAAACATAACAAAAGAGAAAATAGTCTGCTTCATTCTGCTTTCTGACTCTATGGTTCTTTCTCTAGATGTCATCCCATCTTTTTTAAATCAACTTCCATTACAGTTTTTTAGGTCATGAAATGCTACTTATTCTTTCACTGAACTCATTGAAAGTTTCTCTCCCAAAATTTAGGGGTCATGTTAAACTGTTCCGGACTTTCAGCTTCTTATTTTTCATAAGAATATGGTCATTTTTTCTAAGATTTTTTAAATTTCTGCATCAGGAAACCTGCTCATCTTTATTGGTCAGAATCAGATACAGAGTAACAGTTCCCTTAATCTCTTCTACTTTTTGAAGAATGAAATTATTTTCAAGTCAAGGTGACAATATGTAAGCAGTTCTGATTTAGGAGATATCCAGAGCATTGGAATCCTCCATCACTGCTGTCTTGTGATTCTCTGCCAACTCTATGATCTACTTGTGAAATTCATTTTTCATTATCTATTTCCTTCTTCTGAATAGGGGGTCTGTGGTGTATCCCTGCCACAATATCGCTTCTTTTTCTCATTCCATTGACTTTTGCCCAAATGCTTCCTTCTCTGGTTTGTGGATTTCCTCACTGGAATGTATCATGTTAACATATAATTCAATCTTCCTCCTTTTGATCAAGGTATGTCCTTCCAGTGTTATAGTCCAACCATGAGCCCCATTCCACCAGATCTCAATGATTACCCATGATAAATGTTATTATGTTGTCTTAAAAATGTCTGACTCACTTTATCTGCCTTCTGTGCATTTGTATATAGGCTTCTGAGGCTAAGAGTGATGCTACTGCTAGGTGGCACAGTAGATAGAATCCTGGACCCAGAGTTCTCAGGACAACTGAATTTAAATCTGGCTGCAGATATTTACTAGCTATATGACTCTGGAGAAATAACTTACCCTGTCTACTTCAGTTTTCTCATCTATAAAATGGGGATAATAATACCTATCTCATAGTGGTGGTATAAGAATGAAATAAGGTATTTGTAAAGTACTTTAAGGGCTATATAAATGCTAATTATTATTATCAGTCTTGAATATTGTCTCTAATTGATTATTGGGCCTTTTCACTAATATTCTTCTCATGTTGTTCCTCCATAGTATCTGACATCTCCCCCATTAGAATGTCAGTTTCTTGAAGGTAGAAACTGCATTGTTTTTCTATGAGTATTCCCAGGGTTTAGCACAATGCTTTGTACACAGTAAGTGCTTAAGAAAGCACTTCATTCATCAAATATACATGAATATACAGATACAAATATACAGATGACCTATGTCCAATCTGCTGCTTACTATCTCTGTGACCCTCCCTCCTCACTCTCCATTTTCAGTTCAAAACCCTGTTGAACAAAACTTACCTCTTAAAAGAGTAAAATTGAATTCTAAAATACGTCTCCAAGGAGAAGGACTCACCATCCATTTTCCCTTCTTACAATAGTCACACTTAAATCTTATCTCCCCACCAATGATGTGTGGCCTCAGAACTCATGTACTATTCCCCATATCATCTTCTCACTCCTCAATTCCTCATTGACACCTAGAACAGTATTATTACCGCTCCTTCCTGTCCCCTTTTCCCTCCACTTTCCAAAGCTACAGCGCATCATAGTTTTGCCTTGTCCTTTCCTCCTTGACCCATTGCATATAAAGAATTTATCACTTGGGTGCTAGCTATGATGTCAGTTTCTCCTATAATGCATTTCTCCTCCCTTGGCTTCTTTTTCCCCATCCTTTTACCACCTCCAACTCGGACCAAGCCCCTCTTTTCCTCTGGATAATCACCGGGAGGCCTGCGACCACTCAGCGAGATCACAGCATAGCTCACTGTGAGCATTTTGGAACCGAATAAGGCTCTTATAAATGGGAGGGACCTGACAGTCAGTCTGGCTTAGATTCAGACTCCTCCCCTGTTGTATCCAGCCCAACTCATCATCTCCTCCTCCTTAAAGACTAACAAGAAATGAGCATGGCCTTTAAGGATTGATAAATGTTTTATAAGTTTAGAGAAAAGTGGAGTGGAGTGGAAAGCCTCCCAGAGGAGGTGAGATTTTAGCTATTTCCATACCTCAACTTTTCTTTTTTAATAATTTCTTTAAACAATCAGCTTTAATGAATTGATTTGAACTGTCTCTAGCACATGTGTGTGTGTATGTGTGTGTGTGTGTTTCCAAAGATTGCCCTGTTTATTATAATTCCTATTTTACATATGGAGAAACTGAGGCTCAGAAAGTCTGAAAATTCCGTGATTTGCTTCATTGTTTCCTTTCATGTAGTTTCAAGGTAACAAAGTTGGATTTAAGTATTGACAATTTTTCTTTGAATGTGGTCCCAGGCACAATGGATAGAACACTAGATCTTTCATTTTTAAAATGAGTTTCAATCAGATACTTACTACCTGTAACTCTAAGTAAACCATTTAACCTCTATCTACCTCAGTTTCCTCATGTAAAATGGCAGTAATAACGCTTTATATATTCCATCAGTTTTCCAGGGTTGTTGTGAAGATCAAATGAGATAATATTTGTAAAGTACTTTGTATACCTTAAAATCCTATGTAAAGTGCTAAAAATTGTATATACATATATTAATAATTTTTAAATTATGTATTTGGTAACCATCGACAAATCTAAACATTTCTATAAACAGTGACAAAAAAAGAGGGAGTTTATGAAATCACTAATCTACCATGTATCACTTGGTTTTTTTAAGTATTCATCATAATGAATCATCTCTCTCTCTCTCTCTGTCTCTCTCTGTCTCTCTCTCTCTCTCTCTCTCTCTCATAAATCTCACTCACTCCCCCCTTCCAAATAAAGACGTCCATCCTTGTAACAAGTTAACATGCAAAACAGATGTCCATTGCTTAGTAGAGTCTAAAAACGTATGTTTCATTCTGTACCTACTGTCCATCACTTCTCCACTCAGATGTACAAGTCATGTTCCATTATCATATTTTTGGATTCATAATTGTTCATTACATTAATCAGCATTTTTAAGTCTTTCATAAATGTCCTTACAATATTGTAGTCAATATATAAATTATTCTTCTAGTTCTGTTTCCGTGACTTTGTATCTGTTTATACAGGTCCTCCCAAGTTTTTCTGACTCCATCCTTTTAGCCATTTCTTATGGCACAATAATATTCCATTACATTCATATGCCTTCATTTGTTCAGTCACTCCTCAGGTCACAGGGACTTTCTCTGTTTCCAATTCCTTACCATAACAAAAAAAAGCGCTGCTACAAATATTTTTGTACAAAAGTGTCTCTTCTTTTCTTATTACCATCTCATTCTTCCAAAAACTGCCCATTCCAAAACACTAGTGCATCAGCCAAACAACCCTTTGAAACTCAAAGCTAAATTCCCCCTTCTCCTGTCATCAGCCCCTGAAGCCTCCCCTTCCTCACTGAAAACCTCACCCAATCCTGTTGAAAATTGGCCTCCTCTCCCTATTCTAGGAAGCCCTACTGTTTGAAAGACCTAGGGTTAAGTAGGATTAAGAGCAACTCGCTTAAACTCTCTAAGACTCAGTTTTCTCATCTGCAAAATGGTGGTAATTATGCTAGGGTTGTTATGGTTATGTACTTTGTAAAGCTTAAAGGGGTGGATGAATGGTAGTTAATGTTGTTCTGATCTCATAGACCTAGGATTCTTTTGCTTAGACTTGGTCCAAGGAGAAAGCCAGATTCATCACAGAATCTGAAAATAAAGTCACTGGCTTTCTCTGGAAGTAAAAGACAGTTACAGAGATGCCTTGACAGAAATGATGCAACTTCTTTCAGAGGAAACCAATGAAAACCATCTTGGGTGGTTTCTTTCTGTAGCAGCCAGTTGGATAGGTTTTCCCTCTCCCCCCTCTCCCTGTACAAGAGCACCAGATTGGGAATCAGATGACCTATGTCCAATCTGCTGCTTACTATCTCTGTGACCCTGAGATAAGCAACTACCCATCTCTGGATCTCTGATGAGAGATTTGGACTAGATGACTTCTCAGGTCCCTTCCAGCTCACAATCTGTGATTCACCGATCACTGTATTGTTTCCCATGAAGCTAACAACTTCTAACACCCATCGCTCCTCCTTATCTTCAGTTGTGAACAAAGACTGGTGCAGCTTCTGTCCTTTGGTTTTCCAAAGACTGGCTTGTGGTCTAGAGATCCAATCCAGGGGTTGAGCGGCACAAGACATGGGTGCCAGTCCTAGCTGTGACTGTAACTTCATGTGTGATCTTGGACAAATTACTATTATCTCTCTGAGTTTCAGTTTCCTTCTCTGTAAAGTGGGGAAGTAGGATTAGATTACTTTTGATCCCCTACAGCTCTAAAAGTCTATTATGCTATGAAGTCATTGTATTTCTCACTCCTCACCCACAGCAGCTTTATTCCCCTTGTCTACCCCACCCCTATCTTCCCATTGTTCCATATCAGTCCTCAGTGAACAGAAGGTCTGCTGGGTTGATTTGGTCTGATTTCCAGTCTGGGAAAATGAGTCATTAAGACATGACTGTCTAGATATCATGCCAAGTCTTAGGATCTTTCATCAATACCAGGTCTCCCAATGTCTGTGCTCACTACCTCAGTCCCTCAGTAATTCCATAGATTAAGAAAATTAGAGTTCTGGGAGCTTTCCCCCTTGGGGTATGATCTCATTCCTCCATTCACCCTCTCTAGAGCATGATCCTATCCTTTCCCTCTTACTTTTCCCTTCTGGAGTTATCATGATACCCTTTCTTTTCTTTTCCCCACACCCTGAGCTCTGATATTGCTAAAGAGCAAAATAGCCAAATATACTGGTATCTTTTGCTTTTCTTATGAAAAGCATGTTCAAGGTGATGGATAGAGTTGGGCTCCATGCCTAGTGTCTAAAAGCTAACTTCACCCTTCTCAGAAAACTGCCTCAGATGAGAAATCTAAAACAATTTATCACAGTAATGATTTCTGATTTGAAATCATTATGGTGACTGATTAGCCATGGTACCTGGAGTTTGTCTTCTTCTTGTTTCTTTCTCTCTAAGGAAAAATAGAAAAAAGGCAGCATGTAGAGGCACTTGGGCATTGTTGATGACCAGGGCTAAAGATCCAGTCACAGTCACAAACAAAATAGTACCTGCCCTCAAGGGGGCTTACATTTGACCAATAAGAATTTAGAATATCTTCAGACTATACGGCAGCTGACTCCACCTGAGATCCACTGGCAATTATTTTTGGTAGATTCGAATTCATTCTCACCTACATTAAATACTGATGAAATTGAGTTTCCAGTCATGGCAATTTGTAGGCAAATGAAAAGTTTCAAAAATCAGAATCTGGGCACTCAGCAGATCAATCACCTTTCATAATGATATGAATGCATTTTAATTTCTAGCATGGAAAATATCAGGAGATATAACTCATACAATGAAAAGCTCTTTGGAAGAGTCTTCAATAATGGGATCCTGAGACCAAAAAGTTTGAAAATTTTTACTATAGATGATATACATTAGCCATTTAAGAATCAAGTTCACAAAGAAATTTCATTTCTTTCTAGAGCCCCATCTTGGGTTCATGTTAGTTCTTCACTACTTTCTTCTTTCCAGGCCTGCTGACAGATGTTCCTCTCCTAGGCAGCCCTGATTGAGAAACAAGTTGGTTGGAAGTTGAGGAGGCAGAAAAAGAGGGCATGTGGTGGGTAGGGGAGCAACACTGGGGAGAGTGAATGTGTTGGACAGTTGCAGATAGTCACTACTCCCTGTGGTGATTACTGTCTGTTCTCTCTCTCTTTAGGTGGTAAGGAGGCAGGCTGGGTGGAGGCATGGCAGACATTGGGGAGAGACACGATGGGTCTGCGTTCTTCCTGGGGTGGCAGTGGAACTTGAGATGGTTATTGAAAGAATTCCTAGTCTAGGAGAATCTGGATATTTGATTTCTCCTCCTATTTCCATCCTCCTGGATTTTCTGAGGACTCTTAGGCCAGTGATTTACTGTCTCTGGCTTCAATATTTACCTCAAGAAGAAAATGCCCAGAAGAAGAATGAGCCCTAACTGTATTATAATAATAGCATCACTCACTGACCTTTAAGTTTTTAATATATTATCTAATTTGGTCCTTACAAGAACAATTCTGTTATGTAGATGCAAGTAAGTTGTCTTCATTTTATAGGTGAGGAAACTGAGGATAAAGGTGGGTAAATGACTTGCCCAAGGTGACATGGCTAGTAGGTATCTGATTCAAATCTAGTTTTTTTCTGACTCCCAGTCCAGAACTCAACTGACAATGACAAGCTGCCTTAGATTAAGAAATGGTTGTCCTTCTTCCATTAAGCTAGAGGGCACACTAAGAAAAAACAGACTTGACTTGCAACAAGAAGAAATAGGGAACAAATGGTTGTATGGAACAAGAGAAATAAAGATATTGGTTTGCATATCGAGACTAGCTTCAGAATGCAATTTGGTCCCTTTTTTAAAAATGAATTTTATTAATTTTTTTTTAGTTTGCATCGATGTCATTTCTGACACTGCCCAAATTGACCCTTTCTTTGGTCAAAGGACCTTTGTCCTTTAGACAAAGGAAAACAAAACCATCCAATATAGAAACCTTACCTGACAATGTATTCAGGGTTCTATCCTAGTAGTCTCCCTCCACACGCCTCTAGGTCATGAGGTGAGGAGTGGAAGAGTATATTTCTCTTCTCTAGGACCTTCATTCACATGGAAATGTTGAAGATATGTGTCTATGTCATCTGGGTGAGGAACAGAACTGCCCTTGGAAAGTTTAGGATTATAGAGGGAGAAGGTGAATGAGGGCTAATAGAGGTCACAATGAAATCTGATGACCTGGTCACAGACATCAGAGGTCACTGGGACAGCGGAGGAATACTGATTAAGACACTTTTACCTCTTCTAACACTCTGGATGTGAATTGGAAGAGAGAGAAAGTTGGGGGAAGTCATTATGGGAAATTCCATTCTGGGACCAAAAGAATCATGGTGCAACAAGGGCCCAGGACCTGGTCTAGTGGCCAAGGCAGTATTTCCAAAACTCTCATGATATCAATGTGTCTGGAAATCCTATTTCTGAGGAAACAGCCAATCTTTGCTTTTCCTTCAGATCCCATAATACAGTGTCCCAATAGTCTTACTACAGTTTTAAGCTTTAATAGCTTGTATCTATCCTGACCTTTGGCTTAAACATAAGATTTGCTATTTATCTCATTTTTTCTCCTTTCTGTTTCTATGATAATTCTCCCTTCATCTACCCCTTCATTACTCTACTTTACACCATGTCTCCACCCAGCCTGCCTCCTTACCACCTAAAGAGAGAGAGAACAGACAGTAATCACCACAGGGAGTAGTGACTATCTGCAACTGTCCAACACATTCACTCTCCCCAGTGTTGCTCCCCTACCCACCACATGCCCTCTTTTTCTGCCTCCTCAACTTCCAACCAACTTGTTTCTCAATCAGGGCTGCCTAGGAGAGGAACATCTGTCAGCAGGCCTGGAAAGAAGAAAGTAGTGAAGAACTAACATGAACCCAAGATGGGGCTCTAGAAAGAAATGAAATTTCTTTGTGAACTTGATTCTTAAATGGCTAATGTATATCATCTATAGTAAAAATTTTCAAACTTTTTGGTCTCAGGATCCCATTATTGAAGACTCTTCCAAAGAGCTTTTCATTGTATGAGTTATATCTCCTGATATTTTCCATGCTAGAAATTAAAATGCATTCATATCATTATGAAAGGTGATTGATCTGCTGAGTGCCCAGATTCTGATTTTTGAAACTTTTCATTTGCCTACAAATTGCCATGACTGGAAACTCAATTTCATCAGTATTTAATGTAGGTGAGAATGAATTCGAATCTACCAAAAATAATTGCCAGTGGATCTCAGGTGGAGTCAGCTGCCGTATAGTCTGAAGATATTCTAAATTCTTATTGGTCAAATGTAAGCCCCCTTGAGGGCAGGTACTGTTTTGTTTTCTGCCTTTTTAACCCCAGTGCTTGTACAATGTGTGTTGAATTGAAGGGGCAATTGAATGGTTAGTATAAAGGATGATCAGAGGCTGAGCTCCTCTGAAAGGAAGAGCATGCCCCCATGCTTCAAACATGATGTTAATTGCAAGGAGCTCTGTCTCTTGCTACATCATGTGGTTCTTTTCTGTTATGGGTAAGCTTTCAGTAATGGGATACACCAGGCCATACTATGGCCTGTGAAAGGGCAGCTACCAAGGCAATGTTAGTGGTGCCGTTCTTCATTACTTTTCATTTCTTCTGGTCTGGGAATCTCAAGTTGGAGATTGTGATGAACCATTCCCTCATCCTTCAGTGTCCCATGCACATTCTAAGCACTGGAATGTGCTATCATGTCTAGGAGAGTGCCTTTTTGGGCCATTTAGGATGAAGCCACCATAGTCACTGCTCCCCTCCAATAAAAGGTTCCCTTCCAGGTTAGTGAGTTACCTTCCTAAAGATTACATAGCCTCTACCTCGTGTACTGAAGTCAAGAAGACTTATCTTACTTAGTTCAAATCTGTCCTAAGACACATACTAGCTGTGTGACCCTGGGCAAGTGACTTCACCGTGTTTGCTTTGGTTTCCTCAAATGTAAAATGAGCTGGAGAAGGAAATGGCAAATCACTCCAGTATCTTTGCCAATAAAACTCCAAATGTGGTCATGAAGAGTTGGGCACAACTGAAATGACTAAACAGTAACCTTGTACAGATCTATTCAGATGCCCTTCCCCTTTACCATGTGTCCCATACCTACTATTGCCTCTCTGAATAGGCATTTCTCCAATTTAGCAAAAGCTGGCATACGTGGGAGGTGCTATATAGCACTGTGCTCTCACAGGCTCCCAATCATAACAAATCAGAACTTGATTTATTGTTTGGCTGATTGTCTAGACTTAAGAAAGTGCTAAAAATACAGATAAATTTAAATCTGTGTGCATACATTTTTCTTTCAGTAGGCTGAATTGTTAAACATTTGCCAGCATACCCCTGGTATTGGAAGATGGCTTGGGCCATTTTGGTATATTGTTGGGCCAGATGACAGAAGTAGATGAGTCTACAAACCAGGTAGACTGCCTGGCTCAGCAGGTCCTGAAATATATAATGCATGAACTTTCAAAAGATTGCAGAAGCATTTAAGAGACCATGAGGCATGACCTGGTGTTCATACAAGCCATTTTGGGTTTGAAAAGTTATTTCCAGTTTACTGTGCTTCTGTACCTAGACAAAACTTTTTTTTCTTAACCATCTAAAGCATAATTTGATGAATATTACCACCCCTATCTACTGATTCATTTGATCAGGCATCAGGAATGGGGAAAACCAATGCCAGATGGTCATAGCATCCATAGCCTTATAGTCACACCAGAGCCATAATGTCCTATTCTTCCTTTTAATATCATACCTGGGCTTCAGTAAAAGAGGTAGAGGGCCAGAAGAGCTTCCTCTTTCAGTCCTTTTCCAAATACTCCTGTGAAGCCACCATTTCAGGCCTGGTCAGGGAGTAGAACTGCCCAGCTAAAACTGGAGAAGCTGGGTCTAATTTAATTTCAGACTCTTACAGCCTATTTGGAGGCAATATCTCTACTTCAATCAGATTAAAATAGCATCTCCATAATACTGGTTCTGGGGAAAGAACTATGACTCAAAGTTTGGATTGAGACTATGGCTGGATATAGGCCATATGTGCTCCAGGCGATCCTTCTGTCAGTGCTAGGAAATGAAGGTGACCTTTTTGGAATCCCAGGGACACCTAGATTATGTAGCATCCATCAACTAAACCCTAGCACTGTTAGAAAAAGTGGGAAGTTGGTTCATGAGGTCATAGAGTTAGAGCTGAAAGTGATCTCAGAGGTCATCCACTCCAACCCTCTCATTTCACAGATAAGGAAACTGAAGCTGAGGTAAAGTTACTCAAGTAACTAAAGTATCAGTAAGGTTAGTAAATACCAGAGGAGGGATTTAAACCTAGGTCATCTGACCCCATAGTCAAAGTCCTTTCCTCTATACCATGCCTGTTCATATTCAAGCTAAGTACTTTGCAATGTTTCCTCACTCAGACCAAAAGGTATCTAGTCTTCTGGGTTACCCATGAAATCAAATAGGCCAGAACTTGATGAGATCCCTGCCTCCATGGTATTTGGAGTCTGTGAGACAGGGATGGTTGAGATCTAGTCTCCCTAAGATGTTTTTGCTCCCAGTCATACCTTAGGAGTCAAGTAGGCAGGCTCAGTGCACTCACAAACACTTTAGTCAGATCTGTCAGTCAGTCAACAAACATTTATTGTGTGCCACGTGCCCTGTGCCAGGTGCTATGCTAAATGCTAGGAACATAAGAAAAGATCAAAGCACAATCCCTTGCCCACCTAGACCTCACATAATAATGTGAGAGACAACATATAAATAATCAAGTTCATACAAGAGCTATACAGAGTAGATGAAGATAATCTGAAAGAGAAAGGCATTGGTGACTTGGGGGCACAGGAAAGAGCTCCTGCAGAAGGTGAGATTTAAGCTGAATCTCACAGGAAGCCAGAGAGACAAAGAGGGGATGGGAGGAGGGAGTACACTTGATAGGGTTGGGGTGGAGCAGGGACAACTAGTTCTAAAGCACAGAGACAGATGGGAGATGGAGTGAAGTATGGGAGAAAATGCAAGGAGATCAGAGTCAAATAAAAGAAGGATGGAAATGTCAAAAAGGACCAGAGTTTTAAATACCAAAGAGAAGACTTTCTATTTCATCCTGAAGGTAAGATAGAGACACTGGAGTTCATTTGGGTATGGGGAGGGCTGAGAGAGTCAGATTTATGCTTTAGGAAAATTATCTTAGCATCTGAGTGAAGGATGGATTGTGGTGGAGAGAGACTTGAAATAGGAAGACCAGCCAGAATGGTGAAGAGGCAGAAGTAGGATATGAGGGGAAAGAAGGAGGCATATATGAAAGATGTTGTAATGATAGAAATTACAAGATTTGCAATGGATTGGATATGTGGGATTAATGAGAAAAGGGAGGCAAGAATGATATTGAGGTTATGAGCCTAATTCACTGAGAAGGTGGTATAATAGGAATATTATACCATTGAAAATAATAGGAAAGATTGGAAGGGGGCAGGGTTTGGGAAGAAAGATCATGAGTTTTATTTTGGAGTTTGAAATGCCTATGAAACTTCTAATTTGAGATATCCAGTAGGCAATTGGAGATGTATATCTGTAGCTCAGCAGAGAGAATAGAGCTGGAGATATAGATGTGGAAATCATCTGCATAGAGATGATAATTGAGCTGATGAAATTACCAAGCAAGAGAGTATAGAACAGAAAGGGAAAGGAATCTAGGACAGAATTCTGGGGAAACCCTCACCCCTGGTGAATAGGCATGACATGAATGTATGGTCAGCAAAAAGACTGAAAAGGCTTAGTCAAGTAGATTGTAGTAAAACCAGGAGATAGCAGTGTCACAAAAAGTTAGAGGGGAGAGAGTACCCAGAAGATTTCAGATGCTACAGAGAGGTCAAGGAGGACAAAATTGAAAAAAGAACATGAAAAGTAGCAATTAAGAGGTAACTTTGGAGATGGCAGTATCATTTGAACAATGAAATTGGAAATCTGATTGCATAAGATTAAGAAGAAAGTGAGACAATGGAGGATATCAAGATGGCAGAGGAAAGGCAGGAACTCACTCGAACTCTCCCAAATTCTCCTCCAAATAACTTTAAAATAATGCCTCAAATAGAATTCTGGAGTGAAAGAACCAACAAAAGGTCAAAATTAAACAATTTTCCATCCCAGGACAATTTAGGAGCTTGACATGAAACCTTATTCTCATTGGAATTGGCTCAAAGAAGGAATAACATACACAGTCATTTGTGTATACAAATCTATCTTACCCTATAGGAAAGTAGGAGGGGAAAGGGATGATAGAAGTAAGGGTAAAAAGGGGGGGGGTACATTGGGCAAGGGGATGGTGAGAAGCAAAGCAGACTTTTGAAGATATATAGGGTAAAAGAAAAGAGAAACAAGGATAAGCAGAGTGGGAGAAAATAAGATGGAGGAAAATGCACAGTTAATAATCACAACTATAAATGTAAATGGGATGAACTCACCCATGAAAATGGAAGTAGATAGCAGAGTGGATTAAAAGTCAAGATTTGACAATTTACTTACAAGAAACACACTTGAAGGAGAGAGATGCACACTGAGTAAAGGCAAATGTCTGGAAAAGAATCTATTATGCTTTAGCTGATACAAAAAAAAAGAGCAGGGGTCACAATCATGATCTCAGATAAAGCAAAAGCAAAAATGGATCTAATAAAAAAATAAGCAGGGGTGGGGTAGAGCCAACATGGAGGAGAGAATCCAGGAAGTTGTCTGAACTCTCCCCAGTTTCCCTCAGAAACATCATTAAATCCAGGCCCTAAATGGATTCTAGAGTGACAACCCACAAAAGGATGGAGTGAAACAATTTTCTGGCTTAAAATAACTTAGAAGCAATTCAAGAAAGGTCTGTCTCACTTGGAAAAAAGGGCAGTGCAGCCCACCACAAATGATGTCTAGGCAAGCCAACAGGAGGCTCTTAACCACTACACAGATCAACAACTTAGGGCCTCTGGTCCTAACTCAGCAGGCTAGTGGCACAGCAGGTCAGCTGTGAGGCTTCCAGCCCCAGCAAGGAAAGCAAATTGTCAGCCCTGGAATCCCAGCACAACATGTGCTACCTAGTCCAGACCACCCCAGCATGGTAGGCAAGCCCCTGAGGCCCCAGTGACCAGGCTATTGGACCCTAGCACAAGAGTCTTGGGATGGTGCTTTCTGTGCTCCAGGAGAAGAGCCAAAATTTTGAAATAAGGAAAAAACCAAAAAGAGCCCTAACCATAGAAAGCTACCACAGCAACAGGGAAGATCAAAACACAAACTCAAAAGAGGACAAAAATGTCAAAATGCCTGCATGTGAAACCTCTAAGGGGAATACGAATTGGTTGCAAGCCCAAAAGTCCTCTTGAAAGAGCTCAAAAAGGATTTTAAAAATCAGGTAAGAGAAAAATTAGGGGAAAAAATGAGAGTTATGCAGGAGAATTATGAAAAAAAAAGTCAACAACTTGGAAAATTGATTGGAAAAAAAAACAATTTTCGTAAAAAAATAGAATTGACCAAATGAAAAAGGAGGTACAAAAACTCACTAAAGAAAGTAATTTCTTAAAAATTAGAATTGGGCAAATGGAAGCTAATTACTCTATAAGATATCAAGAATCAGCCAGAGAAAATCAAAATAATGAAAAAATAAAAGAAAACATAAAATACCTCATGGGAAAAGCAACTGACCTAGAAAATAAGTCCAGGAGAGATAATTTAAGAATTATTGGAATACCTGAAAACCATGATAAAAATAAAGAGCCTGAACAATACCTTTCAAGAAATTATCAAGGTGCCCTGATATCCTAAAACAAAAGGGTAAAATAGTCATTGAAAGAATCCACTGATCACCTCCAGAAAGAGATCCCAGGAATTCAGGGCTGGTTCAATATTAGGAACACTATCAGCATAATTGACCATATCAATAACAAAAGTAACAGAAATCATATGATTATCTCGATAGATGCAGAAAAGGCTTTTGACAAAATATAGCACCTATTCCTATTAAAAACACTAGAGAGCATAGGAATAAATGGAGTTTCCTTAAAAGGATGAGCACTATCTACCTAAAACTATCAGCAAGCACTATTTGTAATAGGGATAAGCTAGAAGCATTCCCAATAAGATCAGGAGTGAAACAAGGATGCCCATTATAACCACTATTATTCAATGTGATCATATGATGATATTATATGATGGTACACTTAAGGAATCCTAGATAATCAACTAAAAAACTAGTTGAAATAATTTACAACTTCAGCAAATTTGTGGGATATAAAATAAACCCACAAAAACATCAGCATTTCTATGTATTGCCAACAAAGTCCAGCAAAAAAAGATAGAAAGAGAATTTTCATTTAAAATAACTGTAGACAACATAAAACACTTGGAGGTCTACCTGCCAAGAAGAACCCAGGAATTATATGAGCACAATTACAAAACACTTTTCATACAAATAAAATCAGATCTAAACAACTGGAGAAATATTAATTGCTCATGGATAGGCTGAGCCAATGTAATAAAAATGATAATTCTACCTAAGTTAATTTACTTATTCAGTGCCATAGCAAGCTACTAAAATATTATTTTATAGAGCTATAAAAAAGAATAACAAAATTCATCTGGAAGAACAAAAGGTCAAGGATATCAAGGAATCAATGGGAAAAAATGTAAAGGAAGGTAGCCTACCATACTAGATCTCAAACTGAATTACAAATCAGTAATTATCCAACAATCTGATTCTGGCTAAGAAATAGAGTTGTAGACCAGTGGAATATATTAGGTACACAATAAACAGTAGTAAATGACTATAGTAATCTAATGTTTGATAAATGCAAAGATCCAAGTTTGAAGGATGAGCACTGACTATTTGACAAAAATTCCTGGGAAAACTGAAAAGTAGTTTAGCAAAAACTAGGTATAGGCAATCATTTCACATCACATACAAAGATAAAGTTGAAATGAGTTCATAATTTAGACATAAAGTGTGTGAAATCATAAACAAATTCGAGGGACAAGGAATATCTTACCTGTTAGATCTATGGATAAGGGAAAAATTTATGACAATAAAAGAGATAAAGAGCATTAAAGGAAATAAAATGGATAATTTTGATTACATTAAATTGAAAAGGTTTTACACAAACAAATCTAATGCAACCTAGATAAGGATAGCAGAAAAATGAGAGAAAATTTCTAAAGTTTCTCTTGTAAAGGCCTCATTTCTTAAATATATAGAGAACTGAGTCAAACCTATAAGAATGTGAGTCATTCCCAATTGATAAATGGTCAAAGGATATGAACAGACTGTTTTCAGATGAAGTGATCAAAGTTATCTATAATCATATGAAAAATGCTCTAAATCACCATTGGTTAGAGAAATGAAAATTAAAACAACTCTGAGGTACCATCCCACACCTATCAGACTGGCTAATATGAATGAAAAGGAAAATGATAGATACTGGAGGGGATATTGAAAAATTGGAACACTAATGTACTGTTAGTGGAGTTGTAAACTGATTCAACCATTCTGGAAAGCAATGTTGAACTATGCCCACAGGACTATAAAACTGCATATCCTTTGATACAACAATATTACTACTAGGTCTGTATCCCACAGAGACTTTTTTAAAAAAAAGAAAAGGATTTGAATGTACAAAAAAAATATCTGGAGCAACTCTTTCTGTGGTGGCAAAGAATTAGAAATTAAAGGGGTGCCCATTAATTAGGGAATGGGTGAAAAAGTTGTGATATATGATCGTGATAGGATATTATTGTTCTATAAGAAATGATGAGTAGAACGGTTTCAGAAAAGCTTGGAAAGATTTATATTAATTAATGCCCTTCTGGAAGGAGAACTCAATGCTCACACCTTGCTAGATGAATATGGATCCATTGTTACAAATGAATTCATTTATCATGGATTTTTGTTGTTGTTTTTCAGTTTTTCAGTAATGTCCAACTCGTTGTGAGTCCATTTAAGGTGTTATTAGCAAAGATACTGGTTTGCCAATTCCTTCTTCAGCTCATTTTACAGATGAGGAAACTAAGGCCAGAGTCACATAGCCAGTGTCTGAGACTGGATTTGAACTAAGGAAGAAGAGTTCCTGACTTCAGGCCCAGTGCTCTATCCACTACGCTACCTAGCTACCTATTACATTGGATGGGTGCATCCAGATTCTTCAAAAATACATCAACCAGGACATATGTATTCCATGTCAAGCCCTGACAATGTCTGAAAGAAGCTAACATATTCTGCACTGTCCTTTGCCACTGGGAGGACCCATAAATCCAGTGTTGGTCAGTTCAAATTCAACAAACATTTATTTCTGCTCTAAGATGAATGCCAAAAATGTCCTTGAAGTACTTAAAGAATCCTTCTAAATTAACCAAGAGGAGGCTATTTTCCATGAAGCAATGAATAGTTATTTATCCAAATCCATCATGAAGACACTTTCAGTTTACAAGCCAACTTCTATTGCTATGAATGAAGAGAGAGAAATAAAGTGAAGAACTTGATAAGAACTTCCAAACTAAATGAACACATGTGCAGTGACTTCAGTGAAAAGGAGAGGATGATGAAAAAAATATGTTGGAAAACATGGTTCAGAAATAAGAAACGAGGGAAGCTAAAGTTTTGTGGACTCTGGAAAATTCAGAGAGAGAGACAGACAGACAGACAGAGGGAGAGACAGAAAGCATGTGGGACAAACAGTGAAAATGCTGGGGAGTCAGAAAATAAGAGTGTCTTTTCACAGAACAATAAGGAGGTCATTGGATTGGAGAGTCCCCAGAGGGAAGGAAGGTATAAGAAGACTGGAAAGGTAGGGAGGAGGCCAGGTTATGAAAGGCTTTTAATAGAGGATTTTATATTTGATTTTGAATATAACAGGAAGCCCTTAGAGTTTACTGAATAGGAGGATGACATGGTCAGACCCATGTTTTAGGAAGATCAGTTTGATAGTTGAACGGAAGATGAACTAGATAGAGTAGGGTGAATCTTGTGGAAGACAGACCAGGAAGGCAGGTAGACAGTTAGATGGCACAATAAATAGAGCAATGGACTTGGAGTCAGGAAGATCTGAGTTCAAATCCAGCCTCAGACAGTTAGCAGACTATAGTCCAGGTATGAAGCAATGAGGATTTGCACAAGGATGGTGGATGGTGGCAGTGTCAGAGGAGTGGAGGGGGCATATGCAAGAGATGCTGCAAAGGTGAGAACCCAGGATCTGACCACTGATTTGATAAGGGAGAAAGAGATCTAAGCCTAAAATATGTAGAATAGTCTGGTGGCTCTGAGATGTTGATGGAAATTAACCAGGGCTCTTGAGATAGGGTTCCTTCATAAGATCCCTAGTGAATCTCCCAAAGCAAAATGTCAACTCATGAAAATTGTTCTTGCAAGTGGGCAGAACAACTCCCTCTCTAGTGACCATATTGTCCTAGGTTTCTCTGTATTTGAGGCAGATGCAAAGATCCTCAGAGTTGGCAGAGATTTCTTAGATGAACTTTGCAGCCCAGATCTGAAGACCCTCTTTGAAACATCCCCCCAAAGTGATAATTCAGTCTAGCTTGAAGACATCTGCTTGAAGAAGACCTACCTCATACAGCAGCTCATTTCACTTTCAGATAGCTCTAACTGGGGCCAAGTCTCTCCTGACATTAAGACTAAATCCTCCTCTTTTCAACTTCTGACCATAACCCCTCTTCCAGGTAACAACTTTTACATTAACTGAAGACAACCATATGGTACTTATGATAAGATCTCTTCCTTCAAAAGGTCAACATTCAGTTACAAAGGGTATGATGTGCTCTGACAATATCATTCCTAGAAGTAAGCCTAGATCTTCCTTCAACATTTTTTAGGGTCTCCTTTAGCAAGCTGTTGACTCACTTTTCATGATTTTCTTGCATCTCTCTCATTTCTCTTCCCAATTTTTCCTCTACCTCTCTTACTTGATTTTCAAAGTTCTTTTTTGAGCTCTTCCATGGCCTGAGACCATGGCATTTTTTTTCAGGCTTTGGAAGTAGAAGCCTTGACCTTGCTCTCTTCCTCTGATTGTATGCTTTACTCTTCCTCATCTGAAAGGATGGAAGAAAATACCTGTTCACCAAGAAAATAACCTTCTATAGTCTTTTTTTCCCCTTTCGGGGGCATTTTCCCAGCCAGTTACTTGACTTTTCAATCCTATGTCAAGTGGAGGGTATGCTATCCTAGCCTTCAAAGGTTTTGTACAGCTGTTCTCTGAGATATTTCTAGGGACCTGTAAGTTCTCAGTTCCTCCAAGGTGGTAAAATCAAGGGAGAGGAATTTACTCCTCTCTTGGCCTGTGCTTTAGTCTGTGAGCAACCAAAAGCACTCTTTTCTGCCCTGGAACTGCAAGTAGGATTCCCTCTCCACAGCTGCCACCAGCTCCACCACACCAGTACTCCTCCTCACCCCAGGACCTCTTCTCAGGACTGAGACCCAGAACAGCTGCTTGATTCCCCCAGGGTCTTTAGGCCAAGGGCTCCAAAAGTGGATGCTGCTACAGTGGCTGATGCCACCTGGGGGCAGATCATGCTCCCCTCTCACCAAGGTGAAAGAGCTTCCTTACTGACCTTTTTTGGCATTTGGGCATTGAGAAATCTGAAAACTGCAACAGCTACTCATGATTCAATGCCCTGAAACTTGCTCCAGTCCTGTCCATGCTATAAGGCCCATGGTGGACTGTGCTCCACTCCAAGCCTGGTGTGATACACCTTTCCTATTGGCCTTCCAGGCTGTTTTGGGCTGTAAATCTGTTTCACTCTGTCATTTTGTGGCTTCTGTTGCTCTAGAATTTATTTAGAGTCATTTTTTATAGGTATTTTAAGATCTATGGTGGGAGTGCTAGAGCAGATCTGTCCTTCTACTCTGCCATCTTGGCTCTGCCCCAGCCTAGATCTTCCTAAGTCTATGATGGGTCTGCACTCCTAAGAGTTACAGAACCCCTTAATTTGGAGGTAAGAGGAAGTTCAGCCACCATCCCAAACCAGTCTACACAAGAATCTTCTCCTCACCATGCCCAAAAAGTGGTCAAACACCCTTTACTTGAAGACCTCCAGTGAAGCGGAACCCATGATTTTCTAAGGTACCTGATTCAACTTTGAAGTTAGCTCTAATTCTTGGGAAGTCATTCCTCACATCAAGCCTGAGTCTGCCTCTTTGAAGCTCCCATCCATTCCTACTAGGTCTGTCCTCCTGGGCCAAGGAGAACTAACCTAATCCTACCTCCAAGGGATGACCCTTCCAATTCCCGATCCCATGGGACCCTGAGTCTTTTCTTCTCCACATTGATCTTCATATTCTACACCCTTGAGACTCGTTGTCATCCCCATAGTCTTCCTTGGTCACTCATCATCCCATCAACACTCTTCCTAAAATGTGGGGCACGGAACAAAAATAATACTTCAGATAGTGGTTGTTGAGTTGTTTCAGCTTTGTCCAACTCTTCATGACCCTATTTGGATTCTCTTAGCAAAGATACAGGATTGGTTTGTCATTTCCTTCTCCAGCTCACTTGACAGATGAGGAAACTGAGGCAAACAGTGATTTGTCCAGAGTCACACAGTTAGTAAAGTGTCTGAGGCTGGATTTGAACTCAGGTCTTCCTGACTCTAGGTCTAGTACTCTGTCCACTGCACTGTAGGATCACCACCAATCCCCCAAGTTCCAGTGAAAAGTGACAAAGGCCTTGTTATAAAGGATGGTGGGGATTACTATTGGGTCACTCAAGGGATATTTAGTCTAGAGAAGAAAAGACTTGGTGGGAGGAGGAGGAAGGACATACATTCAGATTTTTGACAGGTAATGACATGAAAGAAGGTATAGACCTTTTTCACTCAGCCCCAGAGGACCAGAACAAAGACCAGAGAGTATACTCCTCCTTCTTCCCCTAGGAAGGCCTTAGTAACCTAGTACAGGCAATGAAGGAATTTACACAATCTTAATTGATCAAATTTTCAAAACCCTTTACCTCTGGTATCCTTTTCAAAGGGTATTGTGAAGGTCAAATGAGATAAGATGTATGATATAATTTGTAAAACACATGTAAATGTGATTTAGCCTTTCATTATTATTCATAATAAATAACAGATGTTAATATATCCTTTAGGGTTTACAAAGTACTTTCTTTACAACAACTTTATGAAGATATGTACTGCAAGAACCCTAATTCCCATTTTAAAAATGAGGAAACCAGGTGTCATACAGTTAGGAAGCAATCAAGTCAGAATTCAAACCCAGGTCTTTTGAGTCCAACGTTCTTTGTTTCTTCTATTACATCACAAGCTCTTGTAGTAGCCGCCTTCATGGGACTCATTCTCTGAGCAACACGTTTATTACTGTTGTTACTGCTACTCTTTATTACACTGGGATATCCATGGCACAGCCCTGGGCCTAAAGTCTATCTGCCTTAGTCATCCTTAGCTGGTATTCCATGTCCACTTGGGGTATCTGATGACAGGTTGGAAACTGACAGAGGGGAATTCTGGTTCCCTTTTCCTTCGTGCCAGAAAGGAAGCCTAGGAAATAAGTATTATTTGTTCTAACCAGTTTTGATTTAATTCCATTCAATCACTTTTGCCAAAGTGCTTCTGGGAGGAAATGGAGAAGGTAGGGAAGGGATAACTGCGTGGATGACTCCCATCAGCTGTTTCCTGTTGTGTCAGAGATCAACAATCTGTTAGCTGGATGTGGGAAGGTGAGTCCTGTGATTGAGGGAAGTGACTTATCCAAGTTCACATGGCTAGTAAGTATCTGAATTAGATATCAGAGCTCACATCTTCTTAACTCTAGGTTCATTGCTTTATCTATTACAACACCTAGCTAGAAGGCAAAGGGAGTAGATGAAGAGGGTAGAGGGCTACATCTCTAAAACTTGAGCCTGGGAAGAGACTGAGTAGAGGAAGAAAAGAGAATCAGGCTTTCTCAGGTGAGTAAAATTGGGTTGGAGTACAGCCAATGGGGGGGGGGGGGGAATTCCTGGAAAAGTTTTAGTCTCTTTGGAAACAGAAAGGATCTGAGCAGGTCTTGATGGATATGGGATATGGGACATTGATCTCCACCAATAAGGAGACCATCCCATGCCAATGGGTTTTGGGGCTTGATATTCTGAGAAGGTCAGTATGGAGCAAAAGGGCAGGGACCAAAGTCAGGAAGCAGAGGCACCAGGGCAGTTCTTAACAACCTGTCCCTGCCTCCTCTATCCCACCCTAACTTGTCCTTTTCCCTGAGTATGGAATGAAAATTTTTTATGTTGCTATTTATTTTGTGCAGGGAGGAGTGAGGGGTGCTAATAAAGAATAGTCTTATGAAGAAAAAGACAGAGATAGTCAGCTAGATGGTACAATAGATAAAATTCTGGACATGGAGTCAGGAAGACCTGAGTTCAAATCCAGCCTCTGATATTTACTAGTTGTGAGACTCTGGGCAAGCCACTTAACCACTCTGTGCCTCAATTTCTTCATCTGTAAAATGGGCATAATATTAGCATTAACTTCATTGAATTGTGGTGAGGATAAAATGAGTGAGCATGTGTAAAGTGCTTTGCAAACCTGAAAGTGCTAAATAAATGCTAATTATTACTTTTATTATTAAAAGAATGAAGTGGGGTCGAGCCAAGATGGAGGAGCAGAAAGACACACATATGCAGGCTCTCCCCACACAGCCCATAAAATGCCTATAGAGAGGGACTCTCAACAAATTCTGGAGCAGCAGAAGTGGAGAACAACAGAGTGGAGGAGATTTTCAGCCCAGGGTGACCTGAACGACCCAAGGGAGATGTCTGTTGCACTGGACGTGGAGCAGAGCCCAGCCCAGCCTTGGCCATGCAACTCTGGGAGGAGGACACCTCAAGGGCAGAATCTCCAGTGGAAGTAGCAGTGTTAGCAGATCCCTCAACCCACAGGCTCCAAAGGTCAGTGACAGGGTTTTTTCAGCTGGCCAGGAAGGGAGAAGGACCTTCCCACAGCTCCTGCCTCAGGCAGCAGCTGCAGAGGCCACATCGGGTGGGTGGCAGTGGTTCCCAAGGTGGTCCCTACCGGGGCTGGCATCCATTGTTGGATCATGAAACCCCTGGGGCACTGAGGAGCTGACTCTTACCTCAGCCCTGTGTAGAGGCACTGAGGGAACTGATCTTTATCTCACACTGAATGGTGGCTTTGCCCCCACAGCTTAACTGAATCCCAGCCCCCCAGTGCTGGCTTGGTGAGACTGGGTGCCAGGTGGCTGTGGAGAGGAAACTGCTAAGATTCTGGGCACAAAAATCTTTTCCTGCTCCCAGACCAGTGTACACGCTTGATTGTGCCACTTTGGAGGAATTAAGATCCCACAGATTCCCACAGTATACCCTACTCTTGACAAAGAACCCAAAAGTCAAGTAACTGGTTGGGAAAATGCCCAAAAAAGGGAAAAAAATGACTATAGAAGGTTACTTTCTTGGTGAACAGATATCTTCTCCTGTCCTTTCAGATGAGGAAGAACAATGCTTATCATCAGGGAAAGACATAAAAGTCAAGGCTTCTGTATCCCAAACATCCAAAATAAATATTCAATGGGCTCAGGCCATGGAAGAGCTCAAAAAGGATTTTGAAAATCAAGTTAGAGAGGTGGAGGAAAAACTGGGAAGAGAAATGAGAGAGATGCAAGAAAAGCATGAAAAGCAGGTCAACACCTTGCTAAAGGAGACCCAAAAAAATGCTGAAGAAAATAACACCTTGAAAAATAGGCTAACTCAATTGGCAAAAGAGGTTCAAAAAGCCAATGAGGAGAAGAATGCTTTCAAAAGCAGAATTAGCCAAATGGAAAAGGAGGTCCAAAAGCTCACTGAAGAAAATAGTTCTTTCAAAATTAGAATGGAACAGATGGAGGCTAATGACTTTATGAGAAACCAAGAAATCACAAAACCAAACCAAAAGAATGAAAAAATGGAAGATAATGTGAAATATCTCATTGGAAAAACAACTGACCTGGAAAATAGATCCAGGAGAGACAATTTAAAAATTATGGGATTACCTGAAAGCCATGATCAAAAAAAGAGCCTAGATATCATCTTTCATGAAATTATCAAGGAAAATTGCCCTGAAATTCCAGAACCAGGGGGCAAAATAAATATTGAAAGAATCCACTGATCACCTCCTGAAAGAGATCCAAAAAGAGAAACTCCTAGGAACATTGTGGCCAAATTCCAGAGTTCCCTGGTCAAGGAGAAAATATTGCAAGCAGCTAGAAAGAAACAATTCAAGTATTGTAGAAATACAATCAGGATAACACAAGATCTAGAAGCTTCTACATTAAGGGATCAAAGGACGTGGAATATGACATTCCAGAAATCAAAGGAACTAGGACTAAAACCAAGAATCACCTGCCCAGAAAAACTGAATATAATACTTCAGGGGAAAAAAATGGTCTTTAAATGAAATAGAGGACTTTCAAGCATTCTTGATGAAAAGACCAGAGCTGAAAAGAAAATTTGACTTTCAAACACAAGAATGAAGAGAAGCATGAAAAGGTAAACACCAAAGAGAAATCATAAGGGACTTACTAGAGTTGAACTGTTTACATTCCTACATGGAAAGACAATATTTGTAACAAAACTTTTTTCAGTATCTGGATAGTTGGTGGGATTACACACACACACACACACACACACAAACACACACATGGAGAGAGACAGACAGAGAGCATAGGGTGAATTGAATGAAATGGGATCATATCTTTAAAAAATGAAATTAAGGGGTGAGGGAGAAATATATTGGATGAAGAAAGGGAGAAATGGAATGGGGCAGATCCTCTCTCATAAAAGAGGCAAGTAAAACATTTTTCAGTGGAGGGAAAAAGAGGGGAGGTTAGAGAAAAAAACATGAAGCTTACTCTCATCAATTCGACTAAAGGAGGGAATAAAATGCACACTTATTTTGGTATGAAAACCTATCTTACAATACAGGAAAGTGGGAGAGAAGGGGATAAGCAGGGTGCAGGGGGATGATGAAAGGGAGGGCAATGGGAGGAGGGAGCAATTAGAAGTCAACACTCTTGGGGAGGGACAGGATCAAAAGAGAGAGCAGAAGAAATGGGGGGCAGGATAGGATGGAAGGAAATATAGTTAGTCTTATACAACACCACTATTATGGAAGTCATTTGGAAAACTACACAGATATGGCCTATATTGAAGTGCTTGCCTTCCCAAAGGGGGAGGTGGGGAAGAAGAGAAGTTGGAACTCAAAGTTTTAGTAACAACTATTGAGTATTGTTCTTGCATACAACTAGGAAATGAGAAATACTGGTAATTGGGTATAGAAAGTTATCTTGCCCTACAGGACAAAAGAGAAGATGGGGATAAGAGAAGGGAGAAATGTTAAAAGGGAGGGCAGATTGGTGATAGGGGTATTTAGAATGTCGGTGTTTTGGGGTGGAGTCAGGGGAGAAATGAAGAGAAAATTTGGAACCCAAAATTTTGTGGAAATGAATGTTGAAAACTTTAATAAATAAATTTAAATAAATACAAAAAAAGAATTAAGTGCTTATGAATCTAAACATACTACCTTTGTCTCTAGATTCAGTGAGGTAACACTGTAGAGTGCTTTGGAGTCAGGAAATAGGATTGAGTCTGGAGTCAGGAAGATCTGAGTTCAAATCTAGCCTTGGATGAGTCCCAATTATGTGACTTTGGACAAGTCGCTTAACTTCTGCCTATCTCAGTCTCCTCAAATATAAAATGGGGATCATAATACCACCTACCTCTCTGAATGTTGGTAGAATCAAATGAGATATGTGTAAAGTGCCTGGCACATAGTAAGCACTGAATAAATGTCTGTTTCCTTCTCATTTGTATATGACAAAGGACATCTCCCCCTCCCCATTTCCCTCCTGAGCCAAGGCAACAAATAAGGCACTGTGCTAAAGCACAGCACCCATGATCTTGTTTAATCCTCTCAACAAACCTGGAAGGTAAGCCCTATTATTATCCTCATTTTACAGTTAGGGAAACTGAGGCAGAGGTCAAATGACTTTGCTGAAGATCACACAGCTAAACCTAGAAAGTCAGATGTGAACTCCAGTCTTCCTTATTCTCCCAGGGCTCTGTCCATGGTGCCAACCCAGCCACCCTCTAACTTCCTCTACTTTCTTCTTCTGATTGCGCAACTCTGTTTCACTTAAACCCAGTTCATAAGCAAGTCAAGACTTCATCCCATGATGTCATTGGTCCTCTTCAAAATGAAGAATTGACAATAGCAAAGACATAAAGTACAGGAAAAAGGAGAAACCAAGGAAATGGGTAGTTCTGAAAACCTGTACTTCAGAGCTCTCCATGACTTTCAGTTGTTAATATCTGTAGCCTGACTATTGAGGAAGGCAGGGAGGTTGATGGGGCCAAGTTCCTTTGGTGTAGTGTCTTGTAGACCATGACAAGGAAGGAGTGCTAAGGGCTGGAGAGTCCTCTGAATAGCGAAGTCTTAAACCATGGGGATTTGGAGCTGGGAAGTTTGTGGTGGGTGTTAAATGAAGGCATGACACCTTTGACTAGGAGGAGGATTTGCTGTGCAGTAGACACTTTCATTAATTACTAATAAGCATCTTTTGTTACTAATGAAACATTTAACTTTCCCCACCTCCAGTTAATTCATTCTCCTGTGTTCTAGCAAGGAATCCTGGTAGGAAGAAAGTAATTCCAGTGTTCATTCTGCCTAAGAGGATCAAAGATCTGGAGCTGTATGGAAAGAGAGCTCAACTCCCCAGTTTTGCAGATGTGGAATCTTAGGCCCAGAGAGGCTAAGTAGTAGGTACTACTCAGTTGAAGCCAGACTCTCTGACTCCATAGTTAATGCTTTTTTCTTTTTTACTATATCATGCTGCTTTGCTGCTAATCTTTTCCCTCCCTAATATTCAGGATTTTTGCATATCAACACCCCAACCCACCTTTCTTTGAATAAACCCCTGTTGTTGCCAGAAGATGGGTTGACTTGAATGTTAGGGGGAAAGTTAGGGTATGAAGAAGAGATCCTGAGGTAGAAGGGAAAGGAACCAAGCTTATTTGTAAGCCCACCAACTCAAAAAGCAGGGTGGGAAAAAAAATCACCATATCTGGAATCAGATGACCTGAGTTCAATAGTTATTTATCATTAGTCTGATCCTGTCAGCCTAGTCACTTATTCTCTTCTGGAGCTCAGTTTCTCTAGCTGCAAAATGAGGGGATATAACTCCATGACCTCTAAATTCCCTTCCATCTCTAAATCTATGCTCTTATGTTGTGCAGGGGAAAGAATAGTAGACTCCAATGACTTGGGTGTTCAAATCTTGATTGGACTATTTTCTACCTGTGTGATGGATGCCTAGTCTCTCAGTTTCCTTGGGCCTCACTTTCTTCATCTATAAAATGAGGGAATTGAACTATATGACCTCTGAGATCTTTTCCAGCCTGTCACTTTGAAGCACCAAGACCTTGCCAATCCTTTGGAAGTCCATGAGACAAGAGGAGAGGAACGTATCCACCCTACATGGCATTTTCTTCAAGTCTGTATTGGTTTGGTTTGGTTTAGTTTGGTTTTTTTTAAATGTATTTCTGAAGGGAGTAGAAGAAGGGAAGAGCAAAATTATTCCCTTCTCTCCAGCTCCTGCCACCCCTCCACCCCATTCAGTGTTTGGGGGTTGCCCTGGAAACAGTATAGCCTGTCTCCTGCTTGTGTTTCTTTCCTGTCAAATCCTAAGAAACTTTTTAAGGCCAATTCGGTGGGAGCACTGTCAGAGCCCAAGTCCTGAGCAACGGTGTCCATTTTTGTACCTTCTGCACTAATGGCCACCCACATACCCATATGTGTGCATGCACACACACACACACACACACACACACACACACACACACACACATACACACACATATGCATATAGAAACATTTGCACCATCCCTCAGGCAGCCCTAGTGAGCCTAGCCAATGCTAAAGGGAAGAGAGAAGATGAAAAACAAATGGTGGAAGGTGGAGACCATGAATTCCTCTAAATAACCCACCCACATGCTTTCTGGTCTCTCTCTCCTCCAGCCCTGACATAGTGGTTCAGGTAGGCTTGGGTGATCAACATAAACCCCCAATCTCATCTCTACTTCAGCCTTTGTTTGCCAAGAAGAGATAGCAAGAGGATGAGATGTCTGCCTAACCATCTAATGCCTCCCTGGGTGCCATGGCAGCCAGGTTGTATGATTGGGGGCTGAGGGTATGTAACACTAAAGAGAGTTAAAGATCGCCCCCCCCCCCCCCATTAATAGGTGGAGCCCATTAAGGGAAGCTGGATTTAGGGAGACTTGTTTTGTAGGAAGGTCCACACCTTTTGTTAATTGTTAATTAACTACTGGGTCATGATGCCCTCCAGCTCTGAAAAGTATATATATATTTACTCTGAGGTGAAGTTTTGCTTTGGGGGCTTACTCTTTGGAAGAAGGTTCCTCGGCCAGATGAGACTCCAGGTAGCTTTGAAAACCCAGATGTTGGTGCTTCTCTCTCTGGTAACTATGTCTGTATGTAAGAGTCAGACAGTTGGATTTGTCTGTTGATCTGTGATGAATGTATTACTTATGGTCAGACAGAAACTGTCTGTTGATCTTCATTTCTCTGCTTGTATTTTCTCTTTTGGTATGTGTGATTAAATAAGATTGTTGACCCTTCAACAAGTATTTATTAAGCACCTACTGGGGCAGCTAGGTGGCACAGTGGATAGAACACAAGGCCTGGCATTAATAGAACCTGAGGCTAAATCTAGCCTCAAACATTTACTATCTGTATGACACTGGACAAGTCCCTTAGCCCTATTTACCTCAATCTCCCCGCCTGTAAAATGATCTAAAGAAGGAAATGACAAACCACTCCCGTATCTTTGCCAAGAAAACCCCCAATGGGGTCACAAAGAATCAGATACAACTAGAAAAAAAAAGACTGAGAAAGGTGCCAGACCCTGTTCTAGGAGCTGGGGATAGAAAGACAAAGGAAAACATAACTAGATTATAGTCTCCCTGCAATCCTGGCTCAGGATTTCTCCCAATCTATAGTGACTGAGTGGTAGTCAAGGACAGCAAGAGCTGGGCACAGCCTTAGGTAATAAGGCCATCTTTCTTACCTACTCAGATGATGTTTCTGATCATGGATAATGGAGAACTTTGAAGAACTCACCCTTCTCTTATTTTGGCACAAACTATAGGTATGAAGCTAGGTTATGAATGTGGAATATTGTTGATATTTCCCTGGTGGGAAAGGTAGGCCATTACTCAATGTTCTCTGAGCCTAGGGTAATGGTTGGATACTTGTAAGTATGGAGAATTCCAGAGATTAATGGGCACCATCTTTCAAAAAAGGAAGAAGAGATGCAAGTTGGATTGGGAGTTGAGCTAACAGGACAAAGTGGGTGTGTTTCATAGGAAGTATAGTGGCTGTTACAAGGTCTAGATTCAAGGTAAGAGAGGAGGAGAGAAATCCAAGAGCCTGGCCTAGACGAGATGTCTTTCAATAAGTTTTCCTTACCCTGTAACTGGCCAGTTTCTGGACTCTATAAATGTCTTTTAATTTTAGCCTCTATCTCAAGGTCACTAACCATGGCATAGTGGAAAGAGATTTAGATTTAGAAAACTTAGAAGATTTAGAAAAAGCATTAGATTCTGGAGCCTTGAGCTCAAACCTCAGCTCTGCCATTTATAAGTCTTGTAACCTCACTGGCCCATAGTTTCCTCATCTGTAAAAATCTATAAATTGACAATTCCAGAAGACCTATGATGAAGCATTCTACTCACCTGTTGATATAGAGCATGTGGACTCAGGATGCAGCATGAGATATATTCATATACATGTATACATTTATAGACACACACACATTTTATATATATATATATTCACACATGCATATGTATATATATAAAATATATGTGTACACATTTATATCTGTATACAAATGCAAATACATATACATGTGTATGTATATGTATATTTGGACATAGTCATTATGAGAAGTTGTTTTCTTTAACTTTGTATATTTGTTACAAAAATTTTTATTTTTTTCCCCAATGGGGTGGTGGATGTGGAAGACAAAATAAATTTTTTTAATTGAAAAAATAAAATTTAACCTTTTAAAAATGAGAAGATTAACTACATGAACTTTTAGGTTGTTTTCACTTCCAAATCTATGATCCTTTCAATAAAAGGAGCCTCCACATAGATGTCAGATGAAGGACTGGTAGCAGTAATAGGTGAAAAAAGGATATCTACTCCAGCAGATTTAGGATATCAAGGATTGAAGCTAGCATAAGAAAAGAAGAGAAAATATTTGATGAGATTGACCCTGTATGACCTCCTTTCCTTCCTGCATAGACTTGCCTTTAGGGTTTGTTTGTTTTTTTCCCCAGAAAAGGTGATTGATTTGAGAGGAGCAGCATAGACACCTAGGAAAGGAATTCAACTCAGTAAGCACTTATTAAGCGCCTACTTTGTGCAAACCCCTGTGCTGGGGCTCCAGAGACACAGACAAAAATAGTCACTGCCCTCAAGGGACTTATATTCTTCTAGAAAATATAGAGGGGGAGAATTCAGGGAGGATTCTGAACATAGTTGTTGAGTCATTTTAGTCATGTCTGATTCTTCTGTGACTGCATTTGGGGTTTTCTGGACAAATATGCTGGAGTGGTTTGCCAATTCCTTCTCCAGTTCATTTTTACAGATGAAGAATCCAGGCACACATGGTTGAGTGACTCTTCCAGAGACACAGCTAGTAAGTATCTGAGACCGGATTTGAACTCAGGTCCTCCTGACTCCAGGGCTGGCACTGTGTTCACTGAGACATTAAATTACCTTTCTGTAGATAGAAAATAGTCCATTTGGGTAGGACTATAGAGATAAAAGGGAGTAAGAAAGGGGAAAAAGTATTATTTCCCTGCATTGAATAATTATATGCTACAAGAGAGACAGAATCTGGTTCCTGTACTGCCACAGAAATGAGGGCTGATCCCCATTTGAATTAGGATCTCTGACAGTGGAGATTCTCTATTTCTGCCTCCTAGAGTCACTAAGCCCACCACTGATTATCATATAAAGCCCTTCATAACTTAACATCTTCCTATCTTTCCAGTCTTACATCTTACATCTTATATCCCCCGTGAACTCTGTAATCCAACACTGGTGTCCTTTCTGTTCCTTCTGTGAGATACTCTTATCTCCCAACTTCAGACGTTTTTACCAGTGGTCATCCATGTCTGAAATTCTCTCCCTTCTCGTCTCTACCTCCTGACCTCTCTGACTTCCTCAAGTCTCAGCTAAAATCCCACCTTCTTTGGGAAATTTTTTCAGCTCCCTCTTCACGCCAGGGTCTTCTCTCTGTTTCTCATCTCTACCTTGTCTATGGCTTTGTACATAGTACAAAGGTCCTGTTGTCTCCTTCTTTAGACTATAAACTTCTTGAGAGCAGGGGATGTTTTTGTTTGTCTTTGCCTTTCTTTGTATACCCAGAGCATAGCACTTCATAGGCATTTAATAAATGCTTATTTACGTGACTTCTCCAAGGGCATTGTGCTAGGATAAACCAGTTCCCCCACTTTAGTAAGGACAATTCTATGGTTAGGAACCAAGTTGACTAGAACGATTAACTTGGAGCTTGGGATAGGCAGATGAAGATGAAGAACGGTTTCTTTCTCCAGTTGTCTCTGGAGAACCCTTTAGGAAGAACCTAATTTTCTCCAGAATCTGGAGCTAAGAACAATCATTGATCTGACCTGGAGGGTAGAAGAAGATAGCCAAAGAAAGTCAACTCAGGCAAATAAAAAAACACCCCATTCAGGAGACTCCCATTTTAAGTGCCTCTTTTATTGTCCAAATTAGCTAATGTGCTGGGCTCCGAGAGAGCTCTTACATGCATGGTGATTGATCACCTCCCTAGCTGGACAAGGCTGGAGGGCTGTCACCATGCTGTTGGTAATTTGTAGACATGGATAAATGGTGTTACTGCAAAGTCGTGAGCCTACTTCCATGAGTGCTAGGAGAGAAACAGTTTCACAACTCAATAGAAAAATCACTGAATTTGAGGTCAGGAGATTCCTGGCTTCAAATCCCAGCTCTAACATCTACAAGCTATGGAACGCTGGCAATTTTATCTCTCCAACTCTCTTTTTCTCCATCTGTAAAATGGACATAAACACAAATTACACTACTTACCTCACAGGATTGTTGTGTGAAAAGTCCTTCCCAAAACATAGACATATAAATGTGAAATAATACCACTAGCTACCATTTCTACAGTATTAAAGTTTGTGAAGCACTTCATAAATAGTATTTCTTTTTACTTTCCAACTCATAAGATGGGTGCTATTATTATCCCATTAGACTGTAAGTGCCTTGAGGGCATGAACTATCTTTAGCATATTTTTTTGTTCCCAGCACTTAGCATAGTGACTGGCACATAGTAGGCACTTAATAAATGTATATTGAAACAATTCCTATTTTACAAATAGGGAAACTGAGGCAGATAGAGGCTACATGACTTTCCTAGGGCCATAGCTAATAAGTGTCTGAGGACAGATTTGAACTCAGATCTTCCAGACTCCAAGTCCAAAACTTTGTATACTGTGCCACCTAGTTGCTTGATAATCATATTTCTTATGTTTGTATCACTGAGATTCATAATACCATGGGATTTAGAGTTGAAAGATAATTTGGACATCACCTAGACCAACCCCCTGATTTCACAGATGAGGAAATTGAGACCCAGAGAAATGAAGTGACTTTCCCAAGGTCATAAATAGAAGAACCAGGATCTGAACCCTGATCTCCTTACCCCAAATTGAATGTTCTGCCACATAATATATCCCTTTATCATGTTATATAGTAAAGAAGTTGCACATTATAGTGGAAATGCATTATATTTGGAGCTAGAATACCTTGGTTCAAGTCCTGGTTCCATTACTTACTGCACATTAAGTGCAACTAGGTGGTGCAGTGGGTAAAGTACTGGGCCTGGAGCCAGGAGGACCTGAGTTCAAATCTGACCTCAGACACTTACTAGCTGTGTGACCCTGGCCAAGTCTCAATTTCCTCATCGGTAAAATGAGTTGCAGAAGGAAATGGTAAACCACTCCAGAATCTTTGCCAAGAAAGCCCCAAATGGGGGGTCAGCAAGAGTTGGACAGGACTGAACAACAACAAAATGGAGAATGGGAGATGACAAGAAGAAGAAAATGCTGCCTGACTTAAAAAGGAGAACTTGTTGGGTTTTTTTGTATTTTTTCAATGTTCCTTTTCTTTGAAGGGGCTGATTGTAGAAGGAAGGGAAGTGAGGAGATACCTTTTGAAGCTGTATGTGTTCAAATGGGAATGTAAGACCTTAAGAGCTATAAATATAGAAGGAAAGTTGATGTGGGCTGGCATAGAACTGCTGATACTTCCTGCAGCAATGCGTCAGGTTAGACACAGTATGATAGCAAGGATTTACTTATTAAGGGTTGACTGTGTATGGAGAACTGTGCTAAGCACTGAGATGCAAATACAAGCAAAAAAGAAAGTTACAAAGCCCTGTCCTCAATTTGCTTGTAGTCTAAAAGGGGAAGAACATATAAAAGGATGCTAAAAGGTGAGTGAAGAAGGCTCCCTCACAGGGGCATGGCAGAGAAAGAGGTTTAGAGACTCAGAAGGGCAGCCTGAAGAGAAATGAAGGAGTGAACATCACTGGCCTGAACCGTTCTTTAAATGGAGGTTCCAGGTCCAACAGACCAATCAGAAGAAGGGGTCACAGTGGCAAGGAGATACAAACACACCACTAAGGCAGGGTGCTTAGTAGTAGGGAGAGTTAGGAGATCTCCAAGATGGGGTGGGATTTGGAGGTGGGGAACTCCAATACGCGTCCTACTACAGATATTTGGGAAAGAATATCCTGCACTGAGAACTGTTAAATGAGGATTCATTATAGAATAAATGGAATGAGCAATGGGATGGGAAAGGGGAATGAGAATCATAGAATAAGAAAATGTCAGAATTGCAAGAAATCATAGGATCATAGATGGAGTATTCCAAAGGACCGTAGAGGCCATCTAATCCAATTCCCCTAGATTTTTTCATAAGGAAACTGGGGACCAGAGAGGTAACCAATTTTCCCCAAGGTCATTCAGCTAATAAGTAGCTGAAGTGGACTCAAACCCAGGCTTCCTGACTCTGAGTCCAGAGCAAAGAAAAAGCAATATGGTAGAACAAACCATAGTGAGTCTGGGGAGCAGAGGTAAGGGATAGAGCCTGTTAAAGTCATTTGGAAATACTAAATACAGAGATTGGATCTTGGAAAGATTGTTGTCAGTCCCATACACATAAATAAGGGCAGGAATTTGGAACAAATTATTTGAGGTGCATCTTATGTAGCCTTTTATTGATCTTGTTTTCCCACATGTATTCATTTAAACAGAAGAACTGTTGGGGGCTGAAGGAAAATGACAGAACCTAAGAACTACACAGTCCTACTGGGGTACTTTAGCAGAGCTTTTTCTCCCCTCCCCACAAAAAAAAAAGTTTTGATGATTCCCATAAAGGATTATACTAGAATTACAAGGAATTTCTATTCCTAAGTCACATAGTTGTCTAAGACACCACAGATCAATTCAGGCCCAGACATAAGAAGTTTACAAAACAGGCTAAATGTCTATGGGCTCCAATTAGCTGTCTGGAAGTTCCATGTTCTAAAAGAGCTTGCCTCTTGGGGACTAAGATTCTGAGAATCAACAGTTGCCTCTCCTTATCGAAAGAAAAGCTGCATTTTTTTTCCTATTTCAATAACTGAATTTCTAAAGAACCATTGTTGTCATTGGGCACTTGGCTATTAGCTAAAAAGGGAAGATAGTTGAGTCCATTTTTCCTGTTCCGGGAAAGAGCTGACACCTCAGTTGAGTGCCCTGTACTCAGTAGTTGGCACTAGCCCAAAAGAGGAGAGAGGTAAGGACTTGCAAGAGACACAACATGGTGCCCCTGGGGAATACATATGAAGGAAATAACAAAATACTTTAGGGGAGGATGTCAAACCTACATTACAGACCAAGGAGAGAGGAGTAGAAGACAGGAGCTCACAGAAGCCATAACCAAAGGGGATGAGTGAGAGCAATTAATCAGTAGGATATTGGAGTGTTTTCTGTTTCTGTATTGGTTATGAGTTCCTGTGAGTCTTTTGCGTCATGCACTTTCTGTGATAGGTAAATGAAAAACTATCACATATCCAGCATCCATATAATACCTTTGTAGAAGTCTGGGGCTCTCTTAGATATACTTGGGGAAACCTAGATACTCTCAGATCAGCTTTATTTAGAAGAAGAGCTTTCCTTCTAACTGTGCCTTTTCTCCCATTCCCTGTCTCTTCCATCAAGACCTTGTTCCAACAACCATCCGTCCTCCCCCTGAAGCTTCAGTCTCTCCTCTACTGCCTCCTCTCTGTCTACAAACATACTCATCCCCCAGACCCATCAGAAGGTTCAGTATCTTCCTCCCCAAACTCACCCCTCTTCCAGACTTCCCTATTTCTGTTGAAGGTACTGCCATTCTTCCAGTGTCTCAGGTTCATAATCCTCAATCTCCCTTATCCCCACATACCCAACCAATTGCTAAAGCTTGCCATTTCCACCATCATGATTTCTCTCATTTTCAAGTCTTGTCCTTCATTCGCAAAGCTGCCACCTTGATTCAAGCCTTCATTCGTTCTTGCCTAGATTTTCCCAATAGCCTCCTAATTGGTCTCCATGCCTCAAATCTTTTCCCAATCCAGTCCATGATACATACAGCCGAGGATGTGATTTTCCTTAAGCCCAGATCTGTCCATATCACTCCCCGAGTCAATGAACTCCTATGGCTTTTTGTGACCTCTAGGATAAAATAAAAAGTCCTCTGTTCAGCTCTAAAAATCCTTGATGACCTGTTCTTCTTGTCCCATTAAACATTACTCGCTCTCCCACATTCTGTGGCCCAACTGAAGAGACCTTCTCTCTCTGCTCCTCAAACAGGACACTGCAAGCATCCTCACTGTGACTTGGACTAGCCATCACCTGGATCTAAAATGTGTTCCCTCCTCATGTCTAACTTGTACAATCTCTTTCTTCCATCAAGGCAGAGCTCAAGTAACAGCTCCCATAGGAAGCCTTTTCTTATCCCCCGTGCCCCTCAGCCCTCCCAAACCTACCTTGCATTTAACTACCTTGTATTTATTCACATTTATCCTACATGTATTGCATGTGTACTTGTCTCCTGTATTAGAATATAATACATAGAGATTATTTCATTCTCTGTATTCATATCCAGGGCCTGGCATGAAAGTCCTTAAAAAGAGCTTTTTGATTGATTAATTGGAATTTCCCTGGCATAAGTCAAAAAGAAAGCAGCTGACCCCTTGTGGCTCAGATTTCCAAGATGAGAGCCAGAGTAAGCCCAAGTCTTGGAGGAGATGGAAGCCATGATGACATAACCCATTCTAACTCTGCTTCCTGCCTGACTTCACCCAACCACGTGAATCTGATTAGATCCTTTTCCTCAGCCTTCTGCAGGGTTGATCCTCTCCATTGCCGCAGCACACTGGGTTATAATATCATCTTCCTTGTCAGTGGCACCACCATTCATCCAGTCTGTCTGCCATCTTCAAAATCTTTACATTATCTTTGCCTCTTTCTTTTTCTCATCTTTTATGGCCAGTTAAAAGTCCTGTCACTTCAGTCTTGAAAATATAACTGGGAACCCATCCCTTCCCCTCTATTACCACCACTACCACCACCATACTACAGGCCTTTATTAGCACCCTCTTTATGGCATATTTGAAAATGAAATAAATTTTATGCAAAAGCAAAAGGCAAAAAAATATTAAGTCATTTAAGAAGAACCAAAGGAAGACCTTTTTTAGATGTCTGGGGAGACCCTCCTAGACTGCTTACCATACTCTTAAAAGAGCTGTCTACCTCCAATACATCCTTGTACAGAGATGTGCCCATACCATTTCTATGCTTAATACCCAACTATGGCTCCTAATTGCTTACCATACAAAGTTCAAATTCTCAGCTTGGTATCCCTCCACAGTCTAGCATCTTCCTACCTTTCCAATCTTATCCCATATTGCCCTTTTTCCATTCATTGTAGTAGAGACAAGTTGGATTCTTCTACCCCCTAAAATATGTGTTGTCCTTTCCTGATCCAGGGCCTTTGATTATGCTCTCCCTGTCCCTGGAATGTCCTCCTTTCTCTTCTTTGATGTTGTTCAGTCATTTATAGTTGTGTCTGATATTTGGCAAAGACACTGGAATGGTTTGCCATTTCTTTCTCCAGCTCATTTTATGAATGAAGAAACCAAGGCAAACAGAGTTAAATGATCTGCCCAGGGTTACATAGCTACTAAGTGTCTGAGGCCAGATTTGAACTCAGGCTTCTAACTCTGGTACTCCAGCCCCCTGGCTGCCCTTCTCTTCTTTACCATTCTTTAAAGCCCAACTCAAATGTTACTTCCCCCATGAAGTCATCCCTGATGCAATAACTGGTTACCCCAATCATTTATTAAGTACCTACTATGTGCCAGGTACTTTGCGCTACGTGCTGGGATATAACAGACGTACAAAGCAATCTCTGCTTTCAAGGAGCTTACAGTCCAGTGAAGGAGATAGCAAGTAAACAAATGTGTAAACCATAAATGAGATAAAGAAGAAATAATTAAAAGAGGGAAGGCACGAGAATTAAGAGAGATTGGTGGAGGTGAGGACCCTGACCTGGTACAGTAGAACAATCACAGGCTCCAGAACTGGAAGTTTAGGAGAAGGGAATAAACATATACTAAGCCCCACTGCATGCCACACATGCTGAGCACTTCACAAATATTGTCTCCTTTAATAGAAGAGATGTGAGTCCAAGCCCCTGATGTTATACCAGAGGAAACAAGAAGAATATAGCTAATACCTATAGCACTTGACAGAATTGATCTCATTGGATACTCACGATAGCTTTGGGAGGTAGAGGCTATTATTAACCCTAATTTAGAGGTGGGTACGTAGGTGGTGCAGTAGGTAGGGCAATGGACTTGAAGTTGGTTCAAACCCTGCCTCAGATGCTTACTAGCTATGTGATATTGACAAGCCACTTAATCTTGGCCAGCCTCAGCTTCCCCATCTATGAAATGAAGAGAATAATAGAACCTACCTTGTAGAGTTGTTATAAGGATCACATCTCTCTCTTCCTCCCCCCTGTCTTCCTCTCTCTCCGTCTCTCTGTCTGTCTGTTTCTCTCTTTGTCTCTCTCTCTCCCTCTCTCTGTCTCTCTGTCTTTCTGTCTCTCTCTCTCTCTTTCTCTCTGTCCCTCTCTCTCTTGCTCATTAGGTATTATATTATGTAGCTATTAGTTACTATGAGAAAACTGAGACTGACAGAGATGATGCTTAGTCCAGAGTCACAAAGATGGTATATATCAGCATTTGAATATAGGTCTTCCTAATTCCAAGTCTAGCAATCTATCCACAGTGCCATACAAATGAGTTCTATAGAGGAGAAATGATTTGCCCAAGGTCACAGTCACACAGGGAGAAAGTAGATGAGACAAGACTCAAACCCAAATCTTTTGATTCTAGGTCCCCACATTACAATGCACCTGGTAGATCCAGATGAAAGGCCTGTACTCAAGCCCAGGCTAGCCAAACCACTGAGAGCAGCTTGTAATGCTAGTGAGGGAAATAGGAAAGATTCAAAATCAGCTTCATTCCTGGGCTGCCCATAAACAGACATGACTTGGAACCACTTTAGACCTCTTTGAGGGACACTAGACACTGGAGCAGTCCCCTGCATTCCCAAATGTCCCTCCTGGCTCTACCCTAGGCTGCAGGGCCCAGAATTTGTCAGATTCTTCTTCCCCAGAGTCAGAAAAGCTGAAGAAGACCTTCAGAGAGAGGCTTAGGACTTGTCTCTCCATGTTCTCTGGCTCTCTTGTCCATTTTGCCGGCCAGCTCCCCTCTCTCCAGAGTCAGTGGGGAGCATTCTGACGAGCTCATCACTTAATGGTCAGCAAGCCCAGGCTCCCATCTCCTTCCCTTATGTCCCTGAGAGGCTGTTTGGAGACCAGCCTCATTCCTGTAAATGGAAAGCAATTTGTGCTCATTCCCCAAGATGAATCATTTTATTTTAATCGCCTGTCCTTTTGCTGGAAGACTCACTCTGCCTTTTGGCCGTTTGCTGGAGGCTGCTGCCAGACCCTGTTTAATTACCCAGATCAGAAAGAGTGATGTAGGCAAGAGAAGAGGAAGAGATAAAAATGAGCAGAAGGGCCTGCAGAGAAGGACAAGATGCTGCAGGTCAAAGCTATGAGACAAGCAGCTACCTCATTCCTCTTGCCCAGGAAAGATTATCCATTGGGCAGAGACAAGCTTTCCAACTTGGAGTACCTTCTGGGGTGGAATGAAGCTGCCTTGGATCCAGCCCCCAGAAAAAAGCTTCTACAATGATACTTGAGACCACATGATACAGTGGAGTTGGGATGGAAGGTCATAGCATCATAGACTTAGAGCTAGAGGTCATTCAGTCCAACCTTTTCATTTTACAGAATTGCCCAAGGTCACAGGAGTGTTAAGTGACAGAACTAGGATTTGAATGCAGGACTTCTGATGCTTAATCCATGATCTATCCATTGGACCACATACCTGCAAACTGATAGCTACTCTGAACCCTAGCTCATCTTCTGAGCTATCATCATGGCAGAGTTGAAGTAGATGGGAAGATTAGTAAAGAGGTTAGGATTTGTTTTGGTATTAAATGAATTATGTATAAATATATATCAGCAGCATAAAAAACAGTCTTTGTTTTTCTTTTGAAACAAGAGTTCTAGGGCCGTTTCTTTCAGGGACCATATTTCTTTTCTCCACTGTTCTGGTAGTCCCAAAGAGCCCTAAGCTCTAGGGGGAATCTGTCTCAGGGTTAGCCAATGGGGGAAAATAAAATCTCCAGCTCTAGCTCTCCCTCCGGTTATGAGTCAGAATATAAAGGCAAGACTAAGAGCACTGAAGGCCAAAATCTAGGACAGGTTCCTGACAAAGGGGAACTAATTCCTGGGATTTTATAATAATGAAGGGCATGAGCAGCAATCAGAAATTGAGGAGAGCTCCCCCTTCTAAAATGGCATGAACTTTTCAATAATAATAAAACACTATGTCCCCTATCACCAGTTATTTATTGGATATTTCAAATGGACTGTCCTGGAGACATCTTAAACTCAGTATATTCAAAGGTGAACTCATCATCTTTTCCCTAAACTCTCCTCTCTTCTAAACTTCTCTATTTTTGATAAAGGTACCACCATCTTTTTCATATCCGAGGAGGAGAAAAGGGGGAAGAAGGAGAAGGAAGAGGAGGAGGGGAAGAAAAGGAAGGAGAGAGGGAAGGAAAGAAGGAAAGAAGGAAGGAAGGAAGGAAGGAAGGAAGGAAGGAAGGAAGGAAGGAAGGAAGGAAGGAAGGAAGGAAGGAAGGAAGGAAGGAAGGAAGGAAGGAAGGAAGGAGGGAGGGAGGGAGGGAGGGGAGGAGGGAGGGAAGGAGGGAGGGAGGTAGAAAGAAAGGGAAGAAGGAAACCCTTGAGAAGGAATTGTTGCTCTCTTCTCGGTTGAGGTGGTGGTGGGGAGGAAACCTTCTCCTTCCCCACAACCATCAGCCATAACATTTTGCAGTAGAACTTCAGAGGATAGTGGATAGAGAACTGGACCTGGAATCATATAGACTTGAGTTCAAATACAGCTTCCAATATTTACTGGCTGTATGACCCTGGACAAATCAATTAACCTCTGTTTGCTTCAGTTTCCTCAACTACAAAATGAGGATAACAACCACACCCACTTTGCAGGATTATTGTAAGAATCAAACAAGGTAATATTTCTGAGACGAGCTTGGTGCAGTGCCGTGCGATTAGTAGGCTCCACATAAATACTTCTTCCCTTTCCTTTCCCTTTCTTAAGCAGTAGGAGACTCCACATGCCACAGGGAGTGGGTCTTGTTGATAAAGGCATGAAAGGAGAGTGAGCCCTGACTACAAGGAGTCAAGGCCTCCCCTTCCGAAGGAAGCCTTTCCCAACTCCTCTTAATTCCAGGGCCTCCCCTCTGGCACTTGTTTCCTATTAACCCTACATATAGCTTGCTTTGCATATATTTGTTTGCGTGTCATTTCCTCCATTAGATGGTAAGCCTCTTGTGGACAGTGACAGTCTTTTGCTCTTTTTGTGTTCCCGGTGCTTAACACAGTGCCTGGAACATAGTAGGCACTTAATGTTCACTGATTGATTGAAGATAAGGAGAGGAACAAGCCAAGGTCCTGCAGCTGATGGACCTGCCCACCAAAAGGGTTGCATCCAGAGGGAGCAACATTAGATACCCCAAGATTAGAAAGGATCTGGGGAACACACAGTGCCAGGGCTAAACGCATTCTCAAAATGAGTGTCTCTCTGCTGGTACACTCTATATGCATGCCCGCTCTTTCCACTGACACTGGGCATATCTGCGGGAAAGTGTGACCCACATTAGTGGGGGATTACTTTCTAGCTATTGTTCTTATGATGCCATCTCAGAAAAGGCCTTTGCTTTGAGCTCTTTGTACCCTTGGGCTACTTAAGATAAGCACATTGGTGGGGGCTTGTAGTTATGTTTTAGTAGTAAAGACCCACAGAGCATCTTGAACCTGGAATAGTTATTCCCTTGGAAACCCAACCCCAAAGTGCAAATTGGGGGTAGCTCCTAGAGGGGATGCTATACTCAAAACAATCCTTTGAGGTAGCAAGTATTATTATCCCCATGTTACAGGGAAGGAAACTGAGGGCTTAGAAAAGACTTGTAGGGGAGGCAGGGGTTGCATTATTAGCTAATAACTACTTCAAACAGGACTCAAACAGAGTTTCTGACTCTGCCAGTGCTCATTTTAGTCCTTCATGCTTCCTGCCTTGGGGGAAGGATGCATTAAAGAAGGCAGGATGGGGGAAAGAAGCTGAGTGAAGCTGGTTGGGGACTCTCCTTCCTGCCAAAGTTTGCTGTATAGGAGACAAAAAAAACCATCCCATCTGTCTAGATATAGACAGCTAGACTAGACCTGGGGAGGACCCTTTCTGTACAATAGCCTTTATATTCTTAACAGAAGCTAAAGTATGCTGCAGATATTAGGGTGAGATGGGGTGGAGAATGGTCTCTTCTCCATATGGATATTGAAATTCAAAGAGGAAAAATAACTTTAAATGTAGTATAATGAAGAGTCAGAGGTAGAACTTGGTATAATTCAATAGAATAATACTTAAATTAAGCACCTATAATGCATACAGCACTGTGTTGGGTCCTGAGGAGGCAAGGATAAAATGAAACAGTCTCTGTCCTCCAAGAGCTTACACAAATATGTTAATACCAAATATAGACAAAGAAATTTGGGTGGGACAAGGATTATTACTATTCAGGTATGTATGATTCTTTGTGACCCCATGGGCTCCAGGCCCTTTTATCTTCCACCATCTCTCAAAGTCTGTCCAAATTCATGTTCATTGTTTCCATGACACTATTTATCCACTTCATCCTTTTCTTTTGCGTTCAATCTTTCCCAACATCAGGGTCTTTTCCAATGAGTTGGTCTTCTCATCATGTGGCCAAAGTATTTAAGCTTCAGTTTTGGTAGCTGAACTTCCAGTGAATAGCCCGAATTAATTTCTTTAAGTATTGACTGATTTTATCTCCTTGCTGTTCAAGGGATTCTCAAATGTCTTCTCTGGAATCCCAGCTTGAAAGTATCCATTCTGCATTGCTTTCCAACTCTCACAGCCATACATGATTACTGGAAAAAATCATAGTTTTAGCTATTACAGAACATTGCTACTGGAAACAGCAGGGAGATAGAAGGAACTGATGTCCAAGTGATGCTGTGTTGTGGAATCTCAAGTCCCGAATAGCAATCTTTGATATTCATCCATCCTTCGTTTTCCTCTTCCAGCCTTCCCTGAGGCAAAGGACCTCTGGTTGAGCATCTATGAGAAGAGTCCAGGCCCTCTGACTTCTTCTCTGGTTCTTCATAGTTGCTAACTGATTATGTCCACAAAGCAGAAATCAAAAGTCTGGGCCTGGGAAAGGAGGGATCATAGAATGTTAGCGCTTCGAGAGACCTGAACATCTAATTCAAATTCTTATTTTTTCCAACTTAGGAAACTGAGGAACAGAAAAGTTGAATGCATGGTCCAAAGGCACATGGACTTGAGAATTTTCATCTGAGTTGGGCTAATTGGTCACTGAGGTCCTTTTCAATTTTCAAATTCTACAACCACATAATTGTATCCTGACTTCTGTTCCATAAGTCTTGGGGGGGAGGTGAGGGAAAGAGAGAAAGTGGGGGGAATCAGAGGGAATGGGGGAATGGGGGAAGGAATGGACAAGAGTCATGAGGCCAACCTAGCACTCTGCCCAGCATGTCTGCCAAGGGCCAGAATAACTTAATAATTCTGATGGGAAAGAAGAACAGGAAACCACAGTATCTTTTCCTTCCCTTCTTTCCTTCCCCTTCACCCCCATTTCCCTGACTGTTTCATCATGGGTTCTGCTGAGTTTACAATGTCCTCCATCCAAAAAACTCTCATGAACTCTGTCTCTGAGAGCCTTCCTCCCCTCCCTCTCCCTGTCATCCTTCCCCTTCACTCTCAAGAACAGAAAATCCAGGGTAAAACTGAATTCAGAATTAGCAGGAGAGTTTGGTTGCAGTAACCGCTTTACAGAGACAAGATGAATCGCTCAGTCCGGATGTCTTGTTTTGTCTCCACTGAACAGAATAGAACCTCCACTTCACAAGCCCTTGTTAATCATTCACCACAGAGAACTACCATCTTAATTCAGAACACAGGAGCTTTCATCTCTTCTCCTGGATGTGGATCAGACAACCACACTTCTAACTCTGGCTTTGGGTTCCTAGAGAGTTTCTCATTCTCCTTCACTCTCTAAAGCATTTCCGCACTTAGTTTTCATGGAAGGTCAGAGAAAGAAAAGAACTTAAATATCAATTAGTCCATTCCTTCTTTTTACAGATGGGGAAACTGAGTTCCAGAGAGATGACCAAGGGAGTACATGGCATAATTTACTAGTAAGAACCAGGGCTAGTTTATGAATGCAGCCATCTTTCCAATATTCTATGTTACTCTTCTGGATGTATTTGAGGGAACAAAAAACATCTCATTTGTCTGAGGCTGAATCTTGCCTGGAGACAGAGGATTATACAAAATGACCTCTCTAGTTTCCCATCATTCTCTGATTTCCCCTCCCTCACCACCATAAAGGGTCACATTTCATATGTATCCCGACCCCTGGCATGGCTTTCCTCTTCCTCCCTACCCCCATCCCTTTGGCTCATTAACTGCTAATGGATTTTTTCCCCTTAGATTCCTGGCCTGGCTTGGCCTGATTTATGCATTGATTCAGGATGAAGTCTTTATGTATTGCTATGGATTTTAAAGATACCAACAATAGCAAGTTCAAACACTGTTATGATATAACAACTGCTCATATTCAGCCTCCCTTAGGAATTCCGAGCACTTAACAAGACTTCTGTGTAAATACCATTTCTCCAATCCCAGGAAAAGTGAAATAACCAGAAGACAACTTGTTCTACCCCTTGCCTTCTCCATCTAGCACAGCATAGAGGATAGAGTTGTTATAGAAGCCAGGAAGATCTGGGTTCAAGTCCTGCCTTGTGCCACATACTGACTGAAAAACACTGAACCTCTCAGTGCTCTAGACAACACCTTAAGACTTTAAGTTGTGTATCTGTGTCAGTAGAGGTAGTTTCCTCACCTGGGAAGGCCAATTTCCCAGTGATACCCATAAAGTCATGGGTCTGGTGCCTATCCCCTAAATCTTTGTTTCTTCATTTTCTCTCCTGCTTCATGGCTCAGCTGTTTTTCACCCTGGAAGATCCCCTGCCATGCCAGCTTTCTTTTCTATCTGGTGAATTCTTCCCAGAACCTACATTTTGAGGAAGGATCCAGACCTGCCATCTTTTATTCCTCTCCCCATTTTGTTTCTGCCTCTTCAGACATCAACATTATGAACCCCACCAAAGGTATTCACCCCTTTTCAGCTTCCTTTTACGTATTGGCTTCCCACACTAGAATAGCCCTTGAGAACAAAGGCTGCCTTTCTTTTTTCATGTATTTGTGTCCCCAGTGCTTTGCAAAGGGCCTGGTACATAGCAAATGTTTAATAAATACATGTTGACTTGGAGAAAGACAGAAATTCTCCTCAAATTAGATTATTTTTTCCTCTTACTCTACCCCAAATACCAGTTCTGCTGGGAGTAGAGGGTGAAAAGAGATATGTGATAATATGGATTAAGGCATCTGCCTCATTTCAGTGATGGTTTCAGATTGGACGGTTTAGAAGTTGTCAAGTCCTGAAATATATCCAAGTCATGAGCTGAGGAATAAAGCATTTTTAATTGAGATGATAGGGTGGCAAACCTGCCACCCTGGGGAATGTTCCATGAGTGTAGAGCACAGTATATTTACCAACCAAGAGACCCATGAAAGGTTTTACTTTTAGGAGGGGAGGGATAGAAGGTAGTATGAGGTAGCAAGGCCTAGCCATGAGGCCCCAGTGGCCCTTGGCAATCCAGGAAAGAAAAACTACTTCATTCTGGCTGTTTTGCCCTTCATGCCATGAATCCCAGTCGAAGGGGGTAAGGCCATTAGAAGCTGAGATCCAGCCTAAACTGGGTTCTTTACAAGGTAAAATCTTTGGTTGGGGGACTTAGGATGTGGTTCAACTCAGCTTAATCAAGAGTAAATATCTTTAAAGTAGAAATGTTAAGACATTACTGAAATTCTGACATTACTAGGATCATTAAGGGAGCGGCAGTCCACTTTACATTAGGTATTAACAATTTCTGTCATTAAACTAACAATTTTTTCTGCCAAAGCTCAGAAACCTGCACTAAACCTTAAACTGGCATCCAGTCATAACTGGCAGGTGTAGCTGCCCAGGGGCCTTTCCTATACCTTAGAGTATTCTGGTTATCTCTTTTGACCCTCTTTCCAGCACTCCAAATTTGTCAATGACTTTTAGGAATGCACCTATCTGAAAGTCTGAAGGTTACACCTCTAATTACTGCTTTCCCGTTGTGCACGCACTCCCAAGATAAAGATTGAATGAGAGAGAAAAAGTGTCCAACTCTATTCTCATCCACTTTATTTGTCCATGTCAACTGATTCTTCCTTGCTTTGGTTCTGTGTCTGTTTAAGAGCACCACCCCTCCTGCCATCTGCCCAACCCCATTAAGGCTCCGGTCCTTTTAAAGTGGTTAGCCACCTGTCCCTCTATCTATCTGTTCCCCTTTGTTATCTTTCCCTCGGTTTTAACAGCCACAATGATTTCTCCTCTTGATGTTTGTGGGTTTAGCGTCCTCTGCCTGTCCTTGCACCCATCCATCTGTCTGTCAGTGCCTTCCCCTGTCCTATCTCCCCTGTCTCTCCTCACATTCTGTTTCTCCATCTCACTTTGTACCCATGTATCATCCCTTCCCTCCCCTACTTTGGAAGTTCTAGCTCTCAATTCAGGTAGGAACTTTGTATAGGAGTCCTTTACATTCCTTTTTTGGCGCTTCTGTCTGTGTAGCCCAATAGAATCATTCATTAGCCAGAATGATTCTTCCAGGTTTGATTTGGTTTAGTTTTTTCCCCAACTTACTTCTGAGTAAATTGAATTATACATTTCCATGGCAAGGTCCCCACTAAATGGGAGTCTGAGGCCCTATCAAGGAATGGAAACAAAGGGGCTATGGGTTTGAACTCTGGTTTCTTCTTCCATACTGACTGGCTAAGATGCTTGATTTGTTTTTAGACTTCCATGTTTACATAGAAATGATAAAGAATCCCTGAATCCTCTTGGAGTTTTGGGGAAGACAAATTAGAAAGATCTTCTCCACAAAGTGCTTGGAGGTCTTCTAATAAGAGTATGTATACCAATGTTTTCCTATCTTTCCTTGGCTGATCAGAGTGTCCGATATCTGCTATCCACCCCAACCACACATCATTCCAGGCATTTTCCTGCCTTAATACCCTCCCATTGAGGCTGCTGCTGCTAGAACTTTCATGCTTCATCCTGGCCATGTCACCCACATGCTTAGACCTCCCTTCCACTATTAGTAATCAAATCAGTACTAATCATCCACTCACCATCCACTTTGACTTCCCAGAGCAAAATCTTTCCCTAGCCAACGTTTGCTTCAATATATGTATTTTCTCTTTCACTAGGTCTTTAGTTTCCTGAGGGCAGGAAATGTTCATTTAAAAAAAAAATTGTTTTCCTATCCTTTAATATAGTGTCTGGCATAAGTGAGCCAAATCAAAATAATAAAAAACTAAGTATTATCTAAATTAATTTATTTATTCAGTGCTATGCCAAACTATCAAAGGATTATTTTGTTGGGCTAGGAAAAATTTAGAAGTCCATCTGGAGGAATGAAGTTTCCTTTCTTAAAGGAAATAATTTTTCAAAAGTGGAAAGGATGACTGCCTAGCAGTTCTGAATTTCAAGCTATATCACAAGGCCGTTGTTAGCCAAATGGTTTACCTACAACTGTGATTGATGAATTTCTCCCTAGAGCTTCATTTAAGAAAGCCACACCCTTCTAACCTGACTCAGCCCCACATTCTCCAGTACTTTTTATTCACCTTGCCTCCCTTCCCCTCTGCTTCCCTTTATACACTGTCTTCCCTCTTAGAATTTAAGCTCCTTGGAAGCAAGAGCTGTCTTTCTTTCTTGCTTCCATCTTGAATGTCTCCCCTCCATCTTAGGTTGATTTTCTCTCAAGCATCTGAAATTTCCTTTCCCCAAATATTGGGTACACAACTGCCTCTGCCTCCTTCTGTATCCCAAACTCTATGATGAATGGATTACTTGGCCTCATGGCTTCCATCTTTCCCCTGACAACCAACTCCAAACTTTTTGTGAGAATCAGATCCAGAATAGAATTTTCCCTTAGAAATTCTAGTGGAATTCTTCCACCTTTTGAAGGATAAAATTATCACTAAGGCAAGTCAAGAAGTTGTTAACTGCTCTGGTTTTATCACCAAGAGATCTCTAGCAGGTCTGAATCATGGAAGTCCACTAAATAGTATTACTATGTCATGCCTTTTTCTTTTTTGCCAGGCTTATGATCTATTTCACAAACTACTCATCTATTTCTTCTTTCAATCCAGATGGTCTGTAGTATACTCCAATGAAAAAAAGCTTTTCTGTTTTTCCCTCCTTTGATCTTCACCCAAATTTTCTTTGTCATGCTTTGCTTGTCTGTTTCCTTATCTATTCACGTGAATATACCTTTTAATTCATTGCCTTTTTAAATTTTTGTCGTAAGCCAACCTGCTGCTCTTCAGCCATGTCTGACTTTCTATGACCCTCTTTGGGTTGGTTTGTTTGTTTTTTGATAAAGATACCGGAGTGGTTTGCCATTTCCTTCTCCAGCTAGCTTTACAGTTTACTGAAGCATACAGGGTTAAGTGATTTGCCCAGAACCATACAGCGAGTAAGTGTCTAAGGTTGGATTTGAAATCAGGTCTTCCTGAGCCTGGAGCTCTATGTACTATGTACTATGGCTCCTAACTGACCCTCCATCACATGTATACATATGTGTATATGTATATATGCGTGTGTATGTACATATGTATATATGTATATGTATAGATAGATATGAGAGAGAGAAAGACAGAGGAGATGAGAGAGAGAGGGAGTGGAGAGAGAGGATGGGGGAAAGGGGGGAGAGAGAGAGACAGAGAGAGAGAGAGAGAAGAAAGAGACAGAGACAGAGAGAAGAGAGAGAAAGAGAAAGAGAGAAGAGAAAGAGGAGAGAGTGGAGAGGGAGAGAGAGAGAAAGAGAGAGAGAGAGAAGAGAAAGAGGAGAGAGGGAGAGAGAGAGGAGAGAGAGAAAGAAAGAGAGAAGAGAGGGAAAGAGAGAGAGAGAGAGAAGAGAGTGGAGAGAGAGAGAGAGAGGGAGAGAGAGAGAGCCTAATTGCATAGGATGAGAAGGCATGGAAGGACTGCTGTCAGTATTGGTGGAAGGATTCCATATACCCCAGACCCCCAATAGTCTGCACCATATTCCCTTTTCATTGTTCCTTTTCTTCTTGTATGCTGCTCCCCTAGACCTCTTTTCCACTGCCTCTTAGGTAGCCAGTGATTTCATGCTGCCTTTATGATAAATATCCTCTAAGTCAATCTCATGTGATCTTAGAAGTTAATTTACGCTAAGGAAATAGTCACCCTGCCCAGGGGGATTTGCATTTAAAAACAGAACCTTACGGAGACATTTGCTTAATGAAGAGGCAGCATGGTATAATGATGGAAAGATTAGAAGTCAGTAATGTGGAAATATGTTTTGCATGATTGCACATATAGAGCCTGTATCAGATCGCTTGCTGTCTTGAGAAGGGGAGAGGGGAAGGAAGGAGAAAAATTTGGAACTCAAAATCTTGTTAAAAAAAGAATGTTGAAAATTACCTTTACACCTAATTGGAAAAAATAAAATACTATTTTAAAAAAAGATTAGAAGTAAGATGACCTTGGATTTGCTACATGCCACCTGTGTGTCTTAAATCATGACTACCCATTTTTACATCTAAAGCAAGCCTAACAAAATGGTGTCTCCAACTAAGTTGAAAGGATTGGGGATCAGAAATCTCAGGACACTTTAGGTGATGTCAGAGCACTTTGGGAAAGGTGAGGTGAAGTGGGAAGAGTGTAATAGTCTCAGAATATTGTTGGGAGAAGGAAAGGGAGAGATTTGTGGAAGAAATTGGGAAAGAGCTCATCTTGGATACAACCTTTGAGTAGAAGACACGTTATGAGTTTCAGTTTTGATTAATTCTTCTTGCTAACCAAACAATACGTGTGTGTGTATACATATATATATAAACACATACACACACACACATTTATATATATAAAACATAACATAATGATTATATATATATATATTCCCAGAACTTCTCTGGGTCCTATCTTCCTCATCTATAAAATAAAATCTCAAAAATCTCTTCCAGCTCTAAGTTCTACCTATGACCACAAGTACGTTCAGAGCCTCCTAGGTTCAGCGCCCTGGGACAAAGCCCTCCTGGCTCCACCTTAATCGTGGCTCTGTGTGTGACCTTGGACAACTGACTGGACTTGTGGAATGAGTGAGGCATAGATAATGACATCAAGATTGAAAACCTGAGTGACTGATGGTCTCAGATGGTCACATTGTACTAGGGGTGGGCAACCTGCAGCCTCGAGGTCACATGTGGCCCTCTAGGTCCTCAAATACGGTTCTTTGACTGAATCCAAACTTCATAAAACTTTTTTTTTTGCATTGTTAAAAGAATTTTTTCTGTGAAGTTTGGTTTCAGTCAAAGGACAGCACTTGAGGACCTAGAGGGCCACATGTGGCCTCAAGGCTACAGGCTCTCCACCCCTGGTTTAGACTGTTGAATCCAGGTTGATGGCTTCTCCGATGGTCCTTAGTTAGGATTCCTGTGAAGATGATCCCAGATTCCATTTTCCCTCACTCTGGGGATTCAGTCAGCATTAGCTGCAAGGCCAGGGGCATGCCAGAGGTTGACAGCTGGCAGAGCAGACTCACTGGGCCTTGGTGGAGGTGAACTTTTAGAGTCCTCCTGAAGAGCATAGCAACACCGATTTATCCTTTCAAACATTGTGCTTTATCCATCTGTTGACACAGTTCATGCTGTGCTTGTGGAATATCCTTATTAGGACGGTTCACTTGAGTGAGCTCCCCATGATAGACCTAGGGATAGTCAAGAAATGGGGAGGAAAGCCTAGGAGAGGGGGGAGAGCAATGGGGCTGGAGATTTCCTCCAGAAGCCAAGGTCACAATCCCTGGGGGAGTTTACCACACTCCATTTTGGAATTCTAATACTGGGGTTGAGCTATCTCCAGTGGTGAGTGAGTGCATAATCATCTACCTGCCCCATTGTATCTAACCAGCCTAAGCAAGCCACACTTCACAGCCCATTCAGCCACCCTGTTGTCTCTCCTGCCCCCACACTTTTCCACTTCCTGCTTTGGGCACAGTAATTGAATCAATACTACAATAACATATGCTCTGGAACTACTGTCCCAACCCCCCATTCACAGTTGCAGGTTGGATGCCCAGCAGGCAGCGAAGGATAGGACTCCAGGGTTAACTCTAAAGGCTCTCCAAGGGTGGTTTTCTAGTGCCGTAGACCCCACTGGTGTGCTTCCCACCGCCTACATCCCCATGATTATTGGTTGATATCAATTAATTGATTTAAAGTTTTTAGAAAGGAGCATTTTGCCAAAGTGGTAATAACAATAATTAATAATAGCTAACATTTAGATAGTGCTATGTGGCCAGCAATGTGCTAAGGTCTTTATAATTATTACATTTAGATCCTCAAGAAAAGGTATTATTATCACTATTTTATAAAGGAGGAAAAGGAGACAAATAATACTTATGTGACTTGGCCCAGCGTTACTCCACTGGTAGGAATTTGAGACTACCTCAGGTCTTGCTGACTCCAGGTCTGACACTCTATCCACTGCATCACCTAACTGGTACAGTAAGACTGATTGGTACAGTTTATCCCCCCAACTATAATACCCTCTCCCACCAGTACATACAGCAGTATATCCCAGAGGCCTGGGAAAAGTGGGTTGGAGCACAGAGCATGTAGCCAAGGGATAGCAAAGCTCTTGATTGCTAGAAATCCTTTTCTCCCATTAGGTCAAATGTAGCTTTTCTTCTGGACTCCTTGTAGAGCCTTAAAGCTGCCTTTCCTTAATGTGTCCACTTTGTCCTCAGCTCCTGCTGCAGATACCGCATCAGCTGTTCCAGGGATGAGGCCAGGACCAAGATTCCAATGAGAAATCCCAAATCCTCCAACCTTTTCACAAGGTTTTCCTCCATTCAAGAGATCCCTTCTCGGGGTTTAGCTGGCAGCTTCTACCACTACCCTATCAGACGCTTGAATTTCTGGGTTCCAAACTGACTTACTATTTTATACAAAAACTCCCAGGGTAAGATCAGTCTCCTCAACCAATTCGAACACACCTCCTGTGTGGCATCATTCCATTTCATGCAATGGCTTTCCAGGACTTCTAATTTTACCAAAGATTTTTCCACCTACTCTAAAGATTTCCATTGATTTGATAGAGGTATTCTCACATAGTTAAGGTAGTCAGGGTTAAGTGGGGTAGAATGATTGATGGATTCAGTGGACTTCTTCTCCCTTAAACTGCCACTGGAGGGGGTATCAACACTATATTATTTTATTCATATTATATTTATATATGTTATATATTATTTATATCTCTATATATTTATTTATAACTAACATTATTTATTAACTAATTAATTGACCTGATCAACTAATCAACCTTGTGACTCCCCAGACCAAAACAGTCTTTGCTATCTATCACTTCCCTTTATGGGTTATCTCCCCTAGTAGAATGTAAACTCCTTGAGGGTGGAGATCATCTCACTTTTGTATTTGCTTTTTTGAGGGCTTAGCTTAGTATTTGGTATGTAGTACGCACTTCATAATTTTTTTTCGTTCCATCAGTCTGATTGAATGACTGAATGTTACAGCACCAGTATCATATATGTAATATTGTTGTTCATAATGAATGCTTAGTTTTACCTAACTTCATTCAGCCTAAGGAAGGGATAGAGAGAGAGAGAAATGATGGTTACTATAGAGCATTTATTCAGCACATATTATGGGTTATGAACTGAGCTAAGTGCTGGTAACACAATTGTGAGTGAGCAAAGACAGGACCTACTACTTCCAAGGACCTTACATTCTAATGGGGGCAATTGGAAAAGAGTGGAATTCCTTACCTGGCAAAATAAAATGAAAGCTCATCATCAGAGCTGGGGGACTTGGGGACAGAGTCCAAAGTAGAAGGGGATTGAGTATGACGACCAGATGCATATGGTGTGGAGATGGCTGAGAAGTATCAAATTTTAAAAACGTTTATTAAGTGCTTGTTATATACAAAGTGTTGTGCTAGGTGATGATGAACATACAAAGTTAAACAATAGGTGACCCTTGCCTTCCCAGAAATCATAAATAACTATAATCCACAATACTCCATGAAAGATACATTAGAGAAGTACCAACAGTGTGCTCCATGAGCACTCAGGGGAAAGATCTTTCCTAGCCCAAGGAATGAGAAAGGGAGAGGAGACAGGGCTTCAGCTGGACTTTAAAGGATGGGTAGGAGTCCAGTGGACAAAGGGAGGGAGAGATGGTATTCCAGGTACAGGGAATGACATGAGTAAAAGCACAGAGTTGGTAAACTATAGGGAATCCCCAGGGAATAGAAGGATGTGCCCTCTGACTGGAGTGGTTAGAGGGAAGCAATAGGAGATGGACTTGGAAATGGAAAGTAGTACCAGATCGTGGAAGGCCTTGAATGCCAGGAAAAGAAATTTTAACTTTACTTAGTAAACATTTAGGATCCACTAAAGATTTTTGAGCAAAAGACTGATAAAACCAGTTTGTACTTTTTCCGGAAGTAAGAAGTCACTCAAAAAATCAATCAACAGACATTTATTAAACACCTTCTGTATGTTGGGCACTGTAGTAAGCCCTTAGGACAAAAGGCAAAAGCACAGTCCCTTCCCTCACTCAAGAAGCTCAAATTTTACTAGAAGAGACAATATACAAACAACCGTGCATATACGAGATACACACAGTATAAATGGAAGGCAATGTCATAGGCAATGGGGGCAGGGTGTGGGGGGGCAGGGGAGATGAGGAGGATAGGATGGGAGAAAGGGGAAACAGGAAAGGATGGAATTTGAGATGAAACTTTCACAAAGCCAGGGAAGTCAGGTGAGGCCAGGGTGAAGAGAAAGTTCCAAACCCAGCAATTTGACCTCAACAACTTCCTCCTCCCTCTGCCCCTTTTGCCCCTGCCCCAGTCCCCAGATTTATCCAAAAGAACATTAATTACACAGGGCATCAGTAAAAGCTAGAAGTCATAGAACTGTTACTTTTAAAAACTCAACAACTGTGAAGTGCTTTCACTGGCACTATTATTTTAAAGTTCTTCTTCTCCAGTTTGCCCAGTGGCCTGAGATCCTGTGTAATTGGCCAGTCTGATGGCAAGAAGATATTTTCTAGCTGTGTATGACCCTGGGCAAGTCACTTCAGCCTGTTGGCCTCAGTTTCCTCATCTGTTAAATGAACTGGAGAAGGAAATAGCAAACCACTCCTCTATCTCTGCTAAGAAAACCCAAAATGGGGTCACAAAGAGTCAGACAGGACTGAAACTACCGAACACAATAGCAATGGGAGGGAGATGCCTCATTTCTGTTCCTGCCCAACCCCCACCACTGGATTTAAATATCTCTGAGAGGCTGTACTTTGCTCCTTTCCTCCTTCAATTAAAAGCTACCTAGCCTTAATCACTGAATGAGGTATTGTCTCAGTCAAACTGAGTCCTGTGAAAGACCTTAGCTCTAAAAGGTCAAGGTACCCCAAGGTATCCCAGGCCATCTCCAGTCATCCCAATCTGTACCTGGCCACTGGACCCAGATGGCTCCAGAGCAGGCACAGCCCTCTCTCACTTCAATCCAATTCGAATGTCAGGACATCAACAACAACCACAACTTGACCTTGATGCAAGGCTGGATGATGGCCAAAAGCAGGAGAAAGGAAACACCTGAATAAGAGGTTGCAATCTGAAACACTGAAGGAAATCACAGGATAATAGATTTAGCACTGGAAGAGACCTTAGAGACCAATGAGTCCAACCCCTTCATTTTACAGATAAGTAAATTGAGGCATGGGTGAGTTTAAGGACTTGCCCACAGTCACTCAGCTAGTAAGTATCTGAGGTAGGAAGCATTAGGTATAGGATTGAATCCCTCACTGATGAGATCTCAAAGTAAGGAATTCTCTGCTCTTTGTCAGTCCCAGGCTTCTCTTCCTCATGCCTACTCTCTACGTCCCCCTACTCATTGGCTCTTTGAACCCACTCCCAATCCTCCCCACCCCACCTCTACCATCCCCTTCTCTTCACTCTCCCTCCCTTGGCCTGGGTTATTATTCATGGCTGAAACCAGAAGGGAGATTGTATTCTCTTCTCAAGATCCCGGCCTATGTTATCTACAGCCAATTTGCAGCATAACTGAGCAGAAAGATGAAGGGGGGGGTTTTGCCAACTTGCCTCCCTGCAAGTCAGTCCCAGGCAATGATGAGTGGGAGAAAGATGGAGGGGCAAGGGGTACCAGCCCAGCCAGAGACTGTCCTGGAGGAATTTGTTAAGAAATAAGTAGGGAAGATGGCAGACTAGAAAGACACACTTACACAGGGTCCTCCCCACAGCCCATAAAATACCTGTAAAGAGGGACTCTCAACAAATTCTGGAGCAGCAGAAGTGGAGAACAGAGTGGAGGAGATTTCCAGCCCAGGGTGACCTGAAAGGCCTACAGAAAAATCGGTTGCACCAGACGCGGAGCTGAGCCCAGAGCCCACCCCAGTCTTGGCCGAGGTGGTGTCACCAAACAAAACTCTAGGAGGAGGACACCTCAGGGGCGGAATCTCCAGTTGCAGTAGCAGGTCCTCAGATCCCTCAGCCCACAGGTGCCAAAGGTCAGTGTCGGTTTAATCAGCAGGCCAGGAAGGGAGAAGGGCTTTCCCATAGCTCCAGCAGCAGGCAGCAGCCACAGAGCCTGCACAGCAGCCCAAAAGGAAGCTCCATTGTTGGAGCAGAAAAACCCCTGGGGGCACTGAGAAGCTGATTCTTGCCTCTGCCCTGTGTGGAGACCCTGAGGGAGCTGGTCTTTGTCTCACACAGAATGGCGGCCTGCCCATCCAGCTCACCTGAAAATCAGCCCCCAGTGCTGACTTGGTGAAACTGGAGGACAGGTAGCTATGGAGAGGAACCTCTGCTAAGATTCTGGGCACAAAAATTCCTCTCTGCACCCAGACCAGTACACACTTGATTGTGCCACCTTGGAGGAACTGAGATCTTACAGATTCCCACAGTATACCCTACTCTTGACAAAGGACCCAAAAGTCAAGTAACTGGTTGGGAAAATGCCCAAAAAAGGGTAAAAAAATAAGACTATAGAAGGTTACTTTCTTGGTGAACAGATATCTCCTCCCATCCTTTCTGATGAGGAAGAACAATGCTTACCATCAGGGAAAGACATAGAAGCCAAGGCTTCTGTATCCCAAACATTCAAAAGAAATATTCAATGGGCTCAGGCCATGGAAGAGCTCAAAAAGGATTTTGAAAATCAAGTTAGAGAGGTGGAGGAAAAACTGGGAAGAGAAATGAGAGAGATGCAAGAAAAGCATGAAAAGCAGGTCAACACCTTGCTAAAGGAGACCCAAGAAAATGCTGAAGAAAATAACACCTTGAAAAATAGGCCAACTCAATTGGCAAAAGAGGTTCAAAAAGCCAATGAGGAGAAGAATGCTTTCAAAAGCAGAAAAGGAGGTCCAAAAGCTCACTGAAGAAAATAGTTCTTTCAAAATTAGAATGGAACAGATGGAGGCTAATGACTTTATGAGAAACCAAGAAATCACAAAACCAAACCAAAAGAATGAAAAAATGGAAGATAATGTGAAATATCTCATTGGAAAAACAACTGACCTGGAAAATAGATCCAGGAGAGATAATTTAAAAATTATGGGATTACCTGAAAGCCATGATCAAAAAAAGAGCCTAGACATCAACTTTCATGAAATTATCAAGGAAAATTGACCTGATATTCTAGAACCAGGGGGCAAAATAAATATTGAAAGAATCCACTGATCACCTCCTGAAAGAGATCCAAAAAGAGAAACTCCTAGGAACATTGTGGCCAAATTCCAGAGTTCCCTGATCAAGGAGAAAATATTGCAAGCAGCTAGAAAGAAACAATTCAAGTATTGTGGAAATACAATCAGGATAACACAAGATCTAGCAGCTTCTACATTAAGGGATCAAAGGGCATGGAATATCATATTCCAGAAGTCAAAGGAACTAGGACTAAAACCAAGAATCACCTACCCAGCAAAACTGAGTATAATACTTCAGGGGGAAAAATGGTCTTTCAATGAAATAGAGGACTTTCAAGCATTCTTGATGAAAAGACCAGAGCTGAAAAGAAAATCTGACTTTCAAACACAAGAATGAAGAGAAGCATGAAAAGGTAAACAGCAAAGAGAAGTCATAAGGGACTTATTAAAGTTGAACTGTTTACATTCCTACATGGAAAGAAAATATTTGTAACTCTTGAAACTTTTCAGTATCTAGGTAGTTGGTGGGATTACACACACACACACACACACACACACACACACACACACACACACACACACACACACACATACACACACACACACAGCACAGAGTGAATTGAATAGGATGGGATCATATCTTTAACAAAATGAAATTAAGCAGTGAGAGAAATATATTGGGAGGAGAAAGGGAGAAATGGAATGGGGCAAATTATCTCTCATAAAAGAGGCAAGCAAAAGACTTTTCAGTGGAGGGAAAAAGAGGAGAGGTTAGAGAAAAAACATGAAGCTTACTCTCATCAATTAGACTAAAGGAAGGAATAAAATGCACACTCATTTTGGCATGAAAACCTATCTTACAATACAGGAAAGTGGGGGAGAAGGGGATAAGAAGGGTGGGGGGGATGATGGAAGGGAGGGCAATGGAAGGAGGGAGCAATTTGAAGTGAACACTCTTGGGGAGGGACAGCATCAAAAGAGAGAATAGAAGCAATGGGGGGCAGGATAGGATGGAGGGAAATATAGTTAGTCTTACACAACACGACTATTATGGAAGTCATTTGCAAAACTACACAGACATGGCCTATATTGAATTGCTTGCTTCCCAAAGGGAATGGGTGGGGAGGGAAGGATGAAGAGAAGCTGGAAGTCAAAGTTTTACGAACAACTGTCGAGTATTGTTCTTACTACTAGGAAATAAGAAATACAGGTAATGGGGTATAGAAAGTTATCTGGCCCTACAGGTCAAAAGAGAAGATGGGGACAAGGGAAGGGAAGGATGTTAGAAGAGAGGGCAGATCAGTGATAGCGGCAATTAGAATGCTCGGCGTTTTGTGGTGGGGGGAGGGGAGAAATGGGGAGAAAATTTGGAACCCAAAATTTTGTGAAAATGAAGGTTAAAAGTTAAATAAATAAATTTAAAAAATAAAAATTAAAAAATTTTTTAAAAAAAGAATAAGAAAAAGAAATAAGTAGGGATACAAGCCAGGGTGGAGATGGCTGGTAGATACCAATACTCTCGTAGGATTAGCACAAACAGCTCTAAAAACAAACACAGTTTCACATACAACTGGAGAAAAGTATACTGAGAGAAGTCCAGATGCCTCCCACCCAGTCATCCACTCACATACCCCTCTACGTACACACAAACATCACACGCAGGGAGAAACATACAAGTACACCCAGAGAAAGAGACATTGACGATCACGCTCCCACCCCCAAATAGGCAGACAACGGTCACCCAGAATCACGGAAATGTGCAAAGAGGCTCATACAAATACTACGTACACAGCAATCAGACACAAGCACCATTTCCAACACATATATCCACAAAAACACACTCACAGATCCCTAGACAACACACAAATGGCTTCATAGCTTGAGACACACATACGCACACACTCTCCTGGATGTACATTTTGTGTCCTGGCATAGCTGCACATAATCCCAGATAAATATGCACAGAAACTTCTCCTAGACCCATGGGTCACATCCCTTGTCCATCTTATCTTGGACTAGCCTGGAGCAGAAGACAATCTAGCCTTTCTCACTTTTCTTAGCTGAGAGGGAGAGTGCCTTTCCCCTTGGCTATTTCTTCTCTTTCCTCTGGAAGTTCACTTCTCTCCATGAGAGTACTCTCTATGGAAGGAAAGTTATTTTTGTTTGTTGTTGCTCAGTTGTATCTGACTCTTTGTGATCCCATGGACCATCTTCCTCAATACTAACTGTGGGGTTTTCTTGGCAAAGATACTGGAGTGGTTTGCCATTTTCTTCTCCAGTCGATTAAGGCAAAGGTTAAGTGACTTATCCAGGGTCACACAGCTAGTCACACAGCTGATTCTTTGTGACCCTATTTGGGTTTTCTTGGCAAAGATACTGGAGTGGCTTTCCATTTCCTTCTCCAGTTCATTTTCCAGAGGAAGAAACTGAGGCAAACAAGATTAAGTGACTTGCCCTGAGTCATACACAGCTAGCAAGTATCTGAGGCTGGATTTGCAGTCAGGTCTTAACTCCAGGCTCAGTGCTCTATCCACTAAGCTCCATAACTGCCTCCTCGAGAAGCTGCTTAGTTATCTGCAATCATTGGAATTTTCTCTGCCTGTTGTAAGGAAGTGGCTCCCTTCCCCACCTGCCTGACTAATCCACTACTCACCTATGGGGACAACATAAATCACCCTCTCCCACTTAGGATAAATCATGGCCCATTCACTCCTCTCTGCTAAAACATAATTGTTCTCTTGCCAATCTTCTTCCAAGAAATTATTTCTCAAATAAAAATAATCCAGTGACATTTCTATAAATTTACAAAACACTTTCTTCACAACCTTATGAGATAGTATTATCATTCCCATTTTATAGATAAGAAAACTGAGGCCCTAGGAAGTTAAGTAACTTACAAGGGGCACTAAGTGGACCATTCCATTCACTCTACCCTGCTTAGAACTCCACAGTTTTTCCACTGTCATGAATTTTTTTTTTATTACATCTCTTGCTTATTCTCTACATTTTTGTCTTATGTATGTATCCTATGTTAGGTCTGCCTCCTGCCTCCTGATTTGGCTAGAAACTGTCTTCCCCCTCAAACTGGGAACACCATGAGGGCAAGGATAGCGTTTCCTCTTCCTTGCGTACCCCTTCTTCCAAGTGCCTAAACCAGATAACTGAGAGCAGAGAACTCAGAAGAACACATTGGGTGGCCATCACAGTGCCTGTCCTGACTGCAGCTACTGCAGGGCAGAGTATCCTGATAGTAAAAAGGAGCAATGATGAAAGACTGAAGCCATTTGGATGTGGAGAGTTGAGAGGCTTTTCCAGAAATGACTACCTAATTATAAGCCTTGTCTGATCAGGACTCACTCTCCAGGCTGCTTCAGAGGCAGAAGAAGGTTTTTGTTCATTTCCCTGAAATTCCCAAGGATCCCTTTAAGAGGGTGGAGAAAAGAGCGATTATAGATATAGACACCCTGAAATAGGAAAGACAGAAGTGAGGAGGGTGGTTAGAAAATGGAGAAGGGAGGCAAAGGGTGATTTTGAAAGAGAGGAAAAAAAGAGAGAGAGAAGGAGGGAAGCAGAGAGGAGAGACAGAGACAAAGAGATAGAGAGAGGAGAGAGAGAGTGGTGGGGGAAGGGAGAGAGGGAGAAGGAGAGGAAGGGAGGGAGAGAGAAACTAAGAAATAGAGAGACGGGAAGAATGAATGGTGATCCTCTCAGATGAGAGCCCCAGGTAATGTTTTAAAAGAGGTTGTGAAAAAATAAATCAGGCTATTTTCAGTTTTATTTCCAATATTCTAGCTTACTGTGGATGTAGAATTTTGCCAGGCACTAGATGTGTGGGGAGGGACAGGGAGGAATTATAACAAAAAAAAAGGAAAAGGTGTTTCTCCTCTCATGGATGTTTCTGTCTGAGATCCAGCAACATTTCTGGAGTGCTTGACTTTTTACCTGGTATCTTTAGGTTAAAATCCTCCTCCCAAAACTATCATTCACCTTCCGGCCTCAAGAAAGACTAGAACTTAATGCTTTAGAGATGGGAATTGTCTCATGTGTTTTGAAAAAGAAAGCTTCTGAGCTTCCCTGTCTCCCTTCCTGGCTTCCAGTGTGGGTGGTGGAAGATCCATCTGACTGGGCACCAAAGGACTAGTTTCAAATCCTAATTCAGCTACAAGTCACTTTCATTCTCTGGGCCTCCGTTTCTCATTTGCAAGACGATGGTTAGACTCAATGGTTGATCCCAAAGTTCCTCTGAACTCTGTATCCTATTAGTGTAATTTAAACATCTTGTGTTGAAATAAAGGCCCTTGTTTTAATATGGACAAAAACATAAAAAAGGTTTGGGAGAAGGGAGGTGGTGGAAATAGCCCTTCCTTTAAAGATCTTGTCTCACAAAGTCTAAGTTCACCTAAATCAGGAATTCTTATCCAAGTGTCCTGTGAACTTCAGGGTTTGTTTTGTTTTGTTTTGTTTTGTTTGATAACTGTATTTTAACATAATTAGTTTCCTTTAATCTTCTATATTTTATTTTATGAATTTTAAAATGCTATTCTAAAGGTCCAACCATAATTCCAGAGACTGATGATGAAACATGCTACACCTCTCATCTCCAAACAGAGAGGTGACAGACTCAGTGCAGATTGAAGCTTATTTTTTTCTAACATAACCAATACAGGAATTTAGTTGGCTTGACTATACATGTTTATGACAGTTTTTGTTTTTCTTGCTTTCTCAGTGGGAGAGAGAGGTGATGGGAGGACCTCAAAATAAAATAAAATTGAAAAAAGATGTTATTCTGAGAAGGGGGTCCGTAGACTTCTGTAGATTGCCAATGGGGTCCATGATATAAAGAAGAATTAAGGACAAACCCCACCCCTACCCTGTGGATCAGTTTTTTTGTTCTGTTGTTCCTATGCAGGGAAGTGGGAAATGGGAATTATCAGAGCAGGTAAAGAGAAAGTTGAGGTGTATGGGTGTTCAGGGAAGACTAGCACCTCTGGGGTGAGGGCTTGCTGAGCCCTTTCCAGCACTGGTCATCCACCTGTGGTGTCCACCTTTACTCACCTCTCACTTGTGACTCCAAGAAGCTGAAGCATGCACAGTGGCCACACACTGGTAAAACTGTCTCGGCAGATGGGCTAAACCAGGTTGGAGGTAACCCATCGGTGAACTGCGGGATATGTCTACCCCAAGCATGTGAAGACATTCCCCGGCAGAATGGGCAGATGAGAACAATTTGTTCCAATGGCCATGAAGGCAGCTGAAGCAGATGCTGTGGAGCACTTAGAGCTTGGTGAGACATCAAAGATGCCAAGGTCATCCACTGCATCCCGGACCATCACCACTCATCTTGTCCTGCCTCTGGACCAAGATGATTCTGGAAGAGAGAATGAGACTGATGACTTTGTGCACCTCTGCCTCACAAATCCAATCCATGAGAAAATCAAGATGTCACTGTGTGATGTCACTGGTCCTCTTCAAAATGAAGGATAAAAACAACAATAAAGAGACAGCTGAGAAGAGGCTTCATGATGCTCTTCAAATTTAAGAAAGGCTATTAGAAAGAATGAGGAGCAGGTGTTCTCCACCTCCACAAAGGAAAGAGTAAGAGGAGAGGTGGAGCTGTCTAAAACAGATATGGGAGGGTTACTGTGGTCTACAAGCTCAATATGAATCAGCAGGAGGATATGGCAGCCAGGAAAGCAAATAGAAAGCATTGCGAGGCACAGGCGCTTCTGGGAATAAGGAAGTGATCATCCTGCTGTATTCAGATTTGAGATGTTGTTGTGTTCAGTTTAGGGAAGACATGGATGAGGTTGGAGGCCATCCAAAGGAAGGCAACCAAAATGGTAGAAGGCCGTAAAGAGAAATGAGGGTCATTTAAAGTCTCTGAGAACAAAACACCCTAAGATCCAAGACCCCTTCCTGCTCACCATTACTCTATATTATTATATCCCCTGCTAGAATGGAAGCTCTTTGAGGGCAGGACCTATCTCGCTTTTTTGTATTTATATCCCCAAGACTGGAGCAGTAACTGGTACATTCTTTATTATGCTTTTTCATTCATTCATTCATTCAACTGGGGATGTTGAGACTGGATCAGAGAAGAGGGGGGAATAGAGAGGAGAGAATCCCATCCTGTCCCATGAAAATTCAAGTATTTGAAGGATTGTCATCTCAAAGAGGGATTACTCAGGGTGTCTCAAAAAGTCTTAGTGCAAAGCTAAAACCTGCACTAAGACTTTTGGGATAACCTATATTTGACCCAGAGAACAGAATCAGGTGCTCTGGGTTTAAGGAGCAAAAAGTCAGGAAAAACCTCCCAACAATTAGAGCCATGCCAAATTGGAACAGGCTAGCTCAAGAGGCAGGGGGTGCATTCCAACCCAAACTGCATTCCACTGGAGGTCTTTATGCAAAGTCTGGGTGGTCACTCACCAGGGCCATTTTAGAGAGGTGCTTCTTAATTCAGGTATGAGTTGAATGAGATGATCTTTAAGGCCCCTTCCAACTCAGAAATTCTGTGTTAGACCAGGTGTTATGGCAAAAGGAATTGAAGGTACAAAAAGTAAAGAACTTTCTGTTTAAATGTTTTTGACACCTGTTTTGGTCTAGATGAAGAGGGCGGTAGAATTACCTCTGAACAGCTTAAATATGGTTTAGACCCTCATCTACATGGAACAGGTTAGGCCAAGTTCTGTTTGGAGACAAAGAGAGGAAATGGACTCTTTTCCTACGCTGGCCAGCTCTTTTGTTGACCTTCAAAATTATCCAAGACCCTAAGTCAACTAATGTCCAAGGTTTGCCATTACTGTTGCCTCTCCCAACAGATAATCACTATTTACATGAATCCAGGTTTGCAATGGACTGCTCCTGGCAAAGTGTGGGGAGAAGGCCATGGGTGGATTGTCTTCTCCCCACCACAAAAGAGGTGGGGAGAGGAGGCCAGACACCAGTGTCTTTGGGTAGGGTTGAGATAAATAAGGACCAGGAGAGAGATTGGAGCCTGAGGTGTCTGTGAGCCTGATCTTGTCCTCTGCTGTCTAATTGTAACCCCTGCTCTAGCCCCTGTCAGAGTTTTTAAGGCTCTTATTTGCTCTGGCATTTGGTTAGGTGAGATGGCTAGATACAAAAACCTGCTGAGACAGGAAGTAAATAGGTTATTAAACTCCCAGAGTTCAATCTCATCCCATAACTGCCTGATCAGGTGAAGCTTTGGGAGGTGCTCTCTCCTCCTGTTCCTATCTTAATGAATCCCTCTTCAGAATAGAGGACACAGAGCCGGTGGCCTGTTCTAGCTCCCTTCTCCCAGCAGCCTTGTCCAACAGGCCTCCCCTGCAGTGAATATAGGCCCATCAGTCTAGAACTGAAAGGAACATCAAAGGACATCTAGTCCAACCCCTTTATTTTTATCTGTGAGGAAACTGAGGCCCACGGAGATAAAATGACTTGCCCAAGGTCCTAGTAAGAATGGATAGTAAGCCTCAAAGATGGGATTTAACCCCAGGCCCTCTGCTCCAGGTTTGGCTCTCTCCCCACAGCCTCCCTCTTCTTCCTCCAGATCTTTTCTCCAGCATAGTTACTCAATCTTATATCTGATCCAGAGGTGTGCAAGACAGAGTTCAGACATTTCCAGGAGAGGAAGAGTCCTAGTGTATGGGAGCATTCCCCCAAGAATGTACCAGCACACCTAGCCACCCTAGAGCCAAAACTAGGCTTGCTTTTTTCCTCACCTGGTTCTGCCCTTTCCCCAGGTCCTCTCTATACTCAGGGACTCCATTTTTTATTAATATGGGCTTTTATACTTTGGGTTATAGGATTCAGACCTGGAAGAGAACTTAGAACTCATCGAGTCTGATGCCTTTATGAGCATTCTCTCTGGCTGTCCCCCATGCCTGGAACACTTTCCTCCACTTCAACTATTGATTTCTCTGATTTCCTTTAAGTCCTGACTAAAATCCCCCTTTCTAGAAGAAGCCTTCCCCAACCTCCTGCCCCTTAATTCTAATGCTTCCCTCTCCCAATTATTTCCTATTTATCCTGTATAAGCTTTCTTTGTACATATCTGTCTGCACGCTGTCTCTCCCATTAGATTGTAAGGGTGTTGAGGGCAGGTACTGTTTTTTGCCTATCCCCAGTCCATAGCACAATGCCTGGAGCAGGGTAGTCGTTTAATAAATGTTTATTGAATTGAATTGAATTGTAGATGAGGAAACTAAGGCTAGGAAGAAAGGTTTCGTGATTTGCTCAAGATTACACAGGCCCAGGATTCAAGCCCATGGATTCCGATTCTCTTTGCCCTGCATCAAACTGCTTTTGTGGGTACATAGCTTTAAAGCACAGTCTATGTTTTCTATACTTTGTTTTCTCCTCAGCTAGAATATAAGCCTCTTAAAGTCTGCCCCTCCACCTCACCCACATCTCATTCATCATCTTATCTTCTTCACCCCACCCCAGTTCCTAACACTAATAAAAGACTGATGCATGTTTATCCAGTGACTTCTGTTGTATCCTGCATACGTGTGTTCAGTCTCCTATGTCAGACTGGGAGCTCCCCCGAGGGCTGAGACTGTCTTCCATCAGATTAGGAGCTCCCTAGAGGCGCGCGTGTGCTTATGTGGAGGGCAGGGGGAGAGCAATTCCACCTTTTCAGGCTCCATACCACCCTGGAGAGCATTGCTAGAGACTGTCGCCCATTAAGAGTGGGGGGCTGGGAAGTAACTCTTTGATTTTACTTGTAAGTGCCTTTTTTAATTGCTACCAAAGAATATATTATTGATAGGTATTAAAATGAAAAGTGGGGAGGGAGGGGCTGGGATGCCTCCATGCCACTCTCCTGCCTGTCCTAGAGCCTCTTTTCCTAATTTCTCTAGAGAAATAATCTAGGGTAAGCTTTGTGCTGGGTATGTTAGACAACGAGACACCAGCCTAAGGCTCCAATGAAGCCTCTTGGTGCCCCCACCCCTTTTCCGAGTCTTAGGCCCCCTCTGCCCCAATCATAAGGAGGAATTATTTATCCTGTAGGTTTGTGTAATAGTCTGAGGTCCCTGGGTAGAAACTCCACTTCTCCCAGGGCCTCCATAAAGTACTCTTTTCATTACAAGACCCAGTATCTTAGGAATTTTGGTCACCAGGGAGTTCTTCCTACTGTCTAACTTCAATATATCTTGCTGCAAAGAAGTATTTAATGGAGGTACTTGTTTGTTAAAAATTTATTAAACTCCTACTGTGTGCAGGATATCATGCTAGACACTGAGGAGGAATCATCACGTATATTATACCACAAACCTTGTTTTCAAGGAGTTTGTCATGTAATTTCTACCACAAAAAATATTATTAATATAAAAAAATTTATAAATACATATAACTATATATAAACCAGAGTTAACTGTAAAAAAAAAACAATATATGTATATGTATACACACATATGTTGTTACTGTTCAATCATTTCAGTTGTTTCAGATTCTGTGACGCCATTTGGGGTTTTCTTGGCAAAGATACTGGAGTGGTTTGCCATTTCCTTCTCCAGATTATTTGACAGATGAGGAAACTGAGATAAACAGGGTTGAGTGACTTGCCCAGGCTCACACAGCTAGTGTCTGAGGCTGGATTTGAACTCTGGTCTTCTTGACTTCACACCCAGTGCTCTATGCACTGTGTCACTTAGCTGCCCTTACATACATATATACACATATATTTCTATATATGCATGTATTACACATACATACATTTCTATATATACATACATACATGCACATATGTGTGCATATAAAACTAATACAGGGGGACTTGAGAAGTACAAAGAAAAGGTCCAGGTAAAGTATAATGAGAAGTCTGAGGGGGGTGAGGTCACCTTGCCTGAGAGGGTCAGGGAACATTTCATGAAGAAGGTGGCACCTGAGCTAGGCACTGGGTAGAAAGTGATTTCAAAAGCCAGAATTGTGGAGGGGAGGAGTTGGGACAGGAGAAGATGATGAAAACAGGCAGGGAGGATAGTCATGGAGGGGATTTAACCTTCAGATGGATTAGATCAGAGGTGTCAGACACATGGCCAGCAACATTCCTGAGTGCTACCCAAATCAGATTAAAATGTAATTGGGAAATATCGAGCAAAATAAATAAAAAAACAAAAGAACATATCTTAATATGGGGTTTTCTAGTCAATCTGCAAAAAGAAGGGATCCTTACACACCGTTTAGTGGCCTCCGCTTCTGTCTAAGTTTGACATCACAAGACTGGATGCCCTCTCCAATTCAGAGGTTCCGTGATGTAATGAAAAGTCATCTAGTTCATAGGAACGTAAGACCAGTGAATACAGAGCTAGGTCCTTTCAGTTCCAGACAACACTGCTCCAAAAAAGGGAAGGATGATAAGCATGCCTCTCCCTCTCCAAGGTCTCCAGGAAATGACGTGCCCCTCATGATCTCAATACTCCCCTCCAGTGGAAAGGGCTTTGGATTTGGAGTCAGAGGTCTTGGGTTCAAATCTTGTTTCTGACATTGATTACCTATGTGACCTTGGACAAAGGACTTATCCTCTCTAGGGGACCTATTTCTTCATCTGCAAGGATATTGGCCTAGTCTGTGAGGTCCCTCCCAGCTCTGGATTTCTAATGCAGTGATATTATAAACTGCAGGTCTCCTCATCCCCTGACCACCCCTATTCCACCCCAGGTGCCCATCAGACCATCACAGAGACCAATCTGGGATGTTGACATGGCCCTTCCCCCCTCAAATCTCATCTCTGTTTTGGAAACTGGAAAAGGTTTTTGGTGGTGACATAATTAAAATCCCCAGCTCTCTCTCCCCCTCCCTTCAAAAATCCCCATGGCTAGACCAGCTCAGCTCCTCTGTTATGAAACATTGATGATTCTATTTATTTGTCCTTTCCCCTGGGTGTGTGTGTGTGTGTGTGTGTGTGTGTGTGTGTGTGTGTGTGTGTGTATGTGTATGTGTGTGTGTGAGTATGTGTGTGTGTGTGTATGTATGCACGCGTGTGCTTATGTGGAGGGCAGGGGGAGAGCAATTCCACCTTTTCAGGCTCCATACCACCCTGGAGAGCATTGCTAGGGACTGTCGCCCATTAAGAGTGGGGGGCTGGGAAGTAACTCTTTGATTTTACTTGTAAGTGCCTTTTTTAATTGCTACCAAAGAATATATTATTGATAGGTATTAAAATGAAAAGTGGAGAGGGAGGGGCTGGGATGCCTCCATGCCACTCTCCTGCCTGCCAGCTTCCCTCTGCCATGGCCAGCTTTTCCTCCTCCTTCTTCAGCATCTGTATGCTTTCCTTACTTCCAGACTTCAGGCCTAGGGCCCGCCCGTTCTGTATTCTTTTTCCCTTCCTCTTTTCCTCCCCCAACTTCTCTCTCTCTGCTTTCCTCCTACTCCATCTTTGCTCATGGCTCATCTTCTAGCTCTCTTCTTCTCCCTTTTGCTCTCCACCCTTACTTCTTGCTCTCCCTCTCTCTCTCTCTCCTTCTCTCTCTCCCTCTCTCTCTCTCTCTCTCTCTCCCTCTCTCTCTCCTTCTCTCTCTCTCTCTCTCTCTCTCTCTCTCTCCTTCTCTCTCTCCCTCTCTCTCTCTCTCTCTCTCTCTCCCTCTCTCTCTCTCTCTCTCCCTCTCCCTCTCTCCCTCCCTCTCTCTCTTCCTCTCCCTCTCTCTCTCTCTCCCTCCCTCTCTCTCTCCCTCTCTCTCTCTTTTCTATCCTCCAATTTTCTGATTTTTTCCTGCATTGCTTTCACTAGAGTGTTAGTGTTGGAAAAGACCTTGGAGCTCATGCAGTGTAACTCCCTCATTGTGCAGGTGAGAAACCTGAGGCTCAGAGAGGAAGCGACTTGCCCAGTGTCACATAGTAGAGACAGAGCAGGATTTCCCAGGGTTCTTGGCTCTAAATCCAAGGCTTTTCCCTCCCCCTTCCCTCTCTCCCTCTCAAGGCATTTTTTTCCTTACTGGAAATAAGCAGAAAACCTGGGTTGGAACCAGCCTTGGCTCAGTCACTAACTGACCTTAGGCAAATGGAAGGAGAAGAAGGAGCATTAATTAAATGCCTACTGAGTTCTGGGCACTGTACTAAGGACTTCATAAATATTAACTCATTGGATCCTTACAGAAGCCCTGATAAGTACCGTTAGGATCCTCATTTTACAGTTGAGGAAACTGAGGCAGACAGTGGTTCAATGACTTGCCCAAGGTCAAGCAGTTAGCAAGTATCTGAAGTTAGATTTGAACTCAGGTCTGACACTCTGTCCGCTATACAACCTAACTTCATCCATCAGTTTGCTTACCTGTCAAATGAAGGGATTGGATGAAATCTGGGTGGGCAACCTGTGGCCTTGAGGCCACATGTGACCTTCTAGTTCCGCAAGTGAGGGCCTTTGACTGAATCCAAACTTCACAGGAGAAATTCAAAGGGCTGCACTTGAGGACCTAGAGGGTCACATGGGACCATGAGGCTGCAGGTTTCCCACCCCTGGATTAAAGGATCTGTAATGTCCCTCCTATCTCTAACAAGTCTATGACTCTACCTGTCCATATCTATCTTCCCTCTACTTTTTCCCTCCCTGGTCTCATATCTCCATCCTTCAATTTTCTTCTCATTTTCCTCTCTCCTCAATCTGTCCTTCCTCTGCTTAAATCCCTTCAGAAGGGCTCTTGGTTTAGGGTTAAGAGTCAGAGGCCCTGATTCTATTACCAAGTCTATTACCTCCTTCCTATAGGGATATGGGTAAATCACTTACCCTCTCTGGTCCCCAGGGGTCCTGATTGTAAAACTGAAGGGGGATGGAAGTGGGTGTTAGATTTCATAACCTCAACAATCCTTTCCAGTCCTAAATGTACCATGCTGTGACACTCACCTAGTCTTCCTACTGACCAGGTCCCAGGTAAACAAACATCAGCCCCACCTACAGGGCTCTCTGATCCCAAACTTGGGAAGTGAAAAATCTGAAATCATTCTTCTTGTACGTTGGACTCTTTCCAAGTATCCAGTTCAGGCTGAAGATCTAATGCCAGGCTTCTTTTTAGGCTTGGCAAGGTGCTAATTTTCATGGTTACCATTTCATCCATCCCCCTGCCTCATTCAGGACTGCTTACTGTCTCATTTCAAGGTATTTTGCTGCAGAGAAATAGTTCATGGGGATGGAGACATTCCTGTCTGCAGAAAGCCTCTGGGGAAAGGCAGTAAAGCTGAAGACCCCCACCCCCCAACCTCTCAGTGTCTCTTCAAGCTGTTGTTGTTTCTGACTACCCTCTTTAATTCCCAAGCAGTATGAGCATAGTCCGGCTTAGAGAGCTGTCCTCAACAGAGTCCATACATGTTTTCCTTTGCTCTATTCAGAATCCCATAATCCTTTACCACTAGGAAGTCCTCTCGGACATCTAACCCCCATCTCACTCAGAGACATTGAAGATTCCTCCTAAACAGTGCCCACTGGAGTAACGTCCCTCCTGTATCTTTAAGAAGGCACAAGTTCTCAGGAATCTCTCCCCCTAGTTCCCACTCACCCCACCCCCACTTCCTTCACTCATTCCCGTTGGGTGGAGCATAAAATCTATATTCCAGTAAGCCCCTTCCAGATGAGCTCTTAAATAGCAGCCCATGCCTCTCGCTGGGGACAGGAAGCAGCTCTGCTATTGTACTAGGCAGAGGGCAGATCAGAAGCATCAATCTCCTCCTGTGTTCTCTCTCCTGGCCTCTTCCTTTTCCTCACTCATCTCTCCTTCCGATGGGCCAGCAAGAGAAGGGAAATAGGATTGGGGGGGGGGGGGGGGTTGGGGGACAGAAAGAATAGTGTGAAGTCTCTGATTCTCCAGCTTCAGAAGGAAATCTGTCTACAAGGCCCTGGTCCTCTCCCTCCCACCCTCCCTCTTTCCCCATTTCTCCCTCCCATTGTCCCCCTTGGATCATATAACCCCAAAGGTCTAAACCAGATTTTGCAAAATATGGTCTCAGGAACATCCAAGACCCTTTCAGGGAGTTCATGAGGTCAAAACTATTTTTATAATAATACTAAGCTGCTTTTATTTCTAATGTGATTAGGATCACATAAACAAAAAGCTTGGGGTAGGGGAGACCTCAATAACTTTTAAAAGTGTAAAGGGAGGGGCAGCTAAGTGGCTCAGTGCATAAAGAACCAGTCCTGCAGTCAAGAGGACCTGAGTTCAAATGTGGCCTCAAACACTTCCCAGGACTGTAACCCTGGGCAAGTGACTTAACCCTCATTGCCAAACTCCGCCAAAAAAACAGTGTAAAAAAAGTCTTAAGATTTGAGAATTACTGCTCCAAACACTTGTCTCCATAAGAGTTCCAGTGAATACAAGAGTAATTTGTCTCAGGTAAGAATGCACAATGCCAGCAACTCACATTTGGGAAGTGTTTTCAGGTTTATAAAAAGCCTCTCTATTTTATAGATGGGAAAACTGAGGCTCAGGTTGGGAAAATACTTGAGTCTTTAGATCCTAAGTGTTCTTTCTACTTCTTGATTTTGCCTCCACCTCTTCTGCTGGGGCAACAAGGTATATTGGAAAAAACACTAGGGTACAGCCCTCCTTCCTTGCAGTGTTAACCTGACTGAACTTGGGAAAGTGGCTTTACTTAGTCTGCTCTCACTTTTGCCATCTGTGGAATGGGAATGTTGCCATCTGCCCTGCCAAAGGAACGTTGTTGTTTTCACTGTGGTGGTGATCATTATTTCCACAGTGGTCCATCGGTTCCTACTCTTTTCTCTCCAGTGCTCCTCATCCTCACCTCATGCACCCCTCACTCAGACTCCCTTATCTTGGGTTGGAGGACGAGAAGAGGATATCTGATATCTACCTTATATACAAAGATTACTTCTTGGTCTTGCTGTGGCATTACCCTCCTCCCACGATCACTCTGAACCCACTTCTTCTCTTTTTCGGGGCCTTAATCAGGGTCACAGGTAAAAGTCAGATCCCCAGGTAAGACAGACAGGCGGGGACACTGGGCTGGCTTAAATATTACCTTGGGGTTAGATAATACCAGGCCTGGGCCCATAATGAAGGCATATTTGGACTGTCTCTCCTCCTTGGAAATGGGGTGGGGATGGGGAAGAAGGAGAAGATTGGAAAAACACTTTTTTTAATCAGCATTCAACTTAGTGAGAAGCTAAGGACCTCCCATGGGCCCTAGGAGGGGTCAGAACCTGGCTCCAGAACGCTCCTGCCTCTCCTTCTCACCAAATAGTGCCAAAACACAAAGGTTCACTTTGTACTGAATTCCAAGAATGCTCCTTCTGCCTTCCATCCCAAATGTCGCCTCACCATTTCAACCTCTTTTCCTTGTGGTGCCATTTATTTGTATAACTCCTTTCATCTCAATTCCCTCTTAGTCTCCCCTCTTCTCCAACTCTTTCTACCATTCTGTCCCCACATTTCCATCTCTCCTCTACTCTCCCCACTTTTTCCTCCCTCCTTCCCTCTCTGCCTCCTTTCTCCCTCCCTCCCTTGTCTCCCAGTCCTCACCCTCTCTCCCTCTCCTATATTTAGTTCTAAGCAGGGAGTTTAGGAAGGCGCCATCAGCGTCTGGTCCTGACAACATTTCCGAGACAGCCTGAGCTCTGATAGGTTTATAACTGGGCTGCTTTCCTTCCCTGCCCCCATCAGACCCTAGCCTAAGAGCCTTAGGACTAAACATTCCTGTCCCCCCACTCCCAATCCTGCCTTCCATACATACACTCTACCTACATATATTTGCCATTTAAAAGAAGGAAACTAACTGTGACCTATCCCATGACAGGGGATACCTAACTGGTGCAATGGATAGTGCACTGGGCTTGGAATCAGGAAGATTCATCTTTGTAAATTCAAATCTGGCCTCAGACACTTACTCGCTGTGTGACCCTGGGCATGACACTTAACCCTGTTTGCCTCAGTTTCCTCATTTGTAGAATGGACTGAAAAAAGAAATAGCAAACCACTCTAGTACCTTTGCCAAGAAACCCCTCAAATGGTGTCGTGAAACTTCAGAGGCAACTGAAATGATTCAACAAAAACTTGAGATAGGGAACTCAAACAGAGATTGGATAGTCACTTGTGAAAGGTGTTTGTTATATAGGGGGAATTCCCTGCTCAAGCAGTCATCTAGCACTAGATTACTTCCAAGATTCCTTGCAACCTGGAGATCGTATAAGTCCATGATTCTAATAACCCTGAGTTTCTATATGGGGCTGGAGCTCAGGACTGTGAGAAGGCTATGGTTACTATAGTCATTGCCAGAAGGAAGACCCATTGGGCACAAGACTCTAAATGTAGACAGAACTGGCAGCAGCTAATATACCTGCCCCCCAAATTTCTCCCCAATTGGCCCACCACTGAAGATGAAATTCCACTATTGTCATTACTTTGTCTCCTGAAGAACCCTTCCAAAATACCCAAGATATGCACTGAGTCCTGAAAGGTGTCATACTGCTACCCATTCCATTCATCGTCGCATCAATTTGGAAAACTAGGCATTAAGAGGATGGAAAAGAAAACAGATAAATTGTTGATGAGGTTGGAGGGTCAGGGACTATCTTATGGTATTGTCTAAAAGGAGGAGAGACCTGATGGTGGGGACGGTACCCAGAATCTTGTAGGGTGGTCAGGAAGAAACAGGAAAGGAGGCCTCCAAAAGGAGAAGTGAGAGAAGGGGTATGCATGAAGGACGAAGGTAAGTTTACCTGCTTAATGATAATCTCACAAATTATAAGTGACATAGTGTCTGGTCTTCAGTTAGTCACATATATTATCTAATTTTATTGTCACCAAAGTCTTAGGAGAAAGGGAGGGAGGAGTATTATTTCCCCTTTCTACAGAGGAGGAAACTGAGACTCATCATTGTGAAGAGATTTACCTGATGTGATATAGCTAATAAGGGAAGGACCCCAGAATAGAACTCAGGCCCCCTCATAATGCAACATTCTCTTCAATGCACCTGGTTCCCTCTGTATTCCCAGATTTTTTCAGAAAGTCTAGTTTCAGAATTAACGGGTCTGAGGAGTGGGTGGAAGAAAAAGGGTCAAAGAGGCCTTTCCTGAAAATCTTCCAATGAGGTTGCATTGCTGATAATATGCTATAATAGCAGCAAAGAGCCCATAGAGAGAGAGAGCAGGTACCAGTATGTAAACCAGCACTTTGAAGATGAAATGCCTGCCAATTCAGAGGAAAACTGAAGCCCATCTAGAACACTAGGGAAATGGGACCCAAAAGTCATGATTCCCCCTCCCCATCTCCATGGTTTTGTTGCCTCAGGCATTGCCCAGTAAGTCAAAGAACTGGGGTAGGAAGGGAAATTCCACTGGCCCATTTAGTATTCCCATTCTGGTTTCTCTATTTGTTAGGGGATAGTACTTGACTTCTCCCTGAAACGAAACTATTTCTACCTCCAGGTTGAGTAAATCATGGGTAACTGTGGACTGTCCATAGCACATGGGATGATGGGAATGGGGGTTTCCAATATCTTTAGGAAGGAGTTGTGGACTGAGGAGGGGAAAGTGAGGCTGGTGACCTTGCACAGCCCTCCCTCACTCAAAACAAAGTCAAGTGCATGTCATCATTTCTCTGATGTCATGGTCTTCTTCAAAAACTAAGGATGAACACACACACAGGAAGGAGTTGTAGTTTGCAGGGCACTAGATTCCTTCTGTGAATAGGATTGAACTGAACCAGAGAGGCAGGAAGCTGGTAGTTTTGAGTTGCCATGTGATTCTTAGTCCACTAGCTTCCCCTCCTCCTCTTGCTCTTCCTTATCTTTCTCTCTCTCTCTGTCTCTGTCTCTGTCTCTCTCTCTATCTCTCTCTATCTCTCTCTCTCTCTCTCCCTCTTCTCTTCTCTTCTTCCTGTGAGTTGTGTGTGTGTGTGTGTGTATCTTTTTCTAAATGATGTTGCCTTAAGTTTGCTCGTCTTTTTCTTTCTCAAATACCATCTCCACCACCCCAGTTTTCTCCTTTTTTATTTTGATCTCTGAGAAAGATATGGCCTTTCCCATTGCCAGGGACAACCCCATATACAAACTTTACCTTTGATCCTATCCCCTCCCTGAGCTCCTTTGGTCATCACCTCTCCCTAAAATTCAATTTCTCTTCAGCCCACCAACTTCTTCTCTACTACCTAAAAACATTCCCTTCTTTATTCATTAATGTACCCCATATTTTGTTCTTGGGCTCTCTTCTCTTTCTGGATAAGATCAGCTCCCATGGATTCAAATATCATCTCCACACAAACAATTCTCAAATCTACATTTACATTCCCCATCTCTCTTCTGACCTCCAGTCCCCATGTAGCCTACTGAACATTTCTCCATGGATGTCCCATAAAGCATCTAAAATTCATTTGTCCAGAGCAGAAATCACCATTTTTCTCCCTGAAATGCACCCTTCTTCTCAATTTTCCTATACTTGGTGGGACCAATGCAATCCTTCCAATCACCAAAGTTCACAGCCTCCAAACTCATCCTTGATTTTTCCTTCTCCTCCACCCTCCATATTCAATCAGTGAATAAGTCTTACTGATTTGATTCTACTTCCCAAGATCTCTTGTATCCATACCTTTTTCTACACTCATAGGACCACTACCATAGCTCAGTCCCTCATCCTCTCTCACCTAGACTATTGCAAGAGCCTCCTAATTGTTCTCCCTGCCTCTGTTCAGCCCTCTCCTATCCCATCTCCACACAGGCATCAAATTTTTATTCCTATAGCACAATATAACAGTATTATTTTCCTCCTCAAGAATTTTCAATAACTGCTGCCTATTGCCTCTTACATGAGCTCCTATCTTTGCCTTTTAAAGGCATTCACCCTCTGCCTTTAACTTATTTTTCCATGCTGATTTCCCATTTGTCCCCACCATGTATTCTATTCTTCAGTCAAACTGGTCTGCTTGGTGTTCTTCATCCATGCACAATATCCCATCTCCTGCCTCTACATCTTTGCAGATGCTGTTTCCCCAGGTCTGAAACACTCTCCCTCTTCATCTGTCTCTTGGAATCCCTAATTCAAGTTCTAGATGAAGACGTCCTTGATTTCCCAGCAGTTTGGTTTCTCTCCCCTGCGCAGACACACTCATTACTTTCTAGCTGTTTGGTATTAACTTATTTATGCACATGCTATTTCCTCCCAAGAGAACAGAAACTCCATGAGGTCAGGGGTTATTAACATTTTCTGTCTTTGTATCTTTCTCTGTGTGTGTGTGTGTGTGAGAGAGAGAGAGAGAGAGACAGAGACAGAGAGAGACAGAGACAGAGACAGAGACAGACAGACAGACAGAGACAGAGAAACAGAGAGAGAGGAAAGAAAGACAGAGGGAGAAAGAGAGAGAAGAGAAAGAAAAAGGGGAAGAGAGAGAAAGACATATGTGGGGAAAGAAAGAGGGAGGAAAGGGGGGAGAGAGAGAGAGTGCTCTTTGAGCTTGGATTTCTCATCTGTGAAGTGGGCATCATTATACCAATTTGCTGCATCTAATTAAGGAGCAAAGGAGCCCATAAAATATTGAAAAAGCTTACTTCTTCCTTCGACAGATGCTTCTCAGCTCACCACCTTCAATTAACATTTGCTGAGTACCCATGTTGTGATGGACTCAGGAGAAGCAAACAGGCCTTTCAAAGTCCCTGTTTCCCTGCCTTGGGGAAAGTATACAACCCACCCAACTTTGCCAGTAAATAGGACAAAAATCATTGGCTCACTAAATTATTTTTCTTGCTTCCTCTGCCCCAAGGAGGGAAGCATAGAAATGGCATCTGGTTTCCTGTTCATTGTCTTGGCACCAGGGGTTATTTACAGGGCTATCATAAAGAAACAGGAAGGATTCATGTCCATTTCTGGCCATTCCTTGTTTATTCAGTCAACAAATCCAATTCTATAAATTTTTCTTTTACAAAGTCTCTTGTATCTGTCATAGGATCACAGATTTAGAGATGAAGAGACCTTAGAGTCCCTGAAGTTCCACCCCTCTCATTTTGTAGATGAAAAAACTGTGGCCTACCCCAATTGATAAATGGTCAAAGGATATGAACAGGCAGTTTTCAGAGGAAGAAATTAAAGCTATCTATAGTCATAGGAAAAAATGCTCTAAATCACTATTGATTAGAGAGATGCAAATCAAAACAACTCTGAGGTACCATATCACACCTATCAGATTGGCTAACATGACAAAACAGGAAGATGATAAATGTTGGAGAAGATGTGGGAAAGTTGGAACACTAATTTATTGTTGGTGGTGCTGTGAGCTGATCCAAACATTCTGGAGAGCAGTTTGTAATTATGACCAAAGGGCTACAAAAATTGTGCATACCCTTTGACCCAGCAATATCGCTTCTGGGACTGTATCCCCAAGAGATCATAAAAATGGAAAAGGGTTCCACATGTACAAAAATATTTATAGCAGCTCTCTTTGTGGTGGTCAAAAACTGGAAATCAAGGGGATGCCCATCAACTGGGGAATGGCTGAACAAGTTATAACATATGAATATAATGGAATACTATTATGCTATAAGAAATGATGAACAGGAAGACTTCAGAGATGCTTGGAAAAACTTATATGAACTGATACTGAGTGAAAGGAGCAAAACTAAGAGAACTTTATACACATCAAGAACCACAGTGTGCAAGGAATTTTTCTGGTAGACTTAGTCCACAGCAATGCAAGGACCTAAAAAATTCCCAATGGACTCTTGAGGCAAAATGCCTTCCACATCCAGAGAAAGAACTATGGAAGTGGATTGCAGAATGAAGCAGACCATTTTCTCTTGTGTTGTTTTGTTTTGGTTTGTTTTATGGTTTCTCCCATTCATTTTAATTCTTCTATGCAACATGACTAAGGTGAAAATGTAATTAATAAGAATGTATGTGTAGAAACTATATAGATTGCACGCCGTCTCGGGGAGGCAGGGGGTAGGAGGGGGAAAGAAGTGGAGGAGAGGAAAAATCTAATATTTATGAAAGTGATTTTAGAAAACTGAAAACAAATAAAATAATTTTTAAAAAGAACTGTGGCCTAGTCTCACACACAGAGAGAAGATATCTGAGGCAGGATTTAAATGGAAATCTTCCTTCTCCAAGTCTGGTGCCTTATCTGCTGAACCACGTATGTCCCTTTGACTTCTGCTACCACTCCCAGGTCCTCATAATCTCACATGTCCATGCCTGAAAGAGGCTCCAAATGAGTCTCTCTACTGCCAAAGCTTTTTTCTCCCAGCAAGTCATTGACTCCAACCAAGACTTCCTATTTCAAAACCTTTTGAGCAATGTCAGTGCTTCTTAGACCAGAGACCAACACTGGCAAAGTCTCCCAATACCACCTGTATAGGATTTTAGGATTATAGATTTAGGACTGGAAAGGTCCTAAGAGATCAACAAAATCCACCCTCTTCATTTTTCAGCTGTGGAGACTGAGATGGTAAAATGACTTGCCTAAGGAGACATAAATACCTAGGTCTTCCTGACTCCAAGTCCATTGCTCTAAACATTGCGCCATGCCTCCTCTGCCAACTCTCCTCTGCTGCTGTCCCTCAGGTGCCTTATTTCAGTCCTTCACACTCATGTTAGTTACGGCATCCCTTTCTCAGGTATATCCCTACTTTCTCCAGTTGAAATTTCAACCCTCTACCACCACCTTCTATTCTGAGGCTTGAAGTAAGGGTAAACTAGAAAAAGAATCTACTAAAGGATGGATCATGTCTAAAGGATTGTTAAGTTAAGTCTGACTCTTCATGGCCCCATTTGAAGTTTGCTTGGCAGATATACTGGAGTGGTTTACCATTTCTAGCTCGGATTACAGATAAGGAAACTGAGGCAAACAGGGTTAAGTGACTTGCCCAGGGTCAGCCGGTAAGTATCTGAGGCTAGATTTGAACTCATGAAGGTATTTCTGATTCCAAGCCCTGTATTCTATCCAATGCACCACCTAGCTGCTCTTAAGAAGGGCTTAAGTCTTGGTTAATTTTAGGACAATACTGGCCACATTTTCCACATTTTATAGAAGGGAAAATTGAGACTCAGGTTAAATGATTTGCTCAGGGACACAAATGCTAGCATCAGAAACTAGACTTCAACCACAGATTTCTGATATCTGGTCCTGGACTCTTTCTGCTACAGTCTGCATTCACAGACAAAGCAGAAGCATGCAGAAAATCTCTGCAGTGGTTTAATTTTTCTAGTCCATGATAAGGTCTCATACGATCACAAAATGTCAGAGTTGGCAGGGACCTCAGTGACTCTAACACAATCCATAGCTGAGAGAGAAACTCCTGGACATCTTGACAATATCCAAGGACCAGCAGCTCACTCTCTCCTGAGGCTGCCCATTCTACTTTGGGAGAGCTCTAATTGCTAAATTTTTCCTTCCATCAATTTTCTGCAACTTTTACCCAGTGCCCCTAATTCTGCCCTCTGGGCCCAAACAAAACAAATCTAATCTGTTTTTTAGGTGACAGGTTGTTGTGGTGGTTTGTCCTTCATTCTCAAAGAGGACTATGGCATCAGGAAAATGATGACATGATTTGTTGTTGACTTTGATTTGAATGAGGAAGGGCTGTGCAAGGTCACCAACCTCACTTTCTCCTCCAGAGCCATCTGGGTTCAGAGGCCAGATATTCATCAGGATGACTGGAGATGGCCCAGGATGCAATGGGAGACCCTGGCCATTTAAGGCTAAGATCTTTTCAGGTTCTCACTTTAAGTGTGAGATACACCTATTCAGTGAATAGGCCTCTTTAAGTGGACAGCTCTTTAATGAAAATTTAAAAAAAAATAAATAAAGCTGGGAGGGGAAGACCTTCAGGGCTCCTGGCTGAATGAGGAACAATTGTCATTTGGTATTTACATTCACTCTGTGCTAGGAGGGCAGGGACCTATAGCCCAATCTATGACCTCCAGAGTGAATTGGGCTTAAGGACTGGTCTTTGAGTAAGAAATCTAGCCAGTAAATCCAAAGGAAAAAAGGCAGCTTTGGGCCATAGGTAACAGGTAATATCCCTTCAAATCCTCAAAGACAGTTCTCAAGTCCTCTTCCTCCTTCCTTTCCCTCTACCCTTCCCCTGCCCTTGCCTCAGTCATCTTTTCTCTAAGTTAAAAATGCCTACTTCCTTCAACCCATCCTCACTTAAATCCGGTTCACATGCAAAACAAGACATCACCCTTGTAATGTAATTGATCTTCTTCAAGAAGGAAGAGCAAACAAATAGCCACAGCTACTGAAGACCCAGAAAAAAAAATTCTTGCCAACAAGAGTTCTTGTCAAATGATTTAACATCAAAATCTGACAGTATTTTAGCTGTGGCAATGACATGAGAGGAGAGGCAGTACCATTCCTTTGCTTCCATGCCCTACATACCAGAGGAATCTACCATCTGACTTGCAGCTGAACCCTTCTTCATGTGCTATCTCCCCCATCTGAATGTGAATTTCTTGAGAATTGTCTTCCTTTCGTATCCCCAGGCCTTACACAGTAAGTGTTTTACATGCAGTAAGTGCTTAATAAATGCTTTGTTTTCATTCATTCATATGACAGGGATTCAAGATGCTTATTTAGATACTCTCTGGCTTTTCAATGATCTCCTTAAAATGGGCCACCTAGAACTTCACACTCAGTGCTGAAGATGATTTTATATCTGACCAGGGCAGAGTAGGAGACCATTTCTTCCTTCCTTCTGGACATGATGCCTCTTTTATTGAAGCTTTCTTGGCTCCTAGATCATACTGTTGACACATTGAGTTTGTTGTCCACCGAAACCCTCAGTTTGATTTTTTTAGACACAAAACTGTCTAACCATGCCATTGCCCTCTTGAATTTGTGAAGCTGGTTTTTGTTTTTGTTTTTTTTAGCTCAAGTGTGATACTTTAGCTATACCTAAGACCAAGGTATAGATTGGGGCAGATGGGTGGTACAATGGACCAGCATCAGAAAGACGTGAGTTCAAATTCAGCTTTAGACACTTACTATCTGAGTGGCACTAGCAAATGAGTTAACCCTGTTTGCCTCAGTTTCTTCATCTATAAAATGAACTGGAGAAGGACATTTCCAGTGTCTTTGCCAAGAAAACCCCAGATGGGGTCATGAAGAATTGGACATGACTGAAAACAACTAAATGGTGACAACAAGGCTTAGGCTGAGACACACCTGGAGATTAGTCCTGAACAGCTGCCTGGAACAGCTGCCCATTCAGTGGGGCCCTATGGGACAGTTATTCCATAACCATTGTTCTACACATGAAATCTAGCAAGTTGGTTATTGCCTGGTTATTATCCTATGAAGATGATCTCATGTTGACTGAGCAAGGACAATTACTACCAGCAGTTAAAACCCCAACTGTGATTACAGGTGATTGCTGTTCGGGCATTTAAGTTGTGTCTGACTCTTTGTGATCCTATTTCAGGTTTTCCTGACAGAGATACTGAAGTGGTTTGCCATTTCTTTGAGTTAAGTGACTTGCCCAGCATCACACAGCTAGTAAGTGTCTGAGGCTGGATTTGAACTCAGAAAGATAAGTCTTCCTGACTCCAGGCCTAGCACTCTATGCACTGGACCACCTTGTTGCCTTTACAGGTGATTACAATGCAAACATTATGGCCTCCTTGAAGGGAATGATCCCCATTGTCCTGGAACCCAGTGGTCTAATGGGAATGAGAGGAAAGGGCTGTATTTTCCCATTCTGTATCCACTTAAAGAAATTCACTCTATGGGTATGGAGACTTGCCTTATCCACTAGAAAAACATAGGTTCAAGTGGGATAAAACTTTGGATCTGGAGTCAGAGAGGATCTAAATTTGAATCCCAGTTATACCTATGTGATTTTGATCTCTCTGGGCCTCAATTTCCTCATCTGTAAAATGAGAAGGTTGAAATAGTCTCTGTGGTCATCTTCTAGCTCTAAAATCCCACCACTGGAAAGATTGGAAGATTCAAGAAGTTCTGGAATTTCCTTTGAGGATTTCTAGATGAGAAGGACACTGACCTTATTCTCTAGGTTCCAGCAAGTTCATTGTCTTCTACAGCAGGGCAAAAGATAAGATAAGTATCTGGGAAAGGTGACTGACCTGGGAGGCAGGAGGCCTGGGAAAGAAGCTGTGTGGTGTGCTCCAAAGAGGGGTGGGTTTAGCATCAGAAGACCTGATTTTGATCCCAGATTTATCACCTACTGTGTGATCTTGCCTAAGACCTCCCTAAGCCTCCATTTGTTTCTTTCTCTGTAAAATGAAGTATTTGGCAAATGATGATCTATAGGGTTCCTTTTAATTTTGAATCTTTGGATCCCAGCACAGAGCCTTAAAGCAGGGAAGGAACTCTAAAGAACTAATTCCAACTTTCTCATTTTACATAAGAGGAAACGAGTCCCATAGAGGAAACAGAATTGGAATTCAAAGGGGGAGAAGATTTCTAATTCTTAGACTGGTGAACTTTCTCTGATACCAAGCTCTGGAGGTCCCTATCTGCCTGAGGCAGAATCTGGTCTGAAGTTTCCAGCGTATCACAAGGTTTGGGGAGAGCAGGGCTTGTGACCTGAGAAAGCCTGGGGCAGCTGCTCTTATCTGACATCAAAAGGGTCCATTGGTTTCTAGATCTGAGGTTTGGCTTTCTTCCACTTCAATTTAGTTTTTGCCTGGGGGGAGCCATATGTCCTAAGAAGTCAGAGAATCTTGCAGCCCCACCTCTTTGAGGAACTGGAGGAGAGGGGTTTCAGCCAACTGGATTTACAGTAGCATTGGGCGTGGAGCTTAGAGATGAGGAGACATTTCAACATTGCCCCATCAGTCTGGAAGTCCATGCTGGCTTTGAGAAAAAGAAGCTGTTACGTGAATAATTGGGACTGTTCAGATGGCAGCACTAGAGGTATATGAAATTTAGATCTGAAAGGAATTCTAAAAATTATATAATTCCGGAGTTAGATGTCAGGGGGTCCATGAATTTGCATAGGAAAAAAATTATGTATTTTCACTACATTCTTTTTTTATTATTTTCAGTTTCAAGTTCTCTAGCCTCTCCCTCACTCCAGGTAATAGGATATCCATTGTACATGTTTCACTAACTGCTAATTAACATCTAGTATTTCTTTCAATTAGGAATTTAAAAAATATTATTCTGAGACAGTCTCAAAGCTTCGGCAACCTGCCAAAGGAGTCATGATATGAAAGGCTAAGAATCTCTGGTTCAATCCATCTCCCTCATTTTATAAATAAGGACCAAAGGATCACAGATTTAGAGCTAAGAGAACTTAGAGGTTATCAGGTCCAAGAGATGATGATGATGATGGTGATGGTGATGGTGATGGTGATGGTGATGATAGCTAGCATTTATACAGCACTTTAACCATTTGCAAAGAACTTTACAAATGTTGTGAAGTGTCTTGAACAACAAACTGAGTCTGTTCATGAAAATCATAATACCTTGCACAAAGTAAAGTAGGAAACATGGGAAGACTAGTGTGGTGGAAAGAGCTTTAGACTTAAAAGGTCTTTGTGTAAGCACAAAACCAGTGGCTTCCCCACTTATCTTAACTGTGTGATCAACCCCTGAGCAAGTTAGTTCACCTTTCTCAGAGCTAAGCTTCCTCACCTATCAAATGAAAGACTTAGATCACATGATTTCTAAGTTTTCTTTTAGCTCTGACATTCTGCAATTCTAGTAAGAGTTTAATTCACATTTACTGAATTCAATAAAAATAATGGTTGTTCAAAGCAACCATTTGTAGGAGCAAAGAACTGGAAATGAGTGATTAGAAGAAATCTAAACAAGTTCTTGTGCTTGATTGTAATGGAACATTACCCAATGGGCTGAAAGAAACGATGAATATGAAAAATATAGAGAACTGTGGGAAGAGATAGGAACTGATGCAGGATGAAGTAAGTAGAACCAGGAAAAATGACAGACCCAGCAATGTAAATGAAAAGAACAATTTAAAAAACAGTTGCAATTGAATCCTGACATTATAATTACCAGGCTTGGACCTAGAGAAGAAACATGAAAAGGCATCTCATTTTTAGGGAGATTGGTAAAACCATAGGTGTGGAACACTATATGTAATGTTTGGCTTGATTGATGTGACAGGAAGCTAAGTGTTGGGCTAGGGTGCCTGACCTGGAGTCAGAAAGACCTAAGTTCAAATCCAGCCTCAGATACTTATTACCTGTGTGACCCTGGACAAGGCACTTAACCTTTCTTTGCCTCCGTTTCCTCATGTGTAGAATAGGGATCATTATAGCATCTACCTCCCAGGGTTGTTGTGAGAACACAATGAGATAGTTTTTGTAAGGTGATTAGCACAGTTGGCCCATACTAGGTGCTATGCAACTTTTAGGTATTATTATGTGTTAATAAGTTTTACTAAACTGTTTCCCCCCCCCCCCCACCTTTTTTCATTCTTTAGCATAAGAGGTAGAGGGGAAAAGGATATATTGAGAAAAATAGATGGGGTAAAATCAAGAGATCAATTTATATCAATTATATAAATATCATTTAAAAATCATTATTTGAATGCCTCTCCTTTCACTTTCACTATGCAGTAAAAAGAAGGTTACATTTGGAGGCAGGAGATCTGGGTTCAAATCCTCATTCTGCTACTAACTTTATGGATTTGGGCTAAGCCATTTAGCTTTTCTGGGCTCCCTATTTCTTATCAGTAAAATGGGCATCATAATACCTCAGACAGCTATCATGAGGAGTTATGTAAATGTAAATGCACTGCTCTGAGAAGATAGAAGATAGTCCATTGGTTTTTTCCTCTGTCCAATGTACCCACCATCATCATTTCTCCCACCATCCCTACTTCAAGCACAAAGCAATGGAAGGAACCAACGTCCAGTGCCTTCCGAAATAGCACAAGGCAAAGTCAAGGATAAAGCAATGACTGCAGTCTGAATCTGCAATAAGAGAATCTGGGTTTGGATTCCCACTGTGCTACTCACTCACCGTGGGACCAAAGGAAAATTCATTCCCAAGCTTTTAACTTCATCAGTTATAAAAGTAAAGGAGAACATGACATGCTGTCATATTTTTTTTAATACTTCATATCACTAATCCTTAAAGAAATATAAATTAAAGCATCTTTGGGGCTTCATCTCATCCCTATCAAAGCAGCAAAGATGATAAGAGATAGAAATAATCAATGTTGGAGGGCCTGTGGGAAGACAGGCACACTAAAATATGTGGTAGAATCGTAAATTGGTCCAAGCACTCTGGAAAACTCTGGAATTATATGAGGAAAATCACTAAACTGGTTGACCCAATAATTCTGTTACTGGGTATATACCACAAGTAAGTCAAAGACAGAAAGGAACCCTACATCTCACATGAATATGGCTGTATTTGTGGAAACATATATTTATAGCAGTGCTTTGTGTGGTAACCAAAAAATTGAAAAACTGGAAACAAAACAGGTGCTCATTGACTGGGGAACAGATTGTGGTGTATGAATGTAATGGGATATTACTGCTCTGTGAGAAACAACAAATGTGAGGAAGTCGGAAAAATATAGGAACACTTGTATAAACTGATACAGAGGAAGTACAACCAGATCAATCTAAAAAAATGACTTTGTTGTTCAATTGTGTCCAATTCTTCTTGACCCCATTTGGGGTTTTCTTGGCAAATACGCAGTCATGGTTTGCCATTTTCTTCTTCAGATCATTTTACAGATGAGGAAACTGAGACAAACAGCGTGAAGTGACTTGCCCAGGGTCACAGAGCTAGTAAGACCCCTCAGGAAGAGGGGTCTTCCTGACTCCAGGCCAGGTACCCTATCTATCATGCCACCTGGCTGCCCATTTAATGAAAAAAGGAAAGGAAAAAGGAAAGGAAAGGAAACCTTGAGTAATGCAAACTAAACAAATCAACTAACTGGCAGCTGAACTCAGATAAATGATAATGAACCATCCTCAGTCCCAGAGACCAGATGATGAAACACACCTTCCTCCAATTGGTGGAGAGATTTCCAGCTGGGAAATGTTACACATTCTGAGTCAGTGTGGTTTTGATTGCTCTGTGTAACTGTACTTTGTTTCAAGGGAAGATAGAATGGGGTTGGAGCAGATCAAAGCCAGCTGGGATCCATTGTTAAATTTTTAGTGTGAGCATTTTTACCTTGGAAATCTGTACATATTACAAACCAGGGCTTTATTAATTGTTTTGTTGATTTTCTAGACTTAAGAAAGTAATGGGAAAAATATTCATAATATAAAGTATACTTCAAAGTATATTATGAGAGCTGATTGCTAAATATTTACCAGCACAATCCTGAAAGAGGAGTATATTGGGGCAGCTAGGTGGCGCAGTGAATAGACTAGTGGCCCTGGAGTCAGAAGAACCTGAGTTCAAATCCAGCCTCAGATACTTGACACTTATTAGCTGTGCAACCTTGGGCAAGTTGCTTAACTCCAATTGCCTTGCCTTTCCCCCTCAAAAAAAAAAAAAAAGGTATATATATTGACAGATGGCTAATATCAAAGTATAGGCACCCATTTTTATTGTACTAGAATGGTTTGCTATATTTCCTTCTCTAGTTCATTTTATGGATGAGAACCCCAGGCAAACAGGGTGAAGTGAATTGGCCAGGGTCACACAGATAGTAAGTGTCTGAGACAGGATTTGAACTCAGGTCCTCCTGACTCCAGGACTAGCACTCTGTCCATTGCTCCACCTAGTTTCCCTGAAGTCAGGAAGACCAATCTGGCCTTAGACACTTAGTAACTGAGATCCTAAGCAAGTCATTTAGCTTCTGTTTGCCTCAGTTTTCTTATCTGTAAGATGGAGATGATAATAGCACCTGCCATAACAACAGGGTTGTTATGAAGACCAAATGAGATAATAATTATAAGTGGTTACCACATTACCTGAAACATAGTAAGCACTGTATAAATGTTAATTACTACTATTATTCCTTAAACAGAAGAAACAAGTCACTAAGCTAAGGAATCTAGGAAAAAAGGATGGAAGAAGGTTGGGGGAGGCAGCCTAGCAGGTTGCACTTGAAATTAAAAAGACCTGGGTGTAAAGCCTGCCTCTCACGCTTACTTGCCTTGTAATCATGAGCAAATCAGTTCATCTGTCTAAGCCTCAGTTTTCTCATCTGTAGAATGGAGATAATAGTACCTATGACACCTACCTATCTTGAAGATTGTTGTGAAGCTTTGCCAACTGTAAAGCCAAATGTGAATCTGAATTGTTGTCATTATGGAGATGGTCAACATTTTCTGACCAGTTACCTTCACCCATGTCATTTCCCTTCCTTCAGTGTCCCCTTTCCTCCACCTCTCTTTCACTTCACGTTCACTGGGAGCACAAAGGGTGGGGAGAAGCCAGCGAAGTTACTTAAGTTTAATTTTTGCTGTTAGCATTCAGACAAAAAGTGGGCAGAGCCAAGAAATGAGGGAAACACCTTTACTATAGGCCCTGTAACCAAGCTTTGGTCAGAAATTGTAGTGAGAGGTTTTATGCTTAGACAGGTTCCATTTCGAAGAGGCAAGAAAGACAGGAATATGTTCCTCAAAAATGCTACAGTCTCCTTTGGAGATATTCGAGAAAATGGCTCTTTGCACTGCTGCTTGGAAGTAGGTGGCTGGATGTTGAGAGAGACTATGACCCACTGACCTTGATTGCGTGGAGAGCAGATTGTTCATGAAGTTATAAATTCTCAGGGTTGGGTAAGATCTTAGAAACCTTCATTTTACAGATGAAGAAACCAGGTCCCAGAGAAGTTAAATGGTTTGCCTAGGGTCACACAGGTAGTTGACTAGAACCCTTACTTCCTAACTCCCAGTCCTTTATCTCAGGGATCTAAACTTGGCCTTGTGCTATTTAACATTTTTATCAATGGCTGTAAAAAAAAAATAAGTCAATGACGAGGGATGGTGATAACCTCCCTGAACTCACTTGACAATGATTAATACCCCATCATACTTTCCTCATGTTTTATTTCCCAGTTGCCATTCTTCAAACACCCTTCTCTGTTCTCTGTCCCCAGTGACGGATCTTTCATTCCCATCTTCCTCCACCACCTCCCACACCAGACCTACCCACCCTTCTAGTATGCTCTCTGGAACACCTGCTTTATGTCAACAGGATTGCTTTCATCTTAAACCTTTTCCTTTCCTGCTCCATCTTCTCATTCTCACAAAGACCTGAATCATTCCTGATGATACAATTTCCCCAGTCATCCTTTCCATTGGTAATCGAACTTTGACAAATATCCTCTCCCCTCCCCTAGTCTGAGAAGGAGAGTTGGAATACTGCATTCTGGACACATCCAGACTCTCCTTCTATCATGTGTACCCGGTAACCTCTCCTCTACTAAATCCATATTTATGAAGCAAGTTTCTGGTAGGTCTTAGATTGTCCTCACTTCCAAGACAACCTCCTTCCTCAGTGAGTTTAGTGCCTGGTTTGTAGTCTCCCTTCCTTCAACTCTTACTCTCATACTAGGGGACCTTAACATATATATATTGATATTGCCTGGAACATCACAACCTCCCAGACCGAGTTCCCCAACTTTCTTGTTTTCCATGACCTACTTCTCCACCCCACCACAGCTACACACAGAAATGTCCATACCCTGATCTTACTATCACCCACAAATGCTCAACTTTCATGTTTACAAACTGAAAATTCCATATCTGATAACGATCTGTTGTCATTCCACCTCTCCCTCTGCATTGCAACCCCAGAATCTGTTCTTTATCCTCACCATAACCACTAATCCTTAGACTCCTTACTTTTTTGGGTAGGGGTGAGCGTCATCACCTTTTCATGAGTACAAGACAGGCAAAGCATGGTTATATAAACATCTGGGGGTCAACATTGTAACATGGCAACTAAATTAGCTAAGGCAGCCTGGGCTACATTAAGAGGGGCTATCACTTCTGAGAATAAAACAATAGAGGTAATAGCCCCTCTATCCTCTGCTCAAGTTAGAACTCATCTGGAGTGTTGTGTTCAGTTCAAGTGGAAGAGTTTGGGAGGCAGGATGGCATAGTGGAAAAAGCATTCACCTAGGAGTCCAAATCCCACCTCTAATCCTTATTATCTATGTGACCTTGACTTTCCTGGGCCCCAGGTTTCTCATCTTTAAAATGGGACGATTGGACTAAGTGGTCTCTAAAGTCCCTTCCATCTCTAGGTCCTATGATCCTAGAGTAAGGAAATGATAAGGTATAAAGTGTCTGAAGGAAGGCAACCGAGATGGTAAAGAGTCCCAAATTCCTGCCATATATGAGTCCATGGAAGGAACTGGAAATGGTCAATCTGGAGATGAAAAGTCTCAGGAGGATGCAGGACAACTGTCTTTATGTATCTGAGGGTTGTCACATGAAATCTGGAATAGCCTTATTTTCCTTTATCCCAACCAATTGAACGCTGTGATGCTGTCCTTTGTCAATATCATACTGTTTCCCAATACATTGGCTTTGATCCAACTCAAACTGGTTCACTAGGAGGTTGAAACAACAACAGCGATTTTGTTTACAGTTCAGCTTTAAAAAATTATAACAGTATTTGGCTCCCATTCCAGTGAGCTCAGTTTCCTTCTGATCATGGTGCCCTTTGGTTGATGAGAGCTTGGGAACTAAAAAGAAAATGAAGTTGTCAGTCAATCAGCTAATCAATCAAATAATCAATGCATCCATTTATTTGGTACCTACCAAGTCTTAAGCACTGTGGGATAGTGCAACCTGGGGATACCAAGACTGAATTCAAATGATGTATCTGCCCTTAAGGAATTTATTGGGGGGATGTGGGGAGATGGATCCAGAAAAGCCTTATGTAGATCAAGTGATAATTTTTTAAAATTAGTTTTGTTCATATTCTACACATACTAATAGTTTGTCAAATGAAATGAAATGAAAAGGAAATCCAATATATGTAATCCTTTCATTTTCTGCTCCATTCTTCCATACATAAACACAAATACAGGATCACAGAGTTTAGGGCTAGGTGTATGGGTTCTTAATTGTAAAAGGACTGGGGACATCATCTGAGGCTAAGATTTGCTTAGTTTTTAGAGGTATTTTTTAATTTCAGTCCATCTTTAACCTGAAGTTTATGAATAGGTTTCAGTGAGTCTGTGAACTTAGAAAGAGAGAGAGGAATTACGTTTTCATTGTGACTAAACTCTAACTGAAATTTTGCATTTTCTTCAATAATTTAAGAACATGATTTGGGGAAGGGGTCTCTAGACTTCACTAGACTACCAGAAGAATCCAGGTCACAAAAAATAGTTAAAATCCCCTACTCTAGTAAAACTGTCTCATTTCACAAGTGAGAAAATTAAAGATCAGAAAGGCTTTGCTCCAGCATTAAGGAGGTGGGAAATAGAGCTGAACTCAAGCCACCTGACCAACTTTTGAAGATTGTGGAACCCCAGGAAGCTTAAAAAAAGAATGCCATGTCTAGAACAGGCCAATGTGGGTGGCAAAGCCTGACACTTTTCCAAGAAATAGATACCAGTTATTCCGGTTCTCAGGCTGTCTGACACCAGGGTCCAAATTCCTTAACTGCCCCATCTCCCCACCCTTCTAACTAGGGAAAATTCACAGGTAGGCCTTGTAAAAACCCTAGATGGCAGTAATGTGGAGTGCACTTGACTGGGGAGGACCCAAGTCATCTCTTCTCCAACCCAGCCCACCAAGCTGCCTCTCTCATTGCTTCAGTAGCTTCCCAAGTCCCATCTCTGTCATACAACGTACATAAATTTGTCATGTCCATGACAAAATCAGTTGGGTTTTAAGGGAAACTCAACTAGGCTACAGGACCCCATGTTGGCTGCTGGTACATGTCTGTCTGTCACTGCTTTCCCTGAGCATCCCCTTTAAAAGACTTAGTATGAATGCCTGGGCTTGGCAGGGGTATGACATGGTCAAGACACAGAGGACAGTTTGTCCCAGTTGGGTGCAGAAGTACCAGGAGAGAGAGCAGCCATGTCTCAGAGAATTTGACCCATGTATAGGTCAAGCAGCCTTATGGCCCCTGAACTTCAACTCTACCCTTGAGAGGAGGCAAAGGTAATAGAAAACAGCTGCCAGGAGGCACAGCAATGGAAGAAGGGAGACCCAAGGTGGGGGGCACAGATGTGCAATACCAGCAGGACCCCAGGCATGATAACCCTGGACCTAATGAGGGAGAAGATGTGGTCATACTGTGTCTTCCAGGCCACCAGAGACTTTGGAGTCATGAAGACAGTGGACTAAAAGGGCAGCTCCTCCCCTTCATCAATGTGGGAACCATGCCCTGGCCACCCCACTACCCTAGTAATGTCTTTGCTGAGGTCTTCCCCACTCTACTGCTCCTGACCTATGTGTGATAGAAATCAATTAGTATTTTACTCAATTTTAGTTTGGCATTTGGATAGCAGTTGGGGAACTGAAGTGTTCTTTCAATTATCCCAAGCTGTTCTCTGAAATAAAACCAATTTTCCATTTTTTCAACACCAATATTCTAGTGACATTGTATGGATTGATGGAGTCTTGCAATTTCCAAAAGATTGATGTTGAAGCCTACTCACAGGGCCCTGGAGAGACACAAAGAGGGCCTGAGCAGGTAAGGAATTATCAAGGAGGTAATCAGGGAGATGTATAACTAGGGGGGAAAATGACGAACTGTTCACATAGTGAGAGTGAGGGAATAACCAATGGACAGACCATGCATTCCATTGGTATACAAGCAATATCCAGAAGGCTTAAGAGAAAGGCCAAGAGCCTAGTAAATAGACTCTGGCTGGTGGATCTAAAGAAGGACAATGGCCATGAGTTACACAGAATGGACGAGTATGGATGAAGTGTGTGATCTGTATCATTGCAGGAAACGCCCACCTTAGTAAGATCACAGATACACTGGCTTATTGATTATTTGGGTAGCTGGATTCCAGATAGGCCTTCCTTACTTAAAAAAAAAAATTCTTCTATTAATAAAACACTAGATTTTAACAGAAAGGACACAGTAAGTAGAACCAATAGAATGATGGACCAAATTTAATAAGATGACATTAGATAGAGAGTAATGTAAAGCACTAAGATCCTATTCTTATGCACTGGGAGACTGGTACCTGTGCAGAACCCTTCTGATGCAAACTCTGCCTCTGGGATGGCCATGATACCATGGAACAAAAGTGCCTTGAAGAACCATTCATCTCTCTCTCTCTCTCTCTCTCTCTCTCTCTCTCTCTCTCTCTCTCTCTCTCTCTCTGTCTCTCCCTCTCTCACCTCGAATCTCTGATGGCTTCTAATGAGACATAATGCCATAAGCGGGGGAGGCCTTAGGCCTTCCACCCTCCAACAGAGATATGCAGCCCCTATTTGCTCACCTTCACTGTTTATTCTTTCAGTTTGGTCAAAGGAGATTAATCTGGAGGTTTTAACCTTGTGAACTTCAGAAGATCAGGAGAGCAAAAATATCATTTATTTACTGCTTTAAAGTTTACAAAATGCTTTTCAAATACCTCATTTGATCCTCAAAACAATCCTGGGAAGTAGGTATTATTATTATCCCCATTTTATGGATGAGGAAAGTGAGGTAAATAATGGTTAAGTGACTTGGTCCTGGGTTACCCAGCTAGTAAGTTTGTGAAGAAAGATTTGAGGTCAGGTTTTCCACTCTATCTATTCTATCCACTGTGCTACCTAGATGCCCAAACCTGGGTCCTTGCCTAGCATCAATACCCTGAGGACCAAGGAGTGACTGTGGGGTTCAGTCCAGAGGTAGCTAAGATAAAGATGGAAGGAGGCTAGAGTAAGCTAGATACACATCCCTGTCAGAGTGTTAGGGAGACCAGAGGGATTGGGGTAGTGCCAATGAGGCCAAAGCATACTTGATACACTTGAACTTAAAAAAAAAAAACAACTATGCAAGTATATGATGGGCGGGGGAGAGTAGACAACAGTTCACTTGAAAAAGATATAGGTTTTTTTGGTGGACTCAGGTCAATATGAGTCACCATGTGACACGGTAGCTAAAGCTAATATGATCTCAGGTTTGCTTTTAGCTAGAGTGAAGGAGGCCTTTGTGCTACATACTGGTCTGCCCACATTCAGAGTATCATGTTCAGTTCTGGGCCTGCATTTTAGGAAAGATATTGATAAGCTGGTGAGCATCCAGAAAAAAGCAATCAGGTTGGTGGAGAGCTTTGCATTCATGCCAAATGTGGATCTGTTGAAGAAACTGAGGGTGTTTGGCCTGGATAGGAAAAGGGTCAGGGTGGGGGAGGGGGCATAATAGGCACGTTCAAGTGTTTAAAGGACTGTCATAGGGAGGAGGCATTAGAAGGTTGGTCCCAGACGTAGGAACTAGGAGTAATGATGGAAATTTTGGTGCCAGATTTTGATTCAATGTACAGATAAACTACCTAAAAGAGGTTTCCACAAGTGGGATGGGCTTCCTAGGGACATAGTGGACTCCCCATCGTTGCAAGTGTTCAAGCAAGGAGTGAACATTTATCTGTCTACGTATTTATTCTTTCATTCATTCATTCTTTCATGATGTTGAAGACCCCTCTTCAGATGAATACTGGCCTACATGACTTGGGAAGTCTCCCTCTTCTGTGACTCGGTGACTTGCCTGCTACATTCAGTCTTTGCCTTTTTCCACTGCAAACTTTTAGAAGACAGAGAAGGAATCTGTAATTCTTTGTGTTAGGTACCCAGATCAGTTGTTTTTCAGTTGTGCCTGACTCTTTGCGACTCCATTCGGGGTTTTCTTGGCAGAGATACTGGAGCGGTTTGCCATTTTCTTCCCAAGTTTGTTTTACAGATGAGGAAACTGAGGCAAACAGGGTGAAGTGACTTGCCCAGGGTCATACAGCTAGAAAGTGTCTGAGGTCAGATTTGAACTCATGAAGATGATGAATCTTTCTGACTCCAGGCCTGGCACCACCTAGCTGCACCAAGATGCCCAGAACAAGAAAGGTAATAAAGGAAGAAGAAGGATGTCAAAGACTGTCTTCCTTTTAATGTGGAAAGTAGAAAAGCCCTCTAAAAGGAAATGGAAGGAAGTACTTGGAGGATGAGCAATTACCCTGAAAAGATTACAAGATTAGCAGCACTAGACTTGGGTTTAGTCCCATCTTGGCCAGCATAAGCTCATGGACAAATCACTTTACCACTTGACCTGTAAAATGGGGACAAAGATACCTGATTTGGCTATTTCATAGATGTTGTGGGGATAGGAATAAATGAAATAGTGAATGTGAAAGCACTTCAGACTGCAGAGTGCTCCACAAATGATTATTATGGTATCATGAAGGTGAATAGTGTGAGTCCTCCTAAGAGAAGATGTGTATTATCGTGACAGACTGTGGACTGACAGCCTCGAGACCTGGGCGTAGTAAATCCTGGCTCAGTCACAGGACATTGGTCTGATTTGGCTCAGGTCTCCGCATTTCTCTGAGCCTATTTCCTCCTCTATAAAATGAAGAGGTTAAAAGAAAAAAAGGAAAAAATAACAAAAAGACATCAATGAATCATTATAAAAATAAACCAATGAGAGCAGGAGGAAATCCAGAAGGGGGCACAGAAAAACAGGGAAGTTCTGGAGCTGTCATATCAAATGTGGATTATTTAAAAATAAAAAAACAGACACACAAGTTGTAAAGAAGGTAAACTGTTTATAACAGAAGTTTCTGACTGTTATTCTTTACATACTAAAATGTTCATGTTTTATAATATTTAAGTTCAAAAGGGAAATTTGTGTAACAAAATCAATCATCAATAAATATTTATTAACTGTCTACTTGGTGCCTGGCACTGTAGTAAGTACTAGGGATACAAATGTGAAAAGAGAAAGACAGTCCCTGCCTCTAAGGAACTTATAGTCTGAGGGGGGAAGAAAAACACAAAATGAAGCTGGAAAGTGGGTTAGGGGGCAGGGGAGAAGGCACCTAACTTGGGGCAGAGTGGAAAAGTTAGTAGAAATCCCATAGTACAGCCAGGTGAGAGATGAGTTGTCTGAGCAGAGTGCTCTCATTAAATGGAATACTGGATTCATGGCCAGAGTAGTGATAAGGCAGAGGTTCCCAGCAGATGAGAGCTTACAAGGTTTTCCCAATAATGATGGAGGGCATGATGGAGAAGTCTCAAACTAGTACAGCCTGGTAAGAAATGAGGAGTAAGAAGAACAATGGGTCTCTAAGCTCCCCTCCAACTCTAAAATTGGAGGACTTAAGTTTTCTCCTTCGCATTGCCTTCTGAGCCTCCCTTTTCATGGCCACTGTCCCTTCTTGGCTCTCTCTCATACGCGGTCAATAACTTGCTGTGTGAATAAGATGTCCACTAAAGTCCTTTCCCACTTCCTTGTGGTAAGGAGGTGACCCTGAATTCCAGAAGAGCTTCTAAATCAATTTGGAAGGGATGTAAGAACCTATCTAGTTCATGCCAATGGAGCACATTTGTGCACTAAGTGCAGTGCCCAGCACATAATAGGCATTAATAAATGTTTAATGACTGACAAGTTCCACTAAGATAAACTGGTTTTGAGTACTGCTCACTTCAGTCTCTAGTCTGTCCTCCAAGGACCAGCCTAGCCATGGTCCAGACTGTGGCTGGTCAACAGAAGTCTGTCTATTAGGTGTTGAGCTACTTTAGCCACAGCAACTCATGAAGACAGAGACACAGAAGAATTGGGATTGGCATCAATGGGAGAATAACCACACTGTGAGAATTACGGATCTTGGATGACTCCATTGAGGTTGTAGTAAATGGTGTTAAAGTCAAAAAGAAAGAGATCCTTGTGGGGGGTACCTTGATTTAGAACACCACAAATTAACATGATCTATTCTTAATTGTAATTTTTTATTTTATTAAACATTTTCCAATTATATTTTAATCTGGTTCATCTCAGGGCATTAGACTTGAGATATGAGTTCAGATTCTGACTCAGATCCTTATTAGTCATGTGACCTTGGGCAAATCACTGAAGCCTCAGTTTCTTCATCTATAAAATTGGTAAAATAACAGCACCAGCTTCTCAAGGCTGTTGTGGGGAATCAAGGGAGATAATATATGCAAAATGCTTTGCAAACCTTCCAGTTCTATGTAAATGTAAGCAATTATTATTATGTATGGAAATATTGAACCAGAACATCAAAACATTCCTTAGACTAAACTAGAATTTGGCAGGATCAGATATTTGAAACTGTAAGAGAGGGATCTCTGATCCAGCCACCTCATTTGCAGATAAGAAAACTGAAGCCCAAAGGGCAGAAATGATTTGCCTAAGATCACATAAATAATAACTGTCAGTCAGTCAACTAGCATTTATTGATGAGTGTCTACTAGGTGCCAGACACCACCCTAAATGATAGGAATAAAAAGTAAGGACCCCAAAAAAAGACAAAATCAGAACGTGAACCCTTGACTCTAAATCCAGCCTCCCTTCCCCTTTGAAGTCTCCTTCCTCTTTTCTCCACACTTTGTTTGGTTTCAGTCTATTGATCCAAATAATAATCAAAATAATAGCGAATATTTATAAAAATTATGTCATTTTATCCTTACAACAAACTTGGGAAGTAGATGCTATTATTATTCTCATTTTACAAATGAGGAAACAGAGGCAGAGAGAATTTAAGTGACTTGTTGAAAGCCTTATAGCTAATAAGGAAATAGGCCGGATTGGAACTCAGGTATTCCCAACTCCGGGCCCTGTGCCACCCAGCTGCTTCAATAGGAAAGAGCTGAGACTTAGAGAGATAAAGTGACTTAATTATGGTCACTCAGGGAATTGGAGGCAAAGCTAAGAATAGAATGCTAGTCTTTGAATTCCCTTTCACTATACTATGAAGACTGGTGCCCTGATGCTGATTCTGTATACAGTATTTGCAAACTATCTTCACATGACTTTCCCCTCCTCTCTCTACTCCTCCCTGTCCCCTCCTTCCCTGTGAAAGCCTGTCTTCCATAGGTAGAAATGAAGCTGTACTCTAGGCATCCCCAGGAAACGGACCTTCAAGCCAGGACCAGCCTACCAAGGCACCAGGGCAAAAAAATCAGCAGAGACCCAGCAAATGAGTCCATCTATGAAGGATGTAGTAAGCAACCTGTCTAGGCAGCTTTTAGAGGTCAGCTCTATGCCTGCAGAGAGAGTGTATCCTTTTAATTATTTAATTAATTAACTCTGAATTCCTGTAGTGAGGATTGAGACACAGCTCCTGACCACTTAGGCCATCCTCCTCCATTAAAACACCAGAAAATGGAATACATTAAATTATCACTTGTCCAGCACTCCGAAAGGAACGAACTCTGATGTAGACCTCCCCTGATGTCCATTGGATGCCCTGGCATGGGCCGTTAGGCACCAGAGAAATTGGCTTAACTTTTGCAGCTTCTGCAGTTGTTGTTCGTTCCAGTGCCAGTGGGGATTGGGTGTGGTATAATACGCTATTTGTCTATCCACAAAATAGAGTCAGTCACCATTCTTCTGAGAATTGGGAACCAAAGAGGGAGATAAGTTTGGGAGGGAATCCAAGCCCCGACCCATTTCACCTTCTTCACCATCTGCTCTAGCCCACCTTTCACTTCCCCTTCTCTGAACTGAAACACAGCTACCTATATTACCCATTTTACGGGGCTACTTAATATAGTCTACTTCATATTGTTTACCTATTTAATGTATACCATTTATGTCTCTATAACTAAAAACTAGGCAACTTGAGAACAGAGTCCATATCCTTCATTTCTCTTGAATGTCTCACAACTCTAGCACTGGGCTAGGCACTGTTTTGAGCACTGACTCAGTAACTGATAGGTGGAATGGATGAATGAATTTCAGTAGAATGGGTAGTAAAGCAATAGAAACAGAACCACTTACTGGTGCAGAGTCGGGGAAGGGCTGAGAGTAAGGCAACGGATGGAGTAGGAGGTACCTTCCATCTCTAAATTTCTATGAGCCTATGATGGTTTAGAGCAGGGGCAGGGAACCTGTGGCCTCAATGCTGCAGGTTCCCCACCAGTAGTTTAGAGAAAACAAGTTGGGGTAATGAGACATTAACCCCCAGGGTGCGGGTTGTAATAACAACATACATTTTAAATGATAAGATGACAAAAACATTTTATATAACTTGTCATAACTGATAGATCACTAGATTTGAAGTCAGGAAGACCTGAGATTTCAAACTCAGACACTTACTAGCTGTGTGACCTCAGGAAGTCACTTAACCTCTGTTCACCTCAGTTTTCTTAACCGTAAAAGGGGGATAATAATGGCACTTCACTTACCTCCCGGGGTTGTTGTGAGGATTGAATGAGATAACATGTGTAAAACATTGCAAGTTATTATTAGGAAGGAAAGAATAATGAGATAATTTTTATAAAGTGTTTCTGGTTATTATTAGGAAGGAAGGAATAAGAATTTATTAAATATCTATTTTATGCCAGGCCCTGTGCTAAGCACATTATAAATATCATTAAAAAAGTTATGACCTGACTATAAAAACCATACAGCTATCGAATAGCAGAGTCAAGATTCGAACTCACATCTTCTGATTCTAAGTCTAATCTATTCCATGCTGTGGACACTGCATTGTTCATACTTTTTCAGGAGAAAAGGAGATCAGTGGCCTGAGCCCCTGGACACTACCCAGTGCCCTGGTCTCCTGGGGATGGTCCCAACCCTCTTTACCTGATCTGTAAAATGAAGGGAATTGGCTGGGTGATGTCAAAGGTCCTATTCAACTCTAAGTCCTTAGATCATATTCTAGTCTTAGGATCCCTCACTTTGACAAGGGGGTAAATGAGAGAGGAAATCGGGTCACAAAGAAACTGGAATTCAAACTAGACCCTCTCATGCTATAATCCAATATCCAATCTGATGATCTACTTGGGGGAAATAAAATGAGAGAGAATTGTTTGGGGAGTAAGGAAAAAGGACAAGCAGCAGTGAGTGGGTATTCTGAGGATAAGACTGAGGGGAAAGTAGCCTGGTTAGCTTATGACCTTCCAGCTGCCTGAAGGCAGTGCCCCTCCCTGCTGCCACAGGGGGCAACTCGACTTTCCCACATTCAGCTGCTATTTTTATGGGTGAATTTATTTTTACCCATCCTTCCCCGCCAACACGTCAGCCCTCAGACCTGCGTGCGGAAACCAGGCATCCAGGCAGCTCGGGTCACTGAAGAGCATGGAATGCAGATACATGACCCTCAAGTCTGGAGGTGACAGGGTCCACCTGGCCCCTTTACACCCCTTGCCTGATGAGGCTTCTTGAATCCCCTACACTCATCCAGTCTAGAGCATATCAAATTGATAGAAGTCCTGGACACCAGGCAGTCAGGCCAACCTCAGCTATCACTGGTAGGTTCCTTCAAATCAGCAACATGTATTAAGTAGATAACCTGGGCAAGATCCCTTGATACCAAGGCAAAAAATGAAATAATTATGACCCTCAAGGAACTAATATTCTCCTAGGAGGACTGTTCCTATTTGTACACGTATAAGGACTTAAACGATAATTTGAGGAGAAGAATCCTATCAAGCATGGCAGACGGGAATAGGGAAAGGTGAATGAGTTAGGAAATGATAACTCAACTAAGCTGTGAAGGAAAGAAGGATTGTGATAGGCCTTCAAGAGTCATTCATTTAACAAGATTTAACAAGCACCTACTGTACACCATGCACTGGGAGATACAAAGACAAAACAGAGATATGGATGGAGTGCAGGGTATGACTTTTACAAATGGAGTCAAGAGAAGGAATGTTGAGTTCAGAGTCTAGTGAACATCCAGTTCAACTGGAAAGTAGCCTGTGAAAAGGAGTAAAATGAAATAAGATTGTAAAAGGCCCTAAATACCAGGCTGAAGAGTTTATGTTTTAGGATCAGAGCTCTAGAGTTAAAAGGCATTCCAGAAGCCATCTACTCCGACCATCTCATTTTATAGATGAAGAAACTGAGGCCTATAGAAGTTAAGTGACTTACCCAAGGTCACACAGCTGGTAAGTGATATCTGAGTCAGCTTCTCTGACTCCAGAACTAGTGCCTGTTCTACTATACCACTAATCTAATAATTATTAATAGGTACATTATTATCATAGATCTCATTTTATCTTCATAACAACCCTGGAAGGTAGATGCTTTATGTTCCCCACTTTATAATGAAGAAACTTGGGCACACAGCATTTAAATGACTTGCTCCACATAGCTAGTGAGTGTCTAAGGATTTGAACTCAGGTCTGGCGGACTCAGAGGAGAGCCATGTCCCTCCCTGAGACCTAAGGAGACCATCATGACAGCTATGTGGTGGATTGAATGGAGGTCAAATGAAAGCTATAGAAGTCCTGGTGAGGGGTGATGTGGAGAGACGGGGTTATTCAAGGGAGTTTGTGTAGAGGAACTCTGTCTGTAATAAAATAAATCTAAATATAAAAATCTAAATAACATATAAATACAATTAATGTCGATATTAAAAATAAAATAAAAGCAAGGCCAAGTATACATCAGCCAGTACATTGCCCTCCCCCATTCTTTCCCAAAATCCCACATCTCGGAGAGGGATGCAGCAGGTAGGCAAAGGAATGGGCTGAGTCTTTGGAAGGACCCCACACCTGGCTTCAGTCATGACACTGTGCCCTTCTAGCACCAGGGTATGGAAGACTCAGGCAATGACGCCATGACAAGTCACTATAGACAAGATTTGAAAACATTTGGATACATTTAAAGAGGACCTCATTGGGTATTTTAGGGTCTGTTTCCAATGACAACAAGACCACTGACACTCCCCGTGCAAAAAGAAAATTAAATTGTCATGATCTACCTGGGAATCTGAAAATAGGTAAAATACAGGATTCTCTTAAACAGTTCTTTTCGTTCAGATATTCTTCATGCCTTGGCCATCATCCTGATTCTCTTCTCTTCCCTCCCAGGGCTGACGATCATGCTCAGGCCCTGGTCATCACTCAGGTCATCACCTGGATTATGGTAATAAATTCCCGAAGCAACCTTCCCCTTGAGCTTGTGTTTGATTTGAAGGCCACTGGTCATCTCTGTTGTAATGGAAAGGATATTGGAGTTGTAGAAAGACAACAATTCTCAAGATTGGGGAGTTTGTATCACTGTTCTATCCCATTAATCTCCCACATCACTTCCTCCATCCTAGAGCTCCACTGGGGGAGGAGGGGAGGCTTGGCCTCAGGTACCCAAACATCAACTTCATCTCCACCCAGACTTGAGCTAGCCTTCAGTGGCGGAGGCTGATGTTTAAAACCTGGCCATTTAGGGCCTCATAGTGAGGCAAGACTAGAAGATTTGCAAAGAGATTTGGGGACTGATAAAAGAAACAATTTCCTAAAAATTAGAGCTATCCCAAAGCAGAATGGTCTGCTTGGGAAGTAGTCGGTTTCCATCATTGGAGGTATTCAAGAAAGCCACAGGAAATCATTTCTCAGAATTATTATAGAAGGAATTCCTGTGTAAGTATTGGTATGACTAGCATGATCTCTAAGCTCCATTTCTAGCTCTGATATTCTATGACTTGAGTTTTACAAAAGTACTTTCAATCATCACAACCCTGTGATGCATGTAGCTCAAGTGTTATTATCTTCATTTTATAGAAAGAGAAACTGAGGTTCAGAAGGGCTCAGTAAATAACCCAAGGTCACACAGCCAGTTAAGTGGTAGAGCCAAGAAGTAAAAGCAGATTTTTCTGTCTCCAAGTCTAGTGCTCTTTTCATTAAGCCACACTGTTTAGTTTGTGGTGGTGGTGATGGTGGTGGTGGTGGTGGGGGTGGGGGTGATGATGAGAAAAATGATCATTAATAACTGACAATTTGGGGAGATAAAATCTATAACGTTCATTTCAGAGTTCAGCTCTGAAGACTGAGCTTTCTCCTCTATCAGAACATACCCACCAATCAAGGTAGGGTGGAAATAGATCCTTTGTCTAGATTGCCCAAGGCTGGGGTGGTCTGGGTATAGGGATAGTTTGTGACCTGATGTCACTTTTAGCCCCTCATTGTAATATTCATTCTTTCATTAATTGTTAACCAATCAAAGTTGATTGCCACCCTGTGGAACACCCCTCTTCCAAGAGCATATAAGTCTTAAGCCTGTGGCATGAGGGTCTTTGGCATTAGGAAGTGCCACTGACCTCTTTTTATTAAAATTCTGGCATAATTAACAAAATGACTACCCAGAAATTATGTTTCTCAAACTGTTTAAATGTCACAATGGGCAAGTCATCTCACTTTTCTAAGCCTTGATTTCTCCATATGTAAAATAGGAATGACAGTTACTGTTGGGAGCTGTTGAGAGAGAGACAAAGAGAGAGAGTGAGACAGAGAAAGAGAGAAGATGGCTCAGATATATAAATAGATACATAGACACACACATAGCATTTATTAAGTGCTTATTATGTCCGAAACACTGTGTTAAATACTAGGGATACACACAAAGGTAAACAAGATGGTCCCTGCCCTTGAACCTTATATTCTAATAAAGGAAGACCACATAAGGAGATCAGAGTTCAAATGCTACAGGATAGATCCAGCTAAAACTAGTTGCTCCAACTCTGTTGAAATGAATATCTATATGGGCAAGAAACAGGGGTGCTTACTTAGGGGAAGCAGAAGTGATAGCGTAAGTAGCAAAAAGCCAGGTGGGAAGAAATAACAGTTTCTGCTTCCTCCGGGAGACTAAAGAGGATGAACATGAAAAAATCAGGAAGAAAAGATTTCTTAGAAGATAATACATGGATTGTGTCCATGGACACTGCACTAGCAAACTTTTAGGGATTCCCCTTCCCCCTTCTCTCTTCCATAAATTATACTGTATTTGGGATGGGAGAAATAAGCGCAGGGGACTATTTTGGATATTCCCAGGACAGATGAAGTCAAGAGTACTTGGGATCCAAAATGAGGGACTTCAAGTTCTAAGACTGACAACAACTAAAAACAAGTCCCTTCTATCTCTCTTGTTTCACTTTTCCCAGCTTCAAAATGGCACATGTATGACAAGAACTTAGAGCTAGAAGCGATGTTAAAGATGATCTAATCCAATCTCATTTTCATTTTTTACAGATGAGAAAACATATCCAGAGGTGAAGTGACTTGCCCAAAGTCGTGCATCAAATTGGTGGCAAAGCAGGAAATAAAACTTAAGTATCAATTCTTTCCATTGCTTATTCCATTAAAATGTTAACCAGGGCCCCTCAGCTATGGGGGCACACACACAAGAGAGAAGTCTAATTTAATTATACATAGACAGATGCTTAACTATACATTGCCTTTTAGAAATCATTGAGAAAAGCAGACTCAGCTTCCTTTTATTATCTCACAAAATATACCCCCTAGAAATAAAAGAAAATTGGAAAAGAAAGAAAACCCCAGTGGGTCATCATGGATCGATACTAATTGAGAACTCCCCTTTCCCAGATCTGCAGGTTGATAAGGCCAAATATCTCTGGACTTGGTCTTCTGTTTGTGAAGTTTGCTAGGTCCTTCTAGTATGGGCAAATTCCCTGATGTGGCAGGTGAGACCTTTGGGGATTGAATGAGTGGAAAGAAAGAGGACATGGAGATTAGGTGAGTAGAGGCCATTCTGATGGGCCACTTAGACTCAGTTTATGAGTAATACAGGCTTTTCTTGAAACTGGGTCATTGTCACATATTTTACTTTTCTTTCCTTCAACAAGAATATAGTAAGCAGGCCCTGCTTGATGATGATGATAACGATGATATTGATAAACATATGTGCTAGGCGCTTGGGATGTAGAGACAAAAATAAATGAAATAATTCATGCCCTCTGAGAACTTAAAATCTGTTAGGAACATGGTAGCCACTAGAAATGACAGCAGCTGTGTGGCAAAGTGAATAGAGATCCCTGCCTCAATCTGAGTTCCAATCCAGCCTCAGATATTTACTAGCTTTGTGACCCTGGGCAAGTCCCTTAAACCCTGCTTACCTCAGTTTCCTCATCAGTAAAATGGGCTGAAGAAGGAAATGGCAAACCACTCTAGTATCTTTGCCAAGAAAACCTCAAATGGGGTCACTAAGAGTGGGGGCCCAACACAACAAAAAAGAAATGAGAGGGTAGGATGGCAGAACTAACATTGGCTTTGTGACCACAGACAAGTCACTTTCGGGGGCACAGTTTCCCCTTCTATAAAATGAGAGGATTGAATTAGGTGATTATAAAGGGCCTTTTCAGCTCTATTATTCTAAGGTTCTATGGTTAGGAAGGGAAAGTGATGGGTCACTGTTTCCATGGCATAAATAGCCTGAGGGTCAAGGCTGTCTTTTGTCAGCATGTAAAGATGTATATGAATTAATGGAGAGTGTGTATGAATTTATCAGGGAGTGAATATGTGCAAGCAACTGTAAATAAATAGTGGGTGTCTCTGGGAAAGCATGTGGAGGAAACTAGTAAAATGATAAGAGCAATTGATCTGTGGGTGCAAATGTGTTGTGATCAAGTGTATATGAAGGTATCTGTGTGTGTGGTGGAAGGTAGTTTTGTGTGGTTGTGCATCTGCGTGTGTGTGTGTCGGTCCATACGTGGTGATGTGTGCAGTACTGTATGTACATGATGGTAGGGAGGAGGCTGTAGATGGGAGCCACATGTGTGTATGAAATCTCACTGAGGATGAACGTGCATGTGTGTACATCTGAGTAAACCCACAGGGCTAGCTACAAGCTGTTAGCATCATCAGGGAGTTTTTGAAGTCCACACTGAATGTTTCCAAGTCCAGAGAGTGAAAGAGCTGGGAAAGAAGGGACAGAAAGCTAGAAAGCTCACAACCTTTTGACACCCCCCCCTTTTTTCCCTCCTTTCCAAAGCTCCAACAGCTGGACCTCTCTTCACCCCCACCCCCTGCCATTTCTCTCGTCCCCACCATTTTTCTCCCTCCCCCACAAGGTTCTCCAGGCTGATCACGGTAAGGGCGGGGAGCACACCAGAAAGCCCAGAAAAGATTCCTCCTCTTTCTTTCCCCTCATTCCCCCTTAAAAAGATGCCAGCAGGCAGCCAAGGAATCAGACCACCTTAATAGGAGAGTAATCGCTGGGCTGGCAGCCTAGTCCCACCTCTCCTTCTCCCTGTGCTCCTCCTCCTCTCCCTGAGCTGGGAGACAGTGAGAAAGAGAGAGCCAGAGAGAGTCTGGCAGGGGTTGGCAGGAGCTGTTGCCATGACAAGCATTTTCTGAAGAGAGATCCTCCGTTAAGACCGTCCAGAGCTGGGAGGGGGGCGGGGGGGCACTAACTTCCCAGGACTAACCCTCTGGAAAAAGTAAGGGCCAACGAAACCCACCCATTCCAGCCTCTCCTCCAGACGTTTTCTCCCGGGGCTCCCGAGGATCTTCTCCCTTGGAGGGCGAGAGTAGGAGACCCAGCCCACTCTGAGACCCAAACGGGGAAGGCGAGTGAGCAAATAAGCATCTTTAGCAATTATTACTATATTAGGAGGGCCGGTGGGTGGTCCTCCCCACCCCACCCCTCCACTCTATGGAAGCCTGCAGGGAGATTCCCGCTTGGAGAAGTCTGGATTATTGCTAGGAGGAGAGGTAGGCTTGTGGAGAATGAATTGACTTGGGCTTTTCAAACTTTGCCAGCTTCTTTCTTCTTCCCATCCCTCCAGACACTCCCCGGACTCTCCCTTCTTATCATGCTTTGGGTGGGTCGGGGTTTGTGGGATTGTTTTGTTGGGGGTTGGGGGGGTAGCCGTTGGATTTGGGGTGCAAACATTTCTCCAGGCTTCTTTTCCCAGGCTCAGTTCGGAGGCACCAAATGATTGGTTTGTTTTTCTTCTTTCAGTTTTGGTCAGGGTTGGGCTAAAGGGAGAGGAGGAGGGTCGGGGTGAGATTGAGGGGCTGGGGTAAAAGTCTCAGTTCTTGCAGTCCCGAGCTGGTGGGGGGCAAGAGGGGGGGTAGGAAAGCTCTTTGGAAAATGCATATATTCCCCCCCCCCCCCTTTCCCCTTTGGCTCTGGAGTGAGACGCAGAATGGAAAACTGTTGCAAAAATATTTTCCGCGTCTGTTCCTTTTCTTGAAAGCCCCAAAGAGAGAGATGGAAAAAAATAACCCGGTGAGAAATCTTCAGCAGGGAGGAGGAGCCGCAGTGGGGACTGGAAAGGGGGTGCGGAGGGGGGTGGGGATGGGAAGAGCAACTGGGAGGGAGTTAGGGGGTCGGAGGGGGAATTGCAAATTGAATTTCTTTGGCTTTGCCTAGAAACCTCAGCAGTTTTCTCTCTGCTTCTTGCAAAACAGTGTCAGAGCGCTGCAGACTTTCAAGTCTATAATTAGCTGTGGAAAAAGCAGGGAGTTCCCTTGTACCGTTGTGTGTGCGTGTGTGTGTGCGTGTGTGTGTGTGTGTGCGTGCGAGACTGTATTGTGGAAAACCAACTGTAGGAGTGTATTCGAAGGGTGCAGCCCCGCAGTTCTGCTCCCGAATGGGAAGGTGAATTGTACGCGTATTCTGTGGAAGTTAGAAAGTTTGCGGTTTTTCAGGGCTAGACACCGAGGTGGACGCGGAGTGAATCTGAGCACTATTGTCCGTTCGGTTTTGCCTACCATGATTTCTGAGTAGAGCCCCCGAAGGGCGAGGACCAGCCTCGGGGGCTACCGTGTTTTCTAAGTCAGACTTTCTCAGGAGCTCAAATTTAAGACTTTTACATGCCCCCCACCTCCACCCCACCCTCAGACCCCCTTTTTCTCTCTGGAGGAGGAATCGTTTTGGTAGTCCCTCTGTAGAATTCCCCCAGCTCTTCCAGAGGTTCTGATAGGAAGTGAATAGGGCGGACGAGGGTGTAGACCACTGTCACGGAGAGTGAAAAGCGTACTGGGCAAGGTTGAAGTGTCTCCCTCCCGCCCATAAAGGCAGGATCTACCTTAACTTGCAGGCGTGATGCTGGTGGAGAGGGAGTGGGGGTGGGAAGGAGGGAAGAGGGGCCAGTTATCAGATGGTGGGATAGGCAGGCTTCCAAATAGACACAGGAAGGGAGTCCAAAGAGGGAATATAAAATCCCATTCAGTTACGCATCATCTAGTGGGTAGAAGAAGGGTCTGCAAGAAATACCGATCCTTAACCCCTCCCCAATACCCTTCTCTTGCGCCTCTTCTACGCCAGTCCGGGACCCCTCCCTCTCCCCCTCCTACTTCGCTTACCAGATTCTCCCATTTTTGTGTGGCGAGAGAGAAGCTAGTGGGTTGTCTAAGATGGGCTGAAGAGTCTGGTGTGGGGAGGGGCATTTGGACCTGAGATGTTGGTTAGGAAGGGCATTGAGCACTGGATGACAGAAGGGAGTCTGTGGTGGGAAAAGCGTGAGAGAATGTGCTTGCAGAGAAGGGATAATGCGATAGAGCTGATTGTGAGGTGCAGGGTGCCATGGCTGTGGGAAAGCTGAAGGGAAGGCTGGACATGCAGGTTTGCAGGGTGGAGTTCAGTTCTGATTGATGAGGGGAGGGCACTAGGCACGGATTGAATAAGGATGTCATAGGTGTGTGTGTGTGTGTGTGTGTGTGTGTGTGTGTGTGTGTGTGTGTGTGTGTGTGTGTGTGTGTGTGTGCATTCAAGAGAGATGAGCTACTGAATAAGGGACAGGTGAGTATGGGCAGAGGCGATCAGGTGCCTCTACCGACGAGGTTTCTGCCGCAAGCTTGGAGGAGGGCGACTGAAAAAGTTGCCCCTCCTACTTCTGGTGAAGCTTGGTTTATGAGAGGCACTCTGGTCCTAGCTGCTGTGAGGTAGCTGAGGACATGAGGGTGGGGGACACATTAATATGCCATTGAGGAGAATCCTCAGGATGGATAAAGGGAGCTGGAATGTGTATGGGAAGGCGCTTGAGGATCTGATTCCCTGGAAGGGCAGAGGGTGGAAAAGAACCTTCATGTTTCCTTATATATAGTGGAAAGAGTGTACCTCCTTGGGAGGTTTTAGGTTTGAATCCTACCTTTGCTATTCTGTGACCTTGGGCAAACCTATGTTTTCTTTCTCTAGCCTCAGTTTCCTCATCTGTAAAATTAGGACATTGGACTAGATGATGCTAAATAAAGACCCCTTCTGCTCCAGTGATACTTTACTTCAAGAAGGGGAGGGTAATTTCATTGTTAGATAACTCCCCTGCATTTGATCTCTGTAGGAAGGAGCTAAGGGTTAAGGGAGAGTGGGATGAAAGATAGCACACGTTTGGTATATTTTGTTATTCAGTCTTTCAGTCGTGTCTGACTCTTCATGACCCCATTTGGGGATTTCTTGGCAAAGATAGTGGAGTGGTTTGCCATTTCCTTCTCCAGCTCATTTTATAGATGAGGAAACTGAGGCAAAGTTGTCCTGGGTCCCACACAACTAATAAGTGTTTGAGGCAGAATTTGAACTCAGGTTTTCCTGACTCCTGGCCTACCCCTTCTTGGCTTAATAAATGCTCTGTCTCTCTCTCTGTCTCTGTCTCTCTCTCTCCCCCCCCCCCCCATCTCTCTCTATCTAAAGAAAAAATCATCTTCCTTCTGAGAGTAACTGGGGAAACACTGTGTTGAGGTTTTTATTTTTTGTTTTTCTCACGTGATCATCCAGTGGCCCCAGCTGAAGCATTAGGGCCATCCCTCAGGAGCTCTGTCATCACCTGGAAGAACTGAGGGGTAATAGCTAATCCTGGGAGGAAGACCAGTCTTTCATACTAGTAATGTGAGAGGTAACATGCAAGCTCTACCTAAATAAACAAAACAAAACACCTTTTCCTCCTTCTGTGATAGATGCCTAAAATTTCACCTTTAAAGCCTCAGAGGAATTTCTGTCTTCAGTACCTTAGGGGAGTTGTGACATCTGACTGGGAGTAAGACCCTCCCAGAATAGGAAAAAACATCTGAAGGAAGAGGCAGGGATGTAGGAGGGTAGACCTACAAGTCCCTGAGTTTGGATCCAGCTGACTGGCATCCAATCTTTGTCCTTGGCTTTAAGAGAAGAGAAAAAAGACAATCCCCCCTAGAGAGGTTTGAGGGGCAGGGGATAAATTCTTGGATAAGAGGAGTATCTTGAGGAATTTTTGAGTTCCTTGACAAGTGACTTCTTGGTTAGAGCTGAGCTGGGCTAAGCCAAGCTGACGAAAGGGTAGAGAGAAGCCTAGGGATAGTCCAAGTAAGAGGGATGGTAGTGGTACAGGCAGAGCCTTCATAATTAGTGTCATGGAAGGATCATAGGCATATCCACCATGTCCTGGGAGATAGGTTTGGGGCAGGGGCAGGGTGATCAGGAATCTTCCTAATGCCCATTCACTTCAGCCCACGTTCCCCTCATTCTGAGGCCTAAACTGGGAAAGTTGAGAGACAGCAGTCAAGCTGACTGACCTTTCTAGCCTAATAGCTTTTCCTTCCCCATTGTCTTTGCTCCTCCTGTACCTTTAATCTAAGTGCTGGCAAAGGAGATGTGGAAGTTGGAGGATAGATGCTCTGGCTACCTTCCGTTCCTCTATGCCATGAGCCCGGCTGGTTTCCTAAGTTCTTGGCAACTTGGACTGGTAGAGCTTCATGTATTTCCTTTGTGCTTTCCCATCCCTAATCTTGGTTAAATCGCAGGGTGCAAGATTCCGAGACCCTAATGAAATGTACTATAGTAAAAGCAGAGTTGGAAAGTAGAGCTTAATCATTTTTTAGTCTTGTCCATCTCTTCGGGACCCTATTTGGGGTTTTCTTAGCAAAGATACTAGAGTGGTTTGTCATTTACTTCTCCAGATCACTTTACAGATGAGGAAAGTGAGGCAAACAATGTTAAGGAACTTGCCCAGAGTTGCACAGCTAATAAGTGTCTAAGGCTGGATTTGAACTCAGGAAGGGGAGTCTTCCTGACTCCAGACCCAGAACTCTATCTACTGTGCCACATACTACTTAGGATCAAATCCTAATTTGGCTTTTTATTAACTGTGTGACCTTAAGCAAGTGACTTAGATTTTCTGGGCCTCAGCGTCCTCACCTGCAAAATGAGGGGGGTTGGATTGGATCACCTTTAAGACCTCTTCCAGCTAAACCAGCTAATCCAAAGATAAATTCAGTGGGTAAATATCCCTTACTTTTTGGAGGAAGACTAATTCTAGAATACTTCTGAGCCTCATCTTTCATCTTCTGCAAAATAGGAGTGTCAATGCCTTCCTAGCAACAATGGGAAGGGCTGGTTGAGTCAGACAGCAGTGATCTTTGATCTTAGGAAAAAATCATAAGGAAATCTGATGGGGACAGGGATTAAAAAGCTAGATTTTATTTGCCAAGGTGGAAGTTGAAAAAGTGAGGCACTAAGCTAGATCATACTAAATCTGGTAGGTGTGGGGAGGTGACTAGAATTAGAATTTTCTAGCTAGAAAGTCCATTAGAGATCACCTAAATTAAGCATCATCAGCCTCCATTTTCCAGACGAGGACCCTAAAATCCAGAGAGGGGAATCCATATGCAAAAAGTCAAACATGAACTTAATAACAGAACTGAATTAGAATGCGAGTCTCAACCCTCAATCCATTACTCTTTCCATTAAACCACATGATCTCCCTGAGATCCCTGAGAAAAGGAGGTTGAATTTCCTCCATCCCCCTCCCTGCTGTCTAGGGATGGGAGGAAGGAGGGGGAGGTTGTCTTTGTCCATTTGCTCAACTTGGCTCAGCTCAGGTCAGCTCAATTCTAAAAAGCTTCCTTGGATCTAAATAACACTGAGCTAGGTGGGCTGGACTGACCTGCCCATGGGAATTAGAGGGGAAGCTAGAGACTCAGGAGACAAGAACCTACCAGAGGAATGTGGGGGCAGGCTATAAATTCTGGGATAAGAGGAGTATCCTGTGGAATCCTTAAAGTTCCCTGACAGGTGGCTCCCTGGTGAGAACCTTAAAAATGGGTTCACAATGGCAGAATAGGGCCTTGGGGCTGATGGCCAAAAAAACCTGGACGAGGAGACCTCTGTTGTCCTTTCCAGCCCTGAGACTGGGATAGTCTATGAATGTTTCCCATTCAGTTTCCTCTCCCCTTTGTCTCCTCTTTCCTTTTTCCTTCCTGTGAACCATTCTTGTTCCACTGACTTATTTCCTCTGCATGTGTTGAAGCAGAAATCGCAGGGACTTCCTCCCCATCTGCCTCACTTCAGACCAGCCTAGAGAGCCCACTAGCTTGTATAAAGGCCCATTCAGAACAGGGCTGGGAATAAGAAGAAACAGGTGGGGAGAATGTCTGTTTGGGCCAGCACTGAATTGGCCCCGGGGAATCCTGAGGCTCCTCTTGGGTTCTGCCACAGTTTGGGGGAGGAACAATTGAGATGTCCCCTACACCTCTTTATTCCCTTTTTTCTCTCTGGCCCAGGTCCCCTGTCTCTCACCACTTCTTTACTCTAGTTTCCTGTGTTCAGGACACAACCCTGGGAGTGTTTGGAGAAGGCCGTCAGGGCTGGGCTCAAAAAGACCCCCAGCATCCTTTGCTCTCTCTCCCGGGTCACCATGGGAGCTCAGAGCGAGTGACAAAAAAGGGGGATTACATATGGGAAAGTTGGACCCTCCAGAGGGAGACCCCCAAACAGAAGGAAGGTGACTTTCAGCTAAACTGAGACACAATAATATTTGCTTTATTTTAATATAGCACGGTGCCTGCCACTTAATAGATGCTTAATAATGTTCCCTTCTTGTCCCTTCCCTTCTACCCCAGTCTTCAGAGAAATGCCAAGTAGGGAATTTTTAATCTTCTGGGTAGTAGTGGTATTGGAAAGACCAATAAAGATCAGTCCTCTAGCCCATTCCTCTTTGTCTGAGTGGTATTCTTCCTAAGGCAGAACAGGCAGATTCTGAAACCTTACTGGGAGAAAAGTTCCACCACTTCCCTTGGCCATTCTCCCACTCTCTCCAAAAGTCTTAGAGCTCAGCTCCCAAATGTTTGATGGGGGAGGGGGAAAACAAACCTTCCTATCCTACTGACTTTCTTCCAGAGAGCCCTTCCTCCCCACCCCCATTGCCATTCATTCTTTGAGAGCAGTGAACAGCAAGAGTTGTTCATGGGCATCACACTGTGGGGTGGAGGACAGCTGATGAGATGGGGGCACTGGCAGAGGAGTAGGAAGAGACTGGCTCTGCCTAAGGGTGTTCAAAACCACTAAACCCTAGGATTCTTCTTAAGGTAGAAATGCAGTCTGTTGGAGAGAAGCCAGGCAGCCAGACAGATTCCTGGTCTCAGAGATGAGGATGAGTGCCCACAATGCTGTCTTGACCAACCCTGTGCTGGAAGCTAAAAATGGTATCCCAGATACTTTCTTGGCAGTGCCAGCATACATACATTGCCTGCCTGTGACTCAAATCAAATTGCCAACTTGTTCTCCCTCCCTCCCAGGGAGTTTCCCTGGTGCAAGCCTTCCTGAGATTGTTCACTTCAGATTAAGTTCCTAGGTTGCTTTCTTTAATCTCTTTTATTTTCGGTCTCAGAAAATACACTAGACCCAACTTGATGCAAGGTTCTTTTTGTTATGAACATTGCTGTTGATCGCTTAGTCAATGCCCCAAATGTTTTCTTGGGGAGGCTAAACAGAGAGGGAGCCGTGAGAGAGGGAACTGAGTCCCTCTAATTTGGGAGGAGGTAGAGGGGATTTTAGAGGTGGGGGTCAAATGAAGTCTGACCAGAGAAACATTGGAACAGAAATGCTGGGAATGCACCCTTGACTTGCTGTATGATTTTAGACAAGAGACAATCTCCTTAGACCTCTATCCTACTATAAAACAGATTGGGTAGATTCTACTCTGTGCCCCACTTCCTTCCCTTTCTTTCCTACCCCACTAGACCCCCTCCCACCCTCAACACAGAGGGTTTATAATTTATACAAAGCTCTAAGTATCACAAAGCTAGGTCTTCACAGCAACCCTCTGAGATAGACTTTGATAGTAAATTATGGCCATTTTACTGATGAGGAAAGTGAGGCTCAGAGAAATTACAAGACTTGCTCAGGGTAAAGCCTGATTTTGGGTCCTGTTCTCCTAACTCCAAACCCAGTCTCTTCTCTGCCTCTCAAACCTCAATTTCCTCCTCAAGCCAGAACTATTTTCATCTCACAGGGAGCTAGGAGCACTCATTGCACAGACCCAAGTATTCAGTCAAGGGTAGATTTGGCTGTGATAGTTAGATTATCAAGCTGGCATCAGTCACTACCCATCAGCGGTGCCACCCCTGACTATGATACCAGTCAGGGGTGAGATTGCATCAGGTTGACTTGACAGCTGGCAAGAAAGGAAAAGGTAGGTACTGGAAAGTTGGTTTGGACTCTGAATTTTGAGTATGCCTGTCCCAACTTGTCAGGGACAATTGTTTTAAAATAATAAGATCATAGAATTTAGAGCTAAAGGGACATTTGAAATCACTAGTCTGTCCCCTTCATTTTTCAGATGGGGAAGATAAGGCTCAAAGAGACCAAGACTTGTTCGAGGTCACAGAGGCAATAAGTAACAGGTTTTTGAACCCATTTCTTCTGACCCTAAAATCATCAGTCTTGTTTCCACAAGACTATTTTGTACCTATTACTGCAACACCCTCTACTAGGCACAGTGTGGGAGTGGGGGGGCGGAGGAAAGGAAGGTGTAGAGGTGAGGGGAACAAAGAGATAAGATCCAATATTGGGTCACTAATCTTAGAGACCTTACAACTTAAGTAAGCAGAGAAGATAGGTCCATGTTGAGGTAACAAACAATATAAGGCGTGTATGATGAATGCCTAATGAAGTGAGCAGCCCAGGTGGTAGAGGTCTCCCTCTGAGGAGGGAGGCATTTGATTTCACTTCCAGTTTGAGATGGCTCACTTATATGGCTCACCCTTGTACACATTCATAGTCGGGTCCCTCTCCTTTCCCATGGCATTTTTCTCAGGTAGTAAGCCCACTGGATGGACTCCCTCCTCCTCAAGTTATTTTTGCTTATATTTTTATATGGTAATATACGTGTTGTTTCTCCTGATAGAATGAATATTTCATTTTTGTCTTCCTTGTGTTCCTAGCACCTAGCACAATGGCTGGAATTGAGTCAGTGTTTAATAAATGCTGGTTGATGGACTGGCCCATGTCATTGTCCTGGTTAGGGATCCATCCCAAACCTCCTTAGGACGAGTCAAAATAACTCATTATTGGCTCTACTATTTTATGATTCTAACTCAGTCTGGGCTTCACTTTTTCCATCTGCACCATGGGGGTAATCCTTTCTTCTTTCAGGAGTGGAAAAAATTTCAAATGGGATCTAGTTCCCAAGAGTACTTATGTCACCTTGCTGTCCTCAAGTACTGAGGGTATCCTGTGTACAGAGCCTCATGGCAGCTGAGAGTGGGAGACATTGATGAAGAAATAGATAGAGATCCTGCTCTCAAGGAACTTCAGATCTATTGGGATGAAAAGGCATTCATGAAAATACACCAACATCTAGCAACACTGAGGAGCAGAAGGGACCAGACAGGAGGTGGACTTCGATTTGTGTCCCAATCTGGTCACTCACTTTGGGACACTCAGTTATCTCTTAACCTCAGTATGTTAGATCATTTTATTTGTGCCTCCCTGCCCCCACTGGAGGGGGGTGGAGGGGTGTGAGGATCAAATGAGATCACAGAGCTAGAAGAGAGTCAGTCCAGCCTGTATCTGAGCTAGGATTTCCTCTACAGGAATCCCCTCTCTCCTCCCCTCCCCACCATGTAAGCTTCTTAGGGGCAGTGACTGTTCTGTCTTTTATCTTTGCCTTCCCAATAAATCTTTGTTAAACTTAATTGAATTGGCATCCACCACAGTGGTCAGCTTCCTCCTGAAGACTTCCAGTCATGAGGGGAAAGACACTGGACAGTTAGCTCCATTTGGTAGGGAATCTTCCCTTATATCCAGTCTAAATATATCTCTCTACAATGTCTCTTGCTCCTAATTCTGCCCTCAAGAGGCAAGTAGAACAAACGTAATCCATGAGTGTTGAGCAGGGAAGGAAGGGACAGGGTTCAGCTGGAAAGAATGTAGAGCCCTACCCAGATAAAGGGATTTGGAACAGGTAGAGATGCTCTCTATTCACACTCACTGGAAAGTCTCCAGCTTTTGCCTGAGTTGGTGTCTTGGGATTGAGCTCATGATAGCATCTCCTCCTGGCCGTACCCCTTCCTTTCACCCCCGCGGCCCATTCCTTGTCCATCAGCCCTAGTGACTGCCCTGTGTCTGCTCCCTGGCATTCACAGATCTTTCAGTGATCTTTTGGTGTTTGTCTTCTGTTGTCTGGACTGTCAAGGCTGTCTGCTCTTTGAGGATATTAACAGAGCACCCATTAAGATGCCAGCCCAGGTCCAGCTGTCACCAAAGCATCAATAAATTTTCTAACTTTAGCCCAGGGGAGACCACATTAGTTTGGTGGAAGTAGGGAATGAGGGGGGCCCCAACCACGTGTAAGATGAGTTTGGACATTTTGGGAATCATAGTTCATCATAATGCAAAGACCAAGGAGGGATTTTTAACATAGTCAATCAGGTGCACTGGCAATTGGAAATAACCTAAGAGATCATTTAGTTCATGCCTTAATTTTACAGATGAGGCAACTGAGACCAGGGAGGACAAGTGATTGGCACCAAATCACCCAGCTAGATTGTGGAAGCATCAGTATCAAAGTCTGGGTCTTCTGACTTTCCAACCTCCACTCCTTCCATCACGTCATACTGCATCATGTCTGAGGCTCAGTCTGGTACCTGAGGAATGGGATTAAATGACCTCCAAAGGGCCAGCTGAGTAATTCCCCCAGATGCTAAGTCACTGGACAGTGTCTGATTTCTCATTCTGTGGCTGAATCTATTCTTTTTCTCTAAAAGAACATGTTACTCTCACAGGCCACCAGGTTGGATAATTATAATCATAATTGTTAACTACTTACCTTGCCCAATCTTTAAGGTTTATAAAATGTTTTCCCTACTACAAGGAGATGGGTGAAGGTCACATGATTTGGGGTCAGAGGACCTAGGTTTGCATGCTTGCCTTGCTTTCTATACTTAACTTCTCCGAGACTCAATTTTCCCACCCGTGAAATAGGGTGAAATAATGCTTGCATTCCCTACCTCACAAGGCAATTGTGAGGAAAATGCTTCAGAAACCCTGAATCCTTGAAGAAATAGGAACTAGTTAATAAGACCCTGAAGCAAGGACAGGCTTGAGGAAACCCACCTCAGAGGACTCTGAGCCTGAGAAAGCCATGTAGTGCCAGGCAAAGAACAATACACATGGAGTCAGAACTTGTGATAAAGTTTCAGCCTAGCTCTGCTGTCTGCTTGATGGGAGACCAAGTCAATCTTCCCTGTGCCTCAGTTTCCTCATCTATAAAGTGGAAGGAGTGATACTTCAAAAATCTTTATTGATACTTTTTGGTTTTACATTGCCCTTCCTCCTCCCCAACATAGAGAGTTATTCCTTATAACGGATAGCTAAATGGTAGGGCCATAAAGGACATTGGAGTCAGGAAGACATGAGTTCAAATTCCACTTCAGACCCTTATTAACAGTGTGATTTTGGCCAACTCAATTAATTTCTCTGCTACAGTTCCCTCATCTGAAAAACAAGGATAGTAACAGTACTGACCTCTCAGGACTGTTGTAAGGATAAAGTAGTGTAATATTTCTAAAGTGCTTTGTACTATATAAATACTAGCTATCAGGTTATATCATATTATATCTTACGTTATATTTTATGTGTTATATAATATTCCAAGAATATTCAACTCATATTATGTATGGTTGAGGTTGCCCTCATTCCCTACTTTTACCAAATGGATTATATTATTGTTATTAGCTTAAATTTTTTTTCTTTTACAAATAATGGAAAAAGAGGAAGAAGGTTCATCAAAACTAACACATACTCCCCCGCCACCTCCAAGTCTTTCTTTGAGGCCAAGCTCTGTCGTAATTGGATTGCATTTGATTCAGTTGTTTTTCACTTATGCAGTCATAGGAGAGTTTATTGTTTTTCTGGTTCTACTTACTTTACTTTGCATCAGTTCATTCAGGTCTTCCTGGATTTCTCTATATTCTTCATATCCATCATTTCTTATGGCATAATAATATGCAATAATGACCCTTCTACACCCTGTCACCTCAAGCTTGTTGTAAAAAGACACATTTTGTAAAGTGCTCTGTAAACCTTAAAGAACTATACAGGTATGCAAGGAGAAGAGGTATCAGCTTATTAATCTCTTAACCACAGCTGCCCCACGGCAGCCTGAAGTCCCAGTTTTTGAGTTTGGGTTGGTCTCATTTGCCATCCCAGACTACTTGGTCAATGGTGCTAACCAATCTTGAGCATATTCTGTCTGACATTCCAGCTTTCTAAAACACCAGCTTCCCATCTCCTGATTGCTATATATTCCCAAATCCAAGTATATTTTTATGTATAGATTTGTTTACAAGAAAAAAAAAGATCCGTATAATACAAATGGGTACAAGGAACCACAGTGCAGAAAAAATGTCTGACCGCTGCTCCAGCTCATGAGATATGCCCTGATTATAATAGCTATATAGTCTTTTAACATTTGCAAAGCATTTACATTATCTTATTTGATCATCATGGTAATCCAGCCTCAGATATTTACTAGTTGTATGACCCTAGACAAGTCACTTAACCCTATTACCTAGTTTCTTCATCTGTAAAATGAGCTGGAGGAGGAAATGGCAAATCACTCCACTATTTCTTCCAAGAAAAGTCCAATTGGGGTCAAAGTTGGACGACTAAACAACAACACATTGTAAGTGTTCTTCCTAGCTGGACCAGGCCTTCTTAGACCCAGCTCTGATACCTAGAGGTAAGAGCCCAGTTGGAGCTGGCACAATAGACCAGAGGAAGGGTTCTTTTCCTTCTTAAGCAAGTGGGTGTTCAGCAGACTGGATCTGTGCCAAGTTGGGAATTTGAATCACACTTGCCTCTTAACATTTCCTAGCTGTGTGACTATGGACACAGCATTTAATTTCTCTGAGCCTCAGTTTATTTATTTGTAGAATAGGGATAAGATGCCTATAGTACCCGCTTTGTAGGGTTGAGGCATAAATCTCAAAGAAGATAATGTTTGAAAAGCACTCAACGAAAGCATTATGTAATTGTCACTTAGTATTTTGGGGGGGACCTGGTAAATAAGGGCCAGGGAGAACTGGGTGCCCACGACTGCCATCACCGCCATCCTCCTACCTCCTCCTTGGGCAAGGAGTGGCTAAGTAAATCAGACTCCTTGTGGGTACCTCACATGTAGTAGCTGTTGAATAAATGCTTGTTGAATAGACTTGGGCAATGGTGCCTATGGTGCCCTAAGCCTGGCAGAAGATGGGACTCGTAGAATCTAAGAGCTGGAAGGAGACCTTGGCATTTTGAATGGGAAGGGATCTTCCAGAGCATTCAGTCTATTCCCCCCCCACCTCGTCATTATTGCAGGGGAAACTGAGGCCCAGAGAGGGGAAATCAAGCCTTTCTTAAATGACTACCACAGGTCCAGGCGCAGCACTAGATGATGAGGATACAAAGACAAAAATGAAACAATTCCTGCCTTCAAGGAGCTCCTCACTCAGAGGAAAAAAAAATGTGCACAAAATGACTTGTCTGAACTCATTTTGCAGGGTCAGGGTTCACACCCAGATCTCTTGACTCCCAGTTTGGTGCTTTTATTCATTGTACTTCGCTATGCATGGCATGAGTACTTTGGCACCAAATAATTGGAACCTCAAATATTGGTCCTAGTAGCACAAGCAAACTAGAAAATAAGCATTTATATATACTATGCTGAGCACTTTACAAATACTTATAAACATTACCAATATTTATCTCATTTGAGTCCTACTGGGAAGTAGGTGCTATTATTATCCTCATTTTACAGATGAGGAAACTGAGGCAGGCAGACGTTGTGAGTTGCCCAGCTAATGAGAATTCAAACCCAATTCTTCACTCTATCCACTGAGCCACCTAACTACCTCCTATTTGTGGGGTGCTCCTGGCTTTCATTTTTTTTTTTTTTTGTGGAGTAGGCAGGGTTCCTACTGGCTCATTGTCTGAAGTATTCAAGATAGGTCTTAAAACTAATAAAGAATTCCTTCCCCATGTCAGTCAGCCAATAAAAGCACCTACTACATACCAGAAGTTGTGCTAAGCAATGGGGTTACAAGTAAAGGCAAATGACAATCCCTGTTCTCCAGAAACTCACAATCCAGTGTAGGAGACAATATGCAAATGATTGATCAATATTTGTTAAGTGCCTACTATGTGCTAGGCACTGTGCTAAACTCTGGGGATACAAAAAGAGGCAAAAGATAATCCCTACTCTCAAGATGTTTACAATCTAATGTGGGAGTGTCTATGCAAATAACAACATAGAAGAAAGCTATATATAGGCTAAACTGGAAATAATCAACAGAGGGAAGGCACCAGAATTAAGGAGGACTGGGAGAGAATTCTTGCAGAAGGTGGGATTTGAATGAATCCAGGGAAGCCAGGAGGAGTCCAAGATTAGGCTTTTCTTGCCTAAGGGACAGTCAGTAAAAACATCTTACTCTGTACTGGCTAGTTATTACTTCCTGTTCTGGTTCTTAGTCCCCATTTTAATCTCTCTCTCACACTCCCCATTCCTTTTCATTGGTCTTTTTGCTTCCAGTCTCTCAGATCTTTTAATGCATCTGAAACATCCACTGAAATTATATTTCTAATGATGCACAGAACCGACCACATCACTCTTCTGCTCAAATATGCTCACTGGCTCCTTCTTGCCTAGAGGACAAAATACAAAGTATGGCCCTCCACGGTCTGACTCTAACATGACTTTCAAGCCCTATTTCATGTTATTCCTCTTCATACACTCTTGTGTGCCATCCCAAGTAGGCTACTCTGCGCCTTTCTCTTGTTCTGGATGGTCTCAAAGGCACCAAATTTATGTACACTGGAATTTGTCCCTCTTTTCAAGTCCCTCCCCCCACCCTTTCAGGTGCTGCCTCCTCCATGAAGCCTTCCCTATTCCCTTGAAAATAAAATGGATTTCTCCCTCAAATTTTCCTAGAGCACTGTGTCTAAATCTCTCCCTTGCCCGTACCATGTTCTACTTCTATAATACCTATTTCTGTATGTATCTGTGCCCTATTAGATTTGTATCGGTTTTGACGACAAAGGCCTAGTCTTTTTTCCATCTAGTCTCCATCTTGTCCCCACCTGGACAAGTGTTTAGCCTTCCTCTGTGTGATTCCCCCTTGAAGGTGGGGGACAAAGGGGAGGATGGGCAGTAGGGGAGACAAAGGCTTGGAGAGGAGTAAGTCCAGTAGAAGAATAGGTCCCTGGTTTGCTAAGATCCATGCTCCCTTTTAAAGATGCTTCACTTCAGTGGTCCTAGTGATGGGTTCTTCACACTCAGGGCAGGAGTTTGGGGGGAAGATGGTGAGGCAGGCCCCTCCCCAGTCCCTGGCTCAAAGCCCTCTCTGCTTAAGGACTTTTGGGATTTTGGTGGAGAAAGGAAGGAATTTAGTTCGAGTGAACAAACATTTATTAAGCATGTGTGCTGAATGCTGGGGAGATACAGAAAATTCAGGTAAAATTGCTTCTTGGTCTTCTTGAAGCTTACTTATCTAACAGGAGGTGTGTGAAAATAGATACATAATTAAAATACTCAATAAGTGCATTTGAGAGGTGCAAAACATTGAATACATAATAATACACTATGAATACTTTGGCCCAGGAGCATCAGGCTTCCTAAGAAGGTGGGCGCTGTTACAATGGACTTTGAGTTGGATGGGGTAGGCTTTCTACAGAAGGGACTCCAGAAGGTCATCCCGGGTGTGGAGAACCGGGTGGACAAATTCAATTCCATTCTATAAGCATTTATTATCCATCTATTTTGAGTCTGTTACTGTGTCTGATATGGAGGATACAAATGAACCACCCTGGCCTCAAAGAGTTTCCATTCTCCCAAAAGGTAAGGAGTGTGGGAAATCACAGGGAGTTTTCCTGGCCCTGGGAATAAGTGCTAGGAAGACAAGGGACATCTCTTCCTAATGAACAAGGATCCATTGAGCCTGGGACGTAGAACCCCTGAGGGTGGTGTTGCAAAGCAAACTGGGATAGACTTCATTGAGTCCCTGAGGGCTGAGGGCCCCCACTGCCCTAGTAGCCACCCCACTAAATGGAGCCTGTCTCCTCAAGAGCAGGTGCCGGGGTGCTAGCCAGCTGATTGGCTTGCCTTTGGGGCACAGAGCCTTTCCTCATCCCATTCCACAGCCCCCTAAAAGACCAGTGGCCCGGCTGCCAGCCTCCTCCTCTTCTCCTCCCCTACCCTCCCCCTCTTCCCCTCCCCCACCCTTTCTTTCCTGCTATTTTTCTCACCACATCAGCCCGCAGGGGCCCAGCAGTCCAGGATCTATCTTTTCCAGAGGCTGTTACTCCCTCAGTGCCCCCCCCCCCACCCCCAAAATCCTGTTGTTTGCTGATTTGCTGCTGGAGGCTCAGATTTAGCCACAGGGAGAGAGGTTGGGGGGAGGGGGGAGGAAGGGTTAGCAGTTGTGGGGAGGTGGGGAGGATGGGGAAAGGGAGGAAGGAAAGAGGCTTTCTTACCACCTTGTTTGCTTTTGCCCTGAGCTCCCTCCCTCGAGTCCTGATGCTGAGAACACTGCCGGGAAATCTCCTGTTGATGAGATGAGCTGGGCAGGGCGGTGATATATCATTTCCTTGTAGAAACTGTTGCCCAAGGGTGCCATTCTGACATTATGCCCCTAGACCTAGCTGCTAGCTGCCATTGGAATAAGTCAGGCTGACTGCTATTGAGTTAGAGAGCAATGGCTCTAGGGTGGTACCCTGTCATAGATATTAGGATGTGACATGCTGGCTACTTTGTGTCTGTGTGCACCCGCACATGTGTATATACATATATAATATATACACATGTGTACATATATATGTATATATTTTTGGTATATACTTATGTATGCATGTCCCTTCCCTGAATAAAATTTAAGCTCCTTCTTGACAAGAGCTGATTTCTTGAATATTGGGCAGCTAGATGGTGTGGTGGATAGAATAATTCACCAGGAAGACCCAGTTCAAATGTGACCTCAGATACCTAGTAGCTATGTGACCCCAGGCAAGCCATTTTTGCCTGTCCCTTCTGTAAAATGGGGATAATAATAGCACCTCCATCCTAGGGTTGTTGGGAGGATAAAATGACATGATATATGAGAAGCTCTTTGCCAACCTTAAGGTGCCATAGAAATACCAGTTGTTATTATTAATACGATTATTCTTTGTCATTTTACATTTGGGTTGAGGCCCGGAGGACACGGGTGAATAGTACGAGATAAGACTAGAAACATTAGGTGGTGCCAAATTGTAAAGGGATTTGAAATGGTGGAGGGAGGGGAGTTTCCTGTAATACTAATTGTGCATTTCTAGATTGCTCATTTATTCATGCAAAACGTAATAACTGAGCACCACTAAGCACAGGCAAGATTCATTGCTAAGGAGGAAATAGAAGACAAACACAAAGGTTTTTATACTCTAGTTTTGATAATAGAATAGGATAGGAACTGGTTCTGTGATTTCAATGGTATTGGGGAACTTTTAGGCATCTAGGTGCTGAAGTGGATGAAGTACTGGCCCTGGAGTCAGGAAGACCCAAGTTCAAATCCACCTTTAGACATTTACTAGCTTTTGTAACCATGGGCAAGTCACTTTGCCCTGTTATCCTTAGTTTCCTAATCTGCAAAATGAATTAGAGAAGGAAATGGAATACTACTCCAGTATCCTTGCCAAGGATACCACAAATGGGATCATGAAGAGTCAGACATGACTGAAAATGACTGAACAAAACAACTAGACAACAGCAAATCCATGATAGATAGAGAGGGATCACCCCCCAAAAGCAAAGGCCTGTGTTCATCCCTAGGTGAAGGGAAGGGAACTGTAATGGCCTTGAGTCCTTATATACTCTCCAGTGGCCTGGTTTCCAGGAATTGGTAGGGATATGCGTTTAAATGGAACCCAGGTCAGACCTCCAAGTAGCGGGTCCAATGCCCACTTTTACAATTTTCTACTGCCTTTATCCAATAGGGAAAAAAGGAGGGTTCTTTTGGTTTGTTTTTGTTTTTGTTTTGCAAGGACAATATCCTACCTAGGGGCCTGTTCCCCCTTTTGCTTTTTTCTGGGACTTACTCTTCCTCCGATAGTGTCTCTTCAGCATAGTACATAGTCAGTCCCATGATCACAGATTTAGAGCTAGGATAGCCCTCAGAGGTTATCTAGTCCAATCCCCTCATTTTACAGATGGGGAAACTGAGGCCTATAAGTGACTTGTCCAAGGTAGTAAAGAGTGAAGCCATGACTTGAACCCATAATCTCAGATGGACTCTAGATCTGGTGTGCTTATTTTTTTTTTTTTTACTGCATCCTGCTGCCCCTCAAGAATGAATTTTCAACTAGTGTAGACAAATGTGTGACTAATATACAGATGGGTAATTAGTGGGCATGAATTCTGAAGCTAACCTCATTTGGCTTAATTTATTCATTAAGTTCTTTATCTTTCCAGTCTGGATGTCCCATAAAATTGAGAGTTCCCTCAATCTTTCACGTCTGGTAAGGCCCTTGTTGTCACGTGTCAGGGCCCCTTCATAGGTCTTTCCTTCTCCATTCTCTTTCCCCTCCAATCTGCTCTTTATGCCTCCTCCCCACCCCCAATGGAGTGATGAGCAGAGCTTTGGACTTGGAGTCAGAAGACAAGGGAATGAGTCCCAGCTCTGCCTGAGACTGGCTGAGTAACGTGTACCCTGAGCAAGTAACTTCAGGGATCCGGGCTTCAGTCTTAATGAAAGAAAATTTCTACTCCACAGCATGGAGCTGCTTATTTTTGGGTAAGTCAAGTGGAATGTCCCCCAAAGGCTTGTTTTGAAAGTAATACACTACCTAAGGGGCACACTGCTTCATACCAAGTCTGCCTTAAGCCCCCCAGTGCTTCTCTGAGCAAAACTTATCATCATCCCAGATGAAAGTAATCAGTTAACAAAAGCTTTTTAGGATCCTTGTCCCCTCTACTGCTTACACACTATCCCTTTTACCTTCTTCTGGCAGGTTTGATGATGATGATGGTGATGATGATGATGATAATGATAATGGCTGACATTTGAATTGTGCTTCAAAGTCTTAAAAACAATTTAGATTTATCTTATTGGAGCTTCCCAATAAGTCTTTTGAGAGTAGGGACTAGAAATGTTGTTATCCCCATTTTACAGATGACAAAACTGAGACTGAGAGATTAGATGACTTGCCTATTTGTCTGATAGCTATTAAATATATCAGAGGTAGGATGTGGTGGCAGGTTTCTCTGACTCCATGCTGTTCATCAAATAATTCTACCTTGTTAAAAGTGTTTGTCCTTTTTCAGTTGTGTCTGACTCCCATTTGGAGTTTACTTGGCATAGATACTGGACTGACTTACCATTTCTTCCTCCAGCTCATTTTACAGAGGAGGAAACTGAAGTAAACTGGGTTAAGTGCCTTGTCCAGAGTCACACATCTAGTGTGTGTTTGAGTGGATTTGAACTCAGCAAGATGAGTCTTCCCAACTCCAGGCCTGGCACTCTAATCTACTTTGCCACCTGGCTGCCCTTCAAGCATTAGATTTTCAAACATTTCCTAGATACAGTCTACTCATCCAGATTTGCCACAGTGACCTTTACCCCACAGGGATGACCACTGGCATGGAGTGGTAGTGAGACTTGATCCTGGCACCCCTTCTCCCCATTTCAATCCCGGCCATCTGTGTCCAGCAAGGATGAGCCAAGGGAGGAAGTGGGAGTGAGGCAGGGGAAGTAGGTATGATTCTATCAGAGAAATGGAGATGCCATTGTTTTTCAGCTTGTGGTCTGGAGTCAGGATGTAAGAAGGGCATTTAAAGAGTCTTACTCAAAGATAAATGGAAACTGGTGGAGACCAATCAATAAAGCATTTATAAGCATCTTACCTTGTGGTCTAAAAGGCTGCCAGTTATGATCTGAAAAGCAAATCCAATGACTTTTTCTTTCCAGTGCCCACCCTCCTCAAACTCTTTGCAGTCTTTAGCCCTGCTGAACACCCTTTCATTCTGAGTTTTTTCTCCTTCCTTGGATTCTGAGGCACACTATGTTCTCCTGTAACAGAGAGAGCCCGGGACTTGAAATCATGAGACATATTTCTTTGAATATGATACATAATGACTGGGAAGTCACTCACTGAGCCTTAGTCTCCACATCTATAGAATGGGGATAATAATAAATTACTTCAGAGTATTTAGGTAACAGAACATAATTCATAGAAACACAATTGAGGTAAGACATGGCTCTTGTCTTCATACAGTTCTCACAAGGTTGTTGCCAGAAGAGCATTCCATTTAGCACTGTGTGCTATGGTAGAAAGACTGGATTTTGGAGTCAGAGGACCTGTGCCTGGAATCCTAGCTCTGTACTGTTGCCCAAGGTCACACACGTAGTAACCAACACACCTCGGGCAAGTCACTTATTATATCTGGGCTTTATGTTATACCTTTGCAAAATAAGCAGGTTGGACCTGGTGACCTCCAGAGAGATCAAGGAACTTTTGTGAGTTACTTTTACTATGACTCATCTTTTCCCTATTTCTTCCTCTTCTTCCCAAATCATTAAGGTAACTATTCCTCCCATGTTCTGTCTCATTTCAGTTCTGTGTACTGTCAACAGTCTCATCCACTTCCCCAGTTTCAACCACGACCACCAAATCTGCATCGCCAATGTTGACCTTTCCTGTGATCTATACACTTTGTCTCCAAAGCACAGACCTGTCTACAGGATACCTCCTCTAGGCACTGGAGTGCAGCAACATCCTTGTAACTGTGAACATGATCTTTCTCCCAAATACAGCTCTTCCTTCTGACTCTTCTGTTTTAGAGCAACTACCATTCTCACATGTTCAAAACTTTGGTGGTGTCTTGGAGTCTGTCTTCTTCCTCCCTCCTTTTATTCAGTCCAGCACAGTATTTTCCCCCATCCTTCTCTCAATTTTCATAATCACCCCTCTAATACAGACCCTAACTGAATATTAACTGTTCTTCTCCTTTAATCTCTCTTCCTCCAAACCTCCTTCTATATCACTGATAGGAATCTTCCTTGTGAAATAATCATTTACTCCTCTGCTTAATTCCCATGATGGTTCCCATGATGTCTGTCCATTGGATAAATTTCAAACTAATGACACAATTTTACATTTTTAATAGTACTCTTCTCCATGTAGTCTGTGTTCCAATCAAACTGAACTGTTTACCCTGGCCTCCTACATATGCCTAACTTTTCCGTCCTCCATGCCTTTGTCCATGCTGTTTCCTATGCCTAGGCTGCCTTTCTCCCTTCACTTACTGAATTCTTAGCCATCCTTTAAATCCAACTCAAATGTCTCTTCCTTCAGGAAACTGTCCCCATCCCCTTAGTCAGGAATGGTTTCCTCTCACATTCCACATACAGCTTTGCAGTTCTTTGGGCACATATATTATTCAGTGTGAATTATGGTTATCCATACCAGAAAACAATGATGAAAACCAGAACCGTGTCTTACCTACCTATCATATTGTCCTGAACTTAGTAGATGCTGTGGAGCAAACGTTGAATTGAATTGAAAATCTTTGGACAAATCCCTTCTCTCCCCTGTACCTCTGTTTTTCTTTCTGAAACATAAAACTAATTGGTAGTGGGAAGGGAAGAGGTTAAGCAAGTTAACTTTTGTTTGAAGAAGACTTTAAAAATACAAAGTGACTTTTTTTAGAGGTTCCATTGACTGACATAGAGCCTTTCTTCAGGGCTCTGGAAGCGAGGAACACCCCATGTAAAGCTCTCCATATAAATCTGTGAGTGGGATTATTCATTGATGACAAGAGACTCATCATTGTTTTCCTCTCTAGAGCTTCTCTTTGGTTGCAGAGAGCTTTGTGAAGTTCTCATGTCTTTGTTCTCCTGAGTATGTGTATGTGTCTGTGTCTGTGTCTGAAAGACTGCTTTACATGTGTGTGATTAAAAAGAATTTCTTTTCAAAAAGCATCTAGGAATTGTGCAAAGTTGTTGGGGTGGACAGGGCAGGCAGGAGCAGAAAGAAAGATGAGAGTTGGGGAGGCCAAATAACTACCATCAGCTGTTTGGTAATGAGCATGGTTGAAGTTAGAGATGAGAAAACAATTCCTAGGATGATGGAAGGCTACACTGTCTCTGGAATGTACAGCCCCAGCTCAATGCGTTCTGGTTGTTTCAGAGCAGTGGTACACCTTGGGGATGTGGAAGATCCCCAAGAATGTCAACTAAGTCTTTCAGAGGCAAAAAAAGGTCATCATCTAGAGGACAGCAGAATGCCAGGAGACAGATACAGACTTGTCTTAGGAATGCTAATAGATACTCTGTTATAATATGAAAGGCTAGGGCATGTCCTTAGCTTTATCCTGTTACTGACATAATCATGCTGTGTGACCCTGGGGAGGTCCCTTGGCTATTCTGTGCACATGCTTTCCCTACTGTCACATGGGAATAATATTAATTTTAAAAACAGTGAAGGTTTGTGAATTCTTTGTAGAAAGCTCTCATTTTACTATATGATCTCACTAATGGGGACACTTTCCATAGAAGTCCATATAAGCCATCGAATCATGTTCTGCTCTTGTCTCCATAAAGCCTTTATAAAGATTTCACTCAGTTTACTAGAGATCTCCCCTAGGTCTTTTCACATTAAAGGTACTGGTGTGGCATTCAATCTGTCCATCTGTTATCTTTGGCTTTCACTACATGACTAATAACATCACCTGGGGACCAGTGTAGCCCTCAGTCTGTCCATCTGTTATCTTTTGCTTTCGCTACATGACTGATAATATTACATGGGTACCAATGGGACTCTGTCCATCTCTTCTCTGCTTTTACTACATGACCAATCTACGTCCTTTTTTGGGCACAATGTTTTTTTGGTTGGTGTCTTCCATGCTACTTATCACACAAAAGTCATCTTTGGTAATAAACTGGAGTCAGCTTCCATCCTCTATCTCCCCATTGCCCTTTGTGCCATGCACAACTGTGACTCTCCTGAGACTGTAGAGTATATGATTCACAATCATATAGCACCCCAACTCCATCTCAGCATGGTTGACCTTTAAGCCCTTTGTGGAAGAAAGAGAGTTGGAAGGATAGTAATGTGGTTTTTTTTTTAATGAGCTTACACATAAGGATATAATTTGGGTTCATCAAAACTGATTTCCCCAATGCTGTTGGCCATTTCCCTCCCACATGTTCGATTTGGACCCTGGCTCATTGTCCACTTGCAGAACCTGTCCAGAATATGTGTAGTGATAGTTTAAATCAGTGAACTTCCCAGCAGTGTGTCATAATCAGGACAATTTCCTTACTGTTCCTCTCACAAGACACTCCATCTCTCAAGTCTGGGCATTTTCATGGACTGTGTCCCATACACATGATGCTCTCCCTTCTCACCTCTGCCTTCTGGCTTCCCTGGTTTCCTTCAAGTCTCAGCAAAAAATCCCACCATCTACAGGAAGATTTTCCTGATCTATCTTAATGTTAAGGCTTTCCTTCTGAGAGTATCTCTAATTTATCCTATAGATGGATAGATGGATGGATGGATGGATGGATGGATGGATGGATGGATGGATGGATGGATAGATAAATAGACAGATAGATAGATAGGTAGATAGATAGATAGATAGATAGATAGATAGATAGATAGATAGATAGATAGATAGATAGGTAGGTAGATAGGTAGGTAGGTAGGCAGATAAATAGATATGGATAGCTATATATTTATATCTATACAGAAGAAATTGGAAATAATCTCAGAGGGAAGGCATATATATGTATCTATCAAGATATAGGTATGTGGATATCTAAATCTATCTATACATACATATCTGTATATCTTACTTGAATGTAGCTGTTTGAATGTTGTCTCTTCTATTAAGACTGTGAGCTCCTTGAGGCCAGCGATCATTTTTTTGGTCTTTCTTTATATCTCCAGTGCTTAACATAGTGCCTGGCATACTGTAGGTGCTCAATAAATACTTGCTGACTTGACAATAGACACTCTTCATCTAAATGTTTTTTTCCTTATAGATTGTTAGACTTTAGTGGTTATGGATCTCATGGAAGAAGCCTTGCCCTATTCTGGAACTTGAGGTTCTCAGTACATTGTCTTCCAATAATGCCAGGAAGAACTCACCATCTTTTTTGTTGTTCAGTCATGCAGTTGTGTCTTACTCCTCAGTCACCCCATGGACCATAGCATACCAAGTTGTTCTCTCCTCTGCTATCTCTTGAAGTCTGTCCAAGTTCACGTTTGTTGTTTCCGTGACACTATCCATCCATCTTATCTTCTGCCATCCCCTTTTCCTTTTGCTTTCATTCTTTCCCAACACCAGGGTGTTTTCCAATGGGTTCCATCTTCTCATTATATGGCCAAATTTACCATCTTTAGAGAATTATTTTTTCATTTGGATTCTACCCAGGACCTCCTATCCTTGTCTTCCATGAAAGTGACAAATACCTCAGTGAGCAATCACCTCCCTGTTGTGTCCCTGGCTCCCTATGGATACTCAGATGACTGTTGAATAAAACTATCTCTGTGGTTACATCTACTAAGGAGTCTTACGTGAGCTTAACATAAAGATGGGAGACCCTTTTAGTAGTCAGCCTTTTTAAGGGGACATTTTGTTCTACCAATCAAATTTTTTAAAAAATAACGAATGTTTTTAAAAACCATTGGGAGCTTATATTCTTTATGTTTGTCAGTAATTGTGTTTATGATCTCATTTTACAGATTATAATTCATAGCTTGTGTTATGTTTTTTTACAAAATGATTTCCTGTCAACAACTTTGTAAGGAGATTACAGAGTAAGAAGTATAATTCCCATTCTCCAGTTAGGAAAGGTAGTGAGATTTGAAATTTACTTTCCCAAGATCACACTTGAAAAGTGACAGTGGTAGTATTAGAATAAAGACCTTCTGCCTTCAATCTCAATATTCTTTCTACATCCTCTACCTCCATTTTCCTTGAGAATCTCGAGAGGACAAATGTGATTGAGGCAAATACTTTAAAAGTTTCCTTTTTAGAGTAAAATGTTCATTATTCATATATGAACCCAAACATTTCCAACTATGGCATCCCTTCCTGAAATACTCATCCTCACTTCTACCTCTTAGAATCTCTTGTATCTTTCAAGACTTAGCTCCAAGACAGTCTTCTGCAGGAGGTCTTATTCATTCTACCAGCTTCCAGAACCTTCCTCTTTGAGATGAACTTCCACCAGCTCTGTTATATATCTTGTATGTTCTGGATTATTTACATATCCTCTCTCCCATTAGAAGGTCAGCTTCTTCTAAGCAGGGCTTGTTTTTTCCTCTCTTTGGGTCCCGCAGTGATTGAAATTACCTGGCACATAGTAAGCACTTAATAAATGCTTGTTGATTGGTTGATTCACTGATTAAGAGAGAAGAAGCACTAGACTAAGGGTCAAAAAACCTGGGTTCTAGTTCATGTTTAATCCTTACCATATATCAGACCTTGAGTGAAACATTTCAACTCTCTGGGCCTCATCTGTAAAATGAGGATAATAATACCTGTGACCACCTCCTTCCAAAGGTTGTGGTGAGGATCACATGAGATAAAGGTTGTGAAAAGGCTTTGTAGATTGTAATGAGCTCAATGGAGGTTTTAAAAAGTGCTGGTTAAATGGAATCTTTACCCCTGCAAACCTTGACTCATTCTCTAGAGTGTTAGTGTCCATCAGCTCAGCTGGAGTTTACATGACATTTTCCCATCTCCATTTTATTATCTTCAAGAAAGACCTGAGTTCAAACCTGCCTCTTATACTTCCTAGTTGGGTGAACTTGGCTAAGTCTTTTAACCAGCCTCAGGTTATGTGCCTCAGTTTCCTTATCTATAAAGCCAAGATAATACTACTACCTCCCTCCCAGCATAAAATGAGTTAGTATATGCAAAGTGCTTTGTGTTCCTTAAAAGCACTAAATAGTTTGTACTATTAGTGGCAGCACTGGGCATAGAGCGCCAGACCTGGAGTCAGGAAGACCCATCTTTCTGAGTTCAAATCTGGTCTCAGACACTTACTAGCTGTGTCACCCTGGGTAAGTCACTTAACTCTATTTGTCTCAGTTTTCTCTTCTATCAATTGAACTGGAGAAGGAAATGCAAACCACTCCAGTATCTCTGCCACAAAAACCACAAAATGGTGTCATGAAGAGTCGGACACAACTGAAAACAACTGGACAACAACAGAAAAACAAAAAAAAAATTGTTATTAATACATCCTTGTGGAGGAAAGAAGAATGCTTATGATAAAAAAAAAGTTAGAGCTGGAAGTAACTTTAGAGATCACCTAGTGTTCTTTAACCCCCTGGTTTTTCCAGAGGAAAAAATTGAAGCCCAGAGAAATGAAATGACTAACCTAGGGATCACACTGGTAGGTAGTAAGTAATAGAAGGTCTGAGTTCAAATTCTACCTCATAGTTGCTGAACCAGAGGTTCCAACCCAGGTCCTTCACTCTGAATTCAGCATGCTAAGCTGGGCCATCTCAGGTCATCCTGATTGGATATCTGGCCACTGGACCCAGATGGCTCTGGAGAAGAAAGTAAGGCTGGTGACTTTGCCCAGCCTGCCCTCCCTCAAATCCAATTCAATGCAAGTCATGTTATCATCTCCCTGATGTCATGGTCCTCTTTGAGAATGAAGGACAAACCACAACAGTATGCTATGAAGGTTTCTCCCCCATATCGTAACTGAGAAAACTGATGCCCACAAATATAAGACAATTTTCCCATGACTAATGAAAGATCTTAGATAAAAGGACTAGAGCAGGCCAATGGCTAGTCACTCAGTCCAGCTCCCTCATTTTACAGGTGAAGAATCTGAGACCCACAGAGTTGTCACAAAGGAAGAATTCTCATTCAGTTCCAAACCCAGTGTTTTTTCCCATTCTACCCTTTCTGGAAGTCAGAATGCCCTGGAAAAAAAAGCCAAAGGACTTCAGCTGTATTGCTCATTCTGCTTTGTGACCTTGGGCAATTTACTTCATTTCTGAATCTCAGTTTCTTAATTTGTCAAATAAGGATACTATCTGCCCAGCCTACCTCACAAATTCATTGTGAGGCTCAAATCAGATCATCTGTAAGAAAGTGCTTTGAAAATGATAAATCCACTGTAAGTATGTAAGGTATTCTTATTCATTATTATACCTTCAATTCAAAGCTGTTGAAATGTCTTAAGCAGGAGAGGATGCAGTTGAAGAATTGGGGCAGGGTGGGGAGGAGTCGGATTGAGACTGGGCATCTCAGAACCTCAACCATCATCCCCACCTGTGAACTGTAGTTCTCAGCTTCAGTGTCCCCATCGGTTTAACTCTTGATAATCAGAGATAGAACTGGAAGAGACCTTCAGAGTCATTTATTCCAAACCCTTCCTTTCCCAAATGAGGAAACTGAGACCTTGAGAGGGGAAGGGGCAGCATTATGTTATTAAACACTTTTCATCATATTTTAGATAAGACTCTCTCCCCAACCCATAGTGATATATGTTGTTTTTCTTTGTTGGTTAGTTGTTTTCAGTCATTTCTGACTCTTTGTGACCCTATTTGGGTGTGTGTGTGTGTGTGTGTGTGTGTGTGTGTGTGTGTGTGTGTGTGTGTGTGTGTGTGTGTGTAACAGAGCAGAATGTCCATTACCACAATGCCTTGAAATACCCAGACTGCCCTGCCTTCTCACATCAGCACTGGATCTAATAAGTGACTAAGGCTGGATGTAAGTGTTAGAGAAGGGGCAGCTACATGGTGCAGTGGATAGAGCAGTGCAGGAGTCAGGAGGACCTGAGTTCATATCTCACCTCAGACACTTCACACTCACTAGCTGTGTGACCTTGGGCAAGTCACTTAACCCCAATTGCCTCATCCTAGGTCATCTCCAGTCATCTGGTCGCTGGATTCAGATGGCTCTGGAGGAGAAGTGAGGCAGGTGACCTGCACAGCCCTCTCTCACTCAAAACAAAGTCAAGTGCACGTCATGTCATCATTTCTCTGATGATATGATCTTCTTCAGCAAAGAATGACAAACACACACACAAGTGTTAGAGATGGAATCTGAATCCACACATGGCTCCCAAGCCAGAGAGGAAGGGGCGAAAGCACTAGGTTTGGGGAATCTTGCCTCTGGTGATGACAGGCTTAGAGAGGATTAAATAGGGGCCCTCCTGGGGCAGAGGTCAGGAGTTCTCCAGGTGTGATTCTGTGAGGCACAGGGGAAGGAGAAAAATGACTTGGTTGGGTGTCAGTGTCGCTAGCCTCAGCTGAGCCCGGGGCAGTGGTTATCTCCTATTCCTATGGGACAGCCAGGCCAGATCTAGCTGATTTGGGTCTACTGTACAGCTGTGGCAGGCCTCCGTGGGATGAAGTCTCTTCCCTCCCTCTGGCTCCTCCTTGGGCTGGAGGCTGTGGGTGGGGATTTGCAGGTCAGAACTCAGCTCTTTCTCCACTCCCACCACCCCCACCCCCACCCTGGGGCTTAGGGTGTGGTTAGAGGAGTGGAGAAGGGGATTGAGCTGGTGGAGGGACTAGATAGTAGAGGAGGGGCCTGGCCTGGGCTTGCTACCAGCTGAGTCCCTCCTGGAGTGGCCAGGAGCCCTGCTTATGCAAGGGCTGACCTATCTGGCCCACTGAGGCAAAGGCACTGGGTGTGGCTGGGGTGACTGGAGAGACAAGCCAAGTTAAGTGATAGCATGTGGAACACAGTTGCAAGAACAGGCTGTAGGCCAGCCGCATGGCGCGGATCTCCCTAGGGGCAGCCAAGTTTTCTGTTTGCACAACAGTGATGGAGGCAATGTGGCACTGCGTTTGGGGACTAAAGGCTGTGGAGCACAAGAGGGGTTTTCCTAGGGCATTTCTCTAGGCCAGAACATTATACATAGTCCGGAGCTTCTTAAACTTTTTTCACTCATGACCCCTTCAGTGCTTCTTAAACTGTGGGTTATGTCTGCCACAGAGCTCTGTAACCCAGGTCTGAAACCTGGATCCACCATCTCCTTGGGCCCTAAACTCCTCGGGCTCACTGTCCTCATCCCTACAAAGTGAGGTGGTAGCCTGGCTAATCCCTAAGGTTCCAACCTTTTACAGATGAGGGAACTGAGGGGAAGGAAATGAAGTGGTTTGACTACCCTCTCCTGCAGCCCTTGCTGGTTCCTTCCCAATAGAATTCTCCCTCCACTCTAGACTGTGCTAATAGGGCTTTGAGCATCTCTTTATGTCCTCAGCACACATCACATTCTGTAATGATATATCCATCTATGTTGTTTGCTCATTTTTGTGGACTCATTACTCCATCTTAAATTATACCAGTTAGATGCCAGAGAAAACAATAATGGAGATCTGGGTTTTTTCATTGAAAATACATTCATTTAGGGCCTCCTGTGTATAGGTTCTGTATTCTGTTTCCCTCTCTTGAACTTATGCCCCAAACCATTTTCCTTCCTGCCCTTCATTCTAAGATTCTAAGGAAGGGAAAGATGATGTCTGATTAGAGTCTTCCTTTATTTGAGAAATACTCACCGGGCAACTTATTTGCCCAAGTTGTGCCAGTGCCCTTTTATTCATTTTCAAGACAAAAAGAAAGGACTTCCCCAGGATCCTCTGTCACACCTGGAGGAGGCTCTCAGACCTCTGCCTTATCACTCCTGCCCCACTCTGTGTGTGTGTGTGTGTGTATGTATGTATGTATTTATATATGTGTGCATATATACACATAGAACTATGATGCTGCAGAGAACAATATGAAAGGTGTCTGTAAGATGCACCCTTCAAATGCTTTGGGTGCTCTGAGGAGAGAGGGATACTTTAGGGGGAGAGGGGCAGGAAATGCTTCATATGCTGAACCCTGAAAGATTTCTGAGATAGGGGATGAGGGAAAAGTCAAGCCGGCCACTTGAAGATCAATGTTGTTTGAGACAATAAACATTGGAGAATGCATTTCTTAAAGAGATGTAAAAACATTAAGATAAAATGTGATAAACATTTTTTTAAAAAATGAGTAATCACTTATTGCCTATGAAGATTTACCTCCCCAAAGGAGGCTAACCCAACTAACCTCTGTTTGTTTTTGGAATAAAGTTACTAATATGGCTGAGACAAGTGTACTTTGATTTTAAGCAAACAGACTCTTAGAATTTTGTGGATTAGGTGGTGAGAAGGGACTTGAATAATAATGGGGTCAGTAAAACTGGTACAAAATGATGAGCAAGGATCTATTTAGTCACTTGACCACTGCCTGCCTCAGTTTCCCCATCTGCAAAATGGGATAATAGCAGCTACCTTCCAGGGATGTTGTAGGGATCAAGTGGATTAATATTTGTTGAGTGCTTTTGAAACCATAAAACACCAAGGATGGGGATGCAATGAGAAAACTGCATAGGCTGCTAGAATTCTAATGCTTAACAAATGATTCAGCCTAGAGAGAAATATTCCTGTTTTATATTATTTCATTTCCCCTACCTACTATTCTATTCAAATGTACCCCTTCTTTGAGTCCTGGACTTTTACTTAGTTCCCAGCTCCAGCAGCCATCCCCTTTCTCTGAAGTATTATTTCATTCCATTTTTTTTTTTTTTTGTTCCTTCTGGTCTTACTACAAATGAGTTCCACTTAGACACTCCACTTTGGCTTCCTTATTGGCTTCACATTATCCTTCATCCTAACTCTGCAAAGGCCTCTTACCCATCAGTATCTCTGGCCCTGACCTTTCTCCTGACCTCTGGACCCTCTGCTATTCTGCTTATACAAAATAACCATCTGACAATCCTTCTGGTACCTCAGCCTCAACATAGAAGATTCACAGAGGGATTTCTGCCAGTCTGCCTGCCTCATATTGCCTTAGAAAACCACAAATTGACATTATCTATGCTTTGTTGTATTTTTGTTTTGTGAGGTATTTTCTAGCTTCATTTTAATCTGGTTTGCTACTGCCACAGGTCTTGACACTTCTGAGGTCAGTGTTTTACTTTGACTCAAGAAGACTTGAGTTCAGATCCTGCCTCAGACACTTACTAAAAGGTGGGGTTAGTTTCCTAAAAATAAGGACCGATGGGATCATAGATTAGACCTGCAGAGGAGACTGTAAAGGTGATATAGACTTGTCCTCTAAAGTCCCTTCCAGTTCTAAATCTATGCTGTGTGCAAACAAAACTTACCTTTTCTCCCTTAGTATGTTCCTCCTACATTTTCAAAATTTCTTTCAATTGTGTCATTCATCCAGGCTTCCCCCCACTTCTAGGAAGTCTTCCTTAATATCTGTCCTCAGTAATGAAACTTTTCCCCATTCAAGTTTTATATACGGTGTTTTGGTATAGTTTTAAGGTACACTTCTGTACTTTGTACCTCTCATATAAAACATTTTTGATATATGTGATAAATAGGTTACTATTTGCTCCCTATCAAACAATAAGTCCCATGAGATTAGAAACTAGGCCTTATTTAACCTAGCATCTTGCTAAGCACCTAGTTATCACTGGAATTTTAACCTAAATTTAAAGTTAACAAATATCTGTTGGTTGATTGAATCTGGGAGGTGGTCTCTAGTGCTGTGTTTTTGGCCACTTTTATTTTTCTTTTTAAATCAATGACTTGCCTCAGACATGGAAATCATCTTATCAAATCCACAGCTGAAACAAAAGTGGGAGGGACAGTAAATATGATTAGCAACAAGACTTAAAGCTATCTGGACAGGCTAGAATTCTGGGCTAAAATCCAGATTATATTTATCCCTAATGAAATTTCAAGCCCTGAATTTAGATTGGAAAAAACCAATTGTACAGGCTACTGTGGAAGGTACCTGCCTTGGCAGCATCTCATGTGGGAAAAGAATCTGGGGGCTTTGACTGACCAAAAATTCAATGTGAGCCAAGAGTGTATATAATGTGGCTGCTAAGAAGTTCGTGTAATCTTAGCCTGCGTTAACAGAAGTCCTGTCCAGTGTCCAAATCAAGGCAGATAATAGAACCACTGTGTTCTGCAGGGAGGGATTTATTCAGTAGAACATTTTAATGACTTAAAATTGACCCTCAATAGAGTTGTTGGTTGCCTCCCCAAAGAGTGCACTGTCATTGGAGGAATCCAAGGAAAGATGGATCATCAAGGGTGCTGGAGAAGGGATTGCTACATTTGATTATAGGATGCATTAGGAAACTGCCAGTATCTATTCCAACATTAAGACTTATTATTTTAATTCTTTCCGTATGTAGTTCTCAAAGGAAATGATTGAAATATCCCTTCCTTCTATGTCCCCCACTATCCCCATCCCCATGGGTGAGCAAATCCTTGGGGAGTCTGATCCATCAGATGAGGTTGGGTGGATGTGATATTAGCTCTGTCCTTCTGAATCTGAGTTGTTGTCCTGGTCTATTTACAGAAAAAAATAGTACTATTCCATCCATCCCTCTGAGGCGTCACAGAACTAGGCAAAAAGCCTAGAAAAAACTGTATCTTCTTTCTCTTTCTTCTCCCTTTGTATTTGGTTTCCATGGGATTCTGGTATAAGCAGGTGTTTGTGCACTCTGGGCTGAGAATGTTGGGGGTAGAAGAAGATCAGGGGAAACTAACTCTTAAATTATTTCCATGGCTAACCCTGTCAAAGCCCTAGGCTGATCCGGATCCAGAGAGAGATAATTTGCTCCCATCATTTTATCCTTTACCACCTGGCTTTCCATTGTTGCCTAGTCAACCATTAGATGCTCTGCTAGACTTTGTCCTGGCCCTGTTCCCTCCTAGCTCTGGGTATGCTGGGAGCTACTTGCTGGGGTGACTGACTCTTGTGAGTTGGACCGTGACTCCCCCATTCTCTGTGAACTGTCACCCTTGCAGGGTCAAGGCTCTTAGTGATATCACTTAGTCCAGTCGACAAGGTTTAATTTGGAACGTAGCAAGCCAGGTTTCTCTCTCCTCTCCACCTCACCCCCATAAATAATACTTCTTCTGTGTACTCCCCTTCCTTTAATTAAACTCCTTATGGCATGCAGCAATTTGTGGTTGTAAATGAAAAGCCTTGTAGGAGATAGGACAAGCTGAGGAGGGGACAGCTGACCCACACAGTGGGTGAGGGCTCAATGGGTGCCTGTGGCCTGGCTCTGGGAAATCCTCTGGGTGCTGCCTTCCTTGGCACTGACTGCCCGTTAGTCAACAGACATTTGTTAAACACCTACTATGTGCCAGGAACTTATCTAAGCACTAGAGATACAAAGAAAACCAAAAGATAGGCCTTGTTCTCAAAGTCTAAAGGGGGAGATAACTTGATAACAAGTATTTACAAATAAGATATATACAAACAAGGTAAATTGGAATAATCAATAGAGGGAAGGCACTAGAATTAAGAGGGATCAGAAAGGCTTCTTGTAGAAGGTAGGAATTTTATCTGGGACTTGAAGAAAGACAGGAGACAGAGATGGTGATGAGGAGAGGAAAAAGCCATGCATGGGGCACAGCCAATGAAATGCCTAGAGTCAGGGTGTCTTATTCTGGTTCCTACCCAGTCCTTCCACAGCCCTGTCCCAGGCCTCAAGAGAAAGAGTATTTGGGTGACATCTTTGGCTTGTGCTAGCCTTCTCCAGGGACAGAGATTTATATTGCCTGGGTCCAAGACAAGTGGACAAGAAGATTATAGGAGCTGAAGGGACTTGGACCGTCTAGACCAGTTCTTTCCAACAGCAGCTAATATTTTATAAAAACATTGATATATAATGCTTCATTTACGTTAACTCATTTAATCTCGTAACAACTGGAATTCAAATACAGCCTTGGACACTTCCTAGCTTTGAGTGACCTTGCAAAAAGTCACTTAACCTCTGTCTACCTCAGTTTCCTCAACTGTAAAATGGGAGTAATAATAGCACCTACATCCCAGGGGTTGTGAAGATCAAATAAGATAATATTTGTAGTGCCCAGTATTTAGTAGGTGCTTAATAAATAAAGCTTGTCCCTTTCTCTTCCCCTGCAGAAGCAGATATTTTACAGATGCAGAAGATGTAAAGGACCACTTGTCCAAGGTCACAATAGTTAAATAATGGAGCCTAAATTCAAACCTAGTTCTTCTGCTTCTGAATCTCTGTACTTCAGTGATGACTTTTTTAATTTTAATTTTTTTGCAGGGAGGTTGATGAATCTCCCTCCCTCCCGCAATCCCCTCTCTTCAGTCTCTCCCTTGGGCTGCTAGCTCCCTAGCTTTATCCTCTCCCTTTTCTTGTCCAGTTTACATGGGTGTCCCCTGTGTCTTTTACTTTTTAGACTGGGAGCTCCCCCAGGGCAAGGACCTTCCTTTCCAGCTCCTTTGGCTGCTCCTTCAGCCCGGTCCCACACTTGGCTTTGACTTCCCCGGGGCGGGATCTTCCATCCAGAGGGATGAGAGCATGAAACACACACCTCACATACACACTTGGAAAGCTAGTGAGAGACTTTATTTACCTCTAATTGGATGAGTCAAAGTTAGGAATCCCCCAGCTGGGGCCTGGGGCCTAAAGAGGGCTACTTGATGACCTCATTGTAAGGGAGTCCTCTCCTTTGTCTTCTACTCTATCCTGCCCTGGTATCCCTACCCCCAGTCCCCACCTTTTCTCCTTTTGCTAATTTCCCTTCCTCTTCTTAACTACATCCTCCCGTGACTCCCTCTTCCTCTCCCTCCCTCTCACACCATCTCCCCCCTTCTACCTCCCCCTCTCTGTCTCTCTGCCTCTGCCTCTGCCTCTCTCTTCCTCTCCTTTCTGTCTCTCTCTCTGTGTGTCTCTATCTCTGTCTTTCTGTCTCTGCCTGGCTGCCCAGGGGTCTTTAATCAGACCACTCTAGTGGGAGGGAAGGTGGCAGATTGACATCTCTTTTTTTCTTGCTGGTTCTGGGACCAGGGCCCGAGCGGTCCTAAAGGGCAATAAGGTTTTAGTGAGCCAGCACCAAAGGGTCTCAGAAACATGGAAAATATGGATAAAGGGGGCAGAAGTCTCTCACATCTGCACCTGACTGACCTGCCTTTGTAAAGGAGTGTTATATGAAGAGGAGAGGCCTTTTTCTGAAACTGTATGATAGAAAGTTTGGCAAGAGGAGAGTAATGACCATGACAGAGCCAAGACAAGGAGGGTCAGATGCCATTCAGAGTAAATCTCAGTGACCATCTAAAGCTAGGGAGGCAGTGGGAAGTAGGAGACCAGATCTGGAGACAGAGGTTCAAGTTCTGCTTCTGTAACCTTGCTACCTGTCTTATTTTGGGCAACCTCTTTGGTCTTCCTATGCCTCAGTCTTCATACCTGTAAAATGAGGGAGTTGGCTTCTTTCTTCGAAGAGCCCTTCCATTTTAGACCTCTGACACTATGACCTTTCTAATAAACAATGAGATGGCTGTATCATATTCTCAGGGCCGTGAGAACCCAGAGCAGGATAGGTCCATAGAGTTATTTCCCCTCTCATCTCTTAAGTCCTAGAAAAACTCACTTGTCTGGGTCCTCAAGGCTGTTTTGGCATCTTCAGCTTTGTTTCTGGGTGTGTCCCTTCTGGTCACACTAGTGCATGTCTGGATTTTCTTCCCTTGGATACTTTCTAGGCCCTTTGTACCAAAAGTGGCAGGGTCTTAGAAGGCTTGGCTGACATCTAGGAAGTCTGGGAAGTCTGGCGGTTGCAGAAGGCCCAGTGGCTATTCCCCTTTCTCCTCTCCTGGTGAGGTATGCTGAGCTAAGAGAAAAGTTATCACAGACTTAGAGGTGGAAGAGACAGCAGAGATCTTGTCAAAGAGCATCATTTTAAAGTTGAAGTAACTAAAGCCCAGAGAAAAGTGACTTTCCCAAGGTCACACAGGTAGCTTCTATGCTAACTTGTATCCTCTGACTTCATCCAAATTCTTCTTTCTACTGCACCCTGTTCTTGGAATGAGAAGGAAAATCAAGAGGTTTAGAGCTGGGAATGACCTTTGGGTGATACAGTTCTGATTCCCAACCCTTTCTCAGGTGAGAACCCCTTTCTAATATTAATTTCTCAGTCCCCCACCCCCACCCCAGGCAAATTAGACTTCTGGTCAGAGAGTTTCCAGAGGCACAGAGAGGCTAAGTAGTTTGCCCTTGGTCACTGAAGCAGGATTGAACCCAGGCCTTCCTGACACTAACTTGGATGCTTCTCATCCATCCAGAGTCAATAAATTAGTAGTAATTGGTTAGGAAAATAATTTTTTGGCTAGACTTGATACATGCATATGGATCTTTGGGATCCCTCCTCAACTTTATGGAAGGGTTGGCCCACCAGGTGGAAAGTGTTGCTCTGATCCAAACTCTACCCCTTACATTTTACAAATAAAGAAGATGAGGATTGCAGAAAGAAAGTAACTATAAGAAAGGAAACAAACATTTATTAAATGCCTTCTATGTGCCAGATGGGCAACTAGGTGGTGCAGTGGATAGAGGGCCAGGCCTGCAGGCAGGAAAACTCATCTTCCTGAATTTCAAATGGATTGTAAACTTTTACTAGCCAGGTAATCCTAGACAAGGCACTTAACTCTGTTTGCTTCAATTTCTTCATCTGTAAAAGGAACTGGAAAAGGAAATAGTGAAGTACTCCAGTGTCTTTGCCAAGAAAACCCCCAATGGGGTCATGAAGAGTCAGATACGACTCAACAACAATAAAAACAACATGTGCCAGGCACTATATTAAGCATTTTACAAGTACAGGTACTATTATTATCCTTATTAGACAGTTGAGGAAACTGAGGCAGAGAGAGATTAAATGACTTGCCCAGGGTCACATAGCTAGTAAGCACCTGACACTGGATTTGAACTCAGGTTTTCCCAATTCCAAGTCTGGCATTATTTCCTCTGCACCACCTAGCAGCTTCTCTGTACAAGTAGAAATGGCAACACTGGAATTCGAACTTGTCTTCTGACTACACTATTTTTTCCTATCTAGAGCAGAGCAGAATGCCTTACTGGAGAGCAGCATCGGTCTTTGGTGGAGGGGACAGAGAGATTTAGCTCAGAGAAGGAAGCATGCAGATCTGATATAAACGGAAAGAGATCAGTTAACAAACACTTAGTAAGCATGAGAATAACATGCGATGGTTATCTTCAAACATCTGAAGAGACTTGACTTGCTCTGTTTGACAAAGGTCAAAAACCTTTGTAGCAGCAATGGGTAGAATTTGCAAGGAGACCAATTTAGACTTGATGGTGGGGAGGGAGGTTTGAGAACTTGGGGAGGGGCACTACGATGAGAGGTGTCCAAAAGTGGAACAGGCCTCCTAGAGTTGGGGTGGGCTTCCCTCTAGCAGAAGCTGGATCATGTGATAGTGAGAATTTCTGTCCTATGAGGGTAGGACTAGATAGCTGCTGAGGTCCTTTACAACTCTCAGATTCTGTGATTCTGTGTTTCCCTTCAAGATTCCCCAGAGTCAGTTGCCCATGTGTCTAAGGAGGAGGAAAATCTTCACTGCTTGGCTGTATTCAGCTGCCAGCTCCTGTGGGAAGGACACTGGAGCATTTGGGTCCTTAACACCATTCCATCTCAGCTGTATGTGTGTCTGTCTGTCAGTCCCTCTTTGAACCCGAGCCAGAAAGAGCCAACCCAGGGTCTTCCTGCTGGCTATGCCTTTATGTCTGTGGGAAGGAGATAAGGCTGGACTGGCCCTCTGGAGATGGCTTCCTCAACCAAGAACTGTTTGGGGACCACAACCTCTTTACTGCCTCCCAGGAGCTACAGATGTTGAGACCACCTCATTCTTTGTAGGTTTTCCCCACCCACCATCTTGCTCTCTTTCAGGCCGCTCTGCCCTCCTGGAGTGGAGGTCACTGCTTCTTGGGCTTCAACTGTGCTGGGGCTAAGGTAGTAGGAAGCAGCTGTGCTGAAGGTACCATTAAATTCACCATTATCTATCTCCATGCGTTTAGCTCTTTTCTGTGCTTATCACATTACTTGAACGCAGACAGCTGGCATTTACATCCTGCTTCAAGATTGCCAAGCACTTTCCATCCATCATCCCAGATATGATTCTTAGGAAGCATCCAGAAGGGAGGCATGACCAAGAAGTCCTAGATTTTTATTTTAATGTACATTGGGAGATGGAGGACTTGATTTAGGGTATTTCTCTTGTTTGTTTATCCCTTTTGCCATTCTCTAATCTCTCTTGCCGCTCTTTCCTCCTTTCAGTGGGCCAAGCTTCTATTACAGTTTCTTGGTCACCATGGAAACCTGGCCTAGGCAGGATACCTACACCATCTTGGAAGTGCACATTCTGAGACCTTGCTGAAAGTTATGAGCTCAGTATCCACTGGTTTTTTGTTTTTGTTTCTTTCTCCTTGATGGTTAGGCCTGAAATTCTTTGAGTATGCTGAGAGGAAAACATTCCAAACACCCTTTCGGTCCTGTCCCCTTCTCCTCTCTGCCCCCATCCCTCCTCATATATTTGGGAGGCATTTAACCTTCCTGGGCCTCAGTTTCCTCATCTGTAAAATGAGGTGGGCTTATTCAGTGACAAATATTCAAACTAGGACTCAAATTCCAGTTTGGGAAATAAGAGCAAAACAAAATATTTTTTAAAAGATACTATATTTAATGAATGAATATTGCTTCCTCACAAGTGGACCACTTTCCCTCATGATGGAACTAAACTTAGATTGTGAATAATTACTGCAGCAGTTTTCAAATTAAACTTTGGAAATGCATTGGGCTCATACAGTGAGTACAGGGAGAGTTTGGGACGTTTTCATCGCTAGTGCTATCATTCTACTTTGAGATGTTTTTTTAATTAAAAAACCTCATAGAATATTAGAATTAGAATATTTTTACCATTAACAAACACAATTTGTCAAAATTAAAGGTTTCCTAAGAAATAGTAGAACTTTCAAGAAAGTAAGTGTTCTAAAAGATGTCCTTAATAACCTTATTTTTCAAAATCACTTGAGAAGACTATTTTGAATTAATCACTATGGTAAAATTTCTGATAAAGAATAAAGGCGCTGACCGAAGGTAGACCTGTAGAAATAAAAGAATTGTCTAATGAGTCAAACCTCAGACTTCAGGAGAAAACCATGGCTTTGAAGTTGCTTACTTTTATTGATATCTTTCGATTTTACACTGCCTAAATTTGCCTCTATAGCCTTTTCTACCTAGAGCAATGTAACAAAGACTTTTTTTAAAAAAAGAAAAGAATGAGGAACTATCAATATTTTGAAGAAAAAAAATCTGGCAATAGAGGCAAACACTTATGTAAAGGTGAGGGGCCAGGTGTTTTTGAGGCCATTCTGGTCATTTGTAATTTTGCAACATTTTGCACCTTTGGGATCGTTCTTTGCATTTGAATTTTTGTAATCTGTATGTTTTCTTCCTCTGCTTGCTTCACTTTGTATCAGTTCATGTAAATCTATATTTGTTGTATTTGTCATTTTTACAGTGCAGTAATGCCTTACATTCAGATACCACAGTTTGTTAACTGTTAAAAAAAAATAAAGAATAATTTTAAAAAATCAAAAGATACTGTATGTAAAGGCTCAGTAGCCAAAGGCTGGGGATGGGCTCAACAGCTTTTATTCCTCAGTTAGTCTTTTTTCTTTCTTTCTTTCTTCCCTTCTTCTACTTTCCCAGAAACAGAAATTGGGGTGGTAGTTTTCAGCTGCTGTCCCCAACCTCCCCCCACTTCCCCAGCCCCTCCCATTCTTCTGTGATTGTTTGTCCTTCCTATTCTAGAGCCACCTTTTAAAGGCCCAAGCTGGAAATCCAGGAAGCCAGGATGATTAACTAACTGCGGGAGAGAGGGAAAAGAATTCCACAGCCTTAGACGGCAAAGTTTCCATGGCCTCACTGCCCTGGGACTTCCCCCTCCTAGAGGAGACTCCTCTGTTCTTGGGTTTCTTCTCATGCTTAGCTGGAAGCAGGAAAGAGGAGGAGGAGACACTTGTTAGAGTTCTGGTGAGGGAAGGCTATGCTTCCTTGGTACCCAGGGGCACTGTAGCAGCAGCTCCAGTATAAGGGACTGAGACACCCAACAGACAGGGACAGGGACACATGCTTTCTTTTTGACCTGAGGCAGTGAACCTGGGTGAGTCAGGGTGCAGCATGTTCACTTATGGGACGATCCTTTAAAGTTCACCTGTCTAAGCTGTTTTGTCCCCATTTCAAAACAAAAATTAAAGTCTTCCCGCTATGTTGGGGATGCCCTTCCCTAGTTCATTACTCAGCTCTGTTGAGAATTGATGTCCTTCCCATCCCTCCTGGACACTCACATGATGATATCCAGATACTAATGCTCTTCTTCCACACATACATGATGATACTGATGGTGCTAATGCCCGCTCTTCCACATAAACATGGGGCAGCTAGGTGGGGCAATGGATAGAGCACTAGGCCTGGAGTCAGGAAGACCTGAATTCAAATCAGACCTCAGATGTTTACTAGCTCGGTGATCTTGGGCAAACCACTTAAGTCTGTTTGCCTCAGTTTCCTCATCTGTAAAATAAGCTGGAGAAGGAGATGGCAAACCACTCCAGTATGTTTGCCAAGAAAACCCCAAATGGGATCACGAAGAGTTGGACATGACTGGAAATGACAATAACAACAATCACGCATAATGATATTGGGATGCTAAGAGATCAGGAAATAGGTACGAGGTCTCTACAATCTACAAGTCCTCCATCCTCTCATCCTCATAGCCTAATCTCCTCAGGGACAGAAATTGGCAGAGATGGGATGTTGGAGCCCTGGGCCAGGCTGGTGTTTAGTATAAGTAGTTGGTTGGGTTTCATCTGTCTTTAGAGGCTTAGTGAGTGCTAGTCAGCCTTCCATATTTACAACTGTGCTAGCCTGAGAATGGCAAACTCCTTCTACTTATGGCATAAAAGTTACAACTTTTGGGCTTGGGCTTTTGTTTGTTTTTGTTCCTTTAAACCAGAATAATACTATCCCATTGACTCAGGAAGATACAGCTGGGTTACATGCAGCTATGGAGCCTCTGATACATTCTTGGCACCTCCTGGGTAACAGTAGGGCGGGGTCCATAGTCACTGTGGAACTCCCTCTGATAGGCCCAGGGTGACTCATGGATGGGGCCACCTGGCCTGGGGCTGTTTCCAATCTTGACATATATCCTACTGCATCTCCGGGGCCTGGGAAGCTCCCCCTGAGACGCTTAGATGGATGACACAGAGGCGGGAAGGACTTATGGAACTGAAGTTCAGAAGGATTAGTGGGAAAATGGATTTTAGAGCTGGAAGGAATCTTCAAGATTATCTCATCCAGCTTCCCCATTTTATGGATGACACTGAAACCTAGAGAGATTGAGTGACTCCCCCAAGGTCACAGAGTCAGCAAGATGAGGAGCCAGGATCTGAATGCAAGCCTCTTTCCACTTCTCCATGTTGTCCCTCCTATTCATGCTATCTACCCCTTCATTGACACATTTTAATACATGTTTATTAATCACCTTTTGTATGCACAGTATCATTGCCTTATGAACTCAATTCACTGAACTTTTGTTAAGTGCCTCCTATGTGCCAGGTACTGTCCTGAGTTTGAGGGATATAAAAAGAGGCCATGACAGTCCCTGCCCTCAAGGATCTCACCATCTAATGGGGGAGACAACATGCAAACAAATATAAGTTGACTCTCGTTCAGTCAAGTCCAACTCTTCACAAACCCATTTGGGGTTTTTGTTGTTGTTGGTAAAGGTACTGGAGTGGCTGGCCATTTCCTTCTCCAGCTCATTTGACAGATGAAGAAACTGAGGCAAATAGGGCTAAGTGACTCTCCCAGGGTCACACAGCTAGTAAATGTCTAAGGCTGGACTTGAACTCAGGCCTTCTTGACTCTAGGCTCAGCTCTCTATCCACTGTGCTACCTAACCACAATCTTAGTTTAGCAAGGAGTAAAATACAAAGAGAAGTAGAATGCAAAATATTTCATACCTAAGCACTTTAGAGTGTTGTGTGAGGTTGGACTTGGAAGAAAATTGTTGGTGGATCAGGGGAGTCTTCATGTAGCAAGTGGCATTTGAAGAGGACTTTAAAGGTGGCTCAGGTTCACCCCGGCCTGGAAGGGCAGGGCCAGAAGGCTTAAGCATGAAGTTGAGTCTGATGATGCTAGGAATTATTACTAAGACTTCTGATATTCATCATTTGCATTTTTCTTTTTAAATAAAACAAAACACTTTTTGTCCTTCTCCTCCTCTTATCTTCTGTTTCCCCCCCTCCCCAAATTTCCTTCTCCCTTGGAAATGCAATAGTAATTGATCAGTATGTGGGAGTCTGGAGCCACATGGGTGTTAAATTTCATTTCCATGTGAGTCACTTCACCTTCCCTGAGAGTAGGTGAATTCTAGCAATAATTGGTTCTTCCTCTGACCATCAATCTGAAGCTGCTTCCTTCTACCCTAACCAGAAAAACCCTCTAACTGTCCTGCTGACTTTAGGCCATGGGGCCTAGTAAGAGAAAATAGGGTAAAATGCTTGGGGAGAAAGATCCTTCAGAACTGAAAAATAGGAGCAAATTATAAAGACTAGATACTCTCCGAGGAGGTGGTGAGCACGTGCCTCTGGAGGCATTCAGGCAGCGGAGTGGATCCTTCATCAAGGATTTCATGTATCCTGCAGAGGGGCGAACTAGATTATCTCTTGTGTCCTTTTTGCTTTCTCTAGAATTTCATTATTTTTCCCTTTGGCATTTTTATAGAAATCCTTTATTTTTACAGTACTTTTATTTCCAAATAGATTCTTCCCCCTCCCTTATCCCAAGAGCCATTCTTTTTTGAATAGAAAAGAAAGTTCAGCAGAACCAAGCATGCACGATGCTTGTCTTCTCATCTTCTATTTCTTTTTTCTCTTTTTTTAATTAATGACTTCTGTGTTCTATAGTGCAGCCAGATACTACCACCTTTGCTTGCCACAAAGAAAACCTGTTAAGCAAAACTATACAGAGATAGTATTCAGCATCATATGTGGCTTTCTGTACCCAGGGGCCCCCTCACCTCCCTCCCAAGAGAAGGGAATTGTTTTTTACTGATTTTTGTATTGGCTTTTAGATTTGACAGCCCTTATCGTTCTATTACCAGTGGGAGCAGTCTAGAATATAGCAGTCAGGTTGTCATTTAGGTAGGGGAAGGATGTGTACATCTTCACTCATACTATTAAGAGATGCCATGATGTAACTCCATAGCTCTGCTAGTTCCAAGATGATGCATTAGTAAGGGACTCTCCACCCGGCCAAGGCTGGCCCAAGTCTGAGTCACCTCTGTGCTTTCCCATCGTCTGCCTCAACAATGAGCACTGTGTCAGATACCAGGCCACAGTGCTTTTATGAATAGATGTTCCTTTTTGCAGTGCTTGAGGGAGTGGGAGAGAGACATAGAGTAGAGGTAGGGGGAAGGGAGGGGTGAATAAATGTGCCCTGTAATTTGGAAATATAAATGAGTTCTTCTGCTTTTTGGAATCCATTCTGAAGTCCAGAATATTCTGCCTTGGTTTGCTACCCCTAGACCCTGGAGCCATAAACCATGGATGGGTGGTACCCAGTAGCACAATCCTCTCAGTAGCTTTGGACCTGCTATTATTATCTCGCCAGGGATATATGTGACTGTCCCTACCCTAAGGAGCCACGTAATGGTAGTGATGGTTAGTTGCAAAGACTTGGAGGGTTGAATATCTCTGTTCTTTTGACTTTTTAAGTCCTGCCAAGATTGATTTCTTTCTGAAGATCTGATCACTTCTACCAATCCTTCATTAAGTAACTTGGACTGTTGACTTTTTCCCCAGGCATTGTAGAATCTGAAGTCAGAGGACCTAGGTTTGAGTCCTGACTGCCATCCTGGTAACCATTTATATCTCTTGGTCATCCTGAGCCTCAGCTACTGTATCTGCAAAATAACAACTGATGCAGCATTTTGTTGTTCACTTGTTTCAGTCATGCCTGACTCTTCATGACCCTATTTTGGTGCAACAGATAGAGTGCCAGGCCACTAGAATAAGGAAGACTCATCTTCCTGAGTTCAGAAGTGACCTTACACACTTACTAGCTGTGTAACCCATCTGTAAAATGATCTGGAGAAGGAAATGGCAAACCACTCTAGTATCTCTGTCAAGAAAACTCCAAATGGAGTCACAAAGAGTCAGACACAATTGAAACAACTGAACAACCACAGTGGCAAAGATACTGGAGTACCCTCCCCCTCCCCGCTGATGGGCAGATGAGAAAGGAGTCAGATCCTCTGGTTTATGCCATTCTTTATCCACTTGTCCCAGTTTTCTTCTCAGTTTGAGGAGGTAGGAAAGGGGGTATTTCATTCTGTTAATGAGAATGTGAGTAGACTAAAGGAAATTGAGTTGTTAATGTTCCCAATACCTGTATTAAGCGCTTCAGTATTCTACCCAGCTAGTTTCAGAAGACTGGAGAACAGGGGCCCTTTTACCTCCCCTAGGTACAATGTAGTGTTTGCCAACCAATGGCTATATGTGCCAAGGATGGCATACTGTCTTTCCTTAAATTGACATTTGAACCAATGGCTACTCTCTTGTTTACAACTGGTGACAGGAAGCTACTTCCCCTATTTCCTTGAGTCAGTGACTGGCAATTGTAATCCCTTAACTTTGTCTAAGATTGGTCAGCTATCAACATCAGGAGGAGTTATCTTTTTAGGCCCACTAGAGCATCAGAAAAGTTGCTAATTTTATGACCTTCCTAGGGTTTGACCTTCCTAGTGGGGCTCAAAGCTCTTACTTTGAGATAGGACCATCTCCCACCTCCAGAGTTCCCTGAGCAATGAGACTTGGATGACAGGACAGATGTTTCGCTGGCATGAAAAAGGGATTTAATAAATGTTTGAATATGCCACTTCCTGCATTCCCACAGGATGGTGCCCATGATCTTGCAAGCAAAAAAGGAGCCAGTCTCCGTGCTTGGGTGGAAAGTGTTGGATAGGTCAGTGTATCTTTGGGCAACCTCTGGGATCCTTACCTTCTCTATGGCGGGAGAGAAGAAGGCACAGGAATGGGGCTGCCTGCTCTTGAAGGCTACTTTTCACCTGAGGAGACAAAGCCACTTGAATTAGTACAGAGGTGATTTCTAACCACTTGGCTCCCTCCTTAATGTACAAAGGATGAGGCAGGGTTTGGATTGCTCATTAAGCTATTTGAGTTTGGTGAATGTGTGTGTGTTAGTCCTTGGTTGCCGAAGAAGACCATGCCATCAGTGAAATAATGACATCACTTGCACTTGACTTTGTTTTGAGTGAGGGAGGGCTGTGCAGGTCAGCAGCCTCACTTCTTCTCCAGAGCCATCTGAACCCAGTGACCAGATATTCATCAGGATGACTGGAGATGACTCAGGATGAGGCAATTGGGGTTAAGTGACTTGCCCAAGGTCACACAGCTAGTGAGTGTCAAGTGTCTGAGGTGATATTTGAACTCAGGTCCTCCTGACTCCTGCACTGGTGCGCCATCTACTGTACCACCGAGCTGCCCTGTTTGGTAAATGGGTGAAGGGAAAAAGAAGGGCTCCTTTTCTCAGACCTCTGACAACAGGACTCTTCTATATAACTGACTTTCTTTTCCCTCTCAAGTTTAAATTATGATTTTTGTTCACTGGCTTATTCTCTTGGTTCTTGAGAAGATAGCATTTTTGTTAAAGAACCTTTAGGGGATGGGGGTGGGTAAGGGAAAACTTTGAAAATAAAATAATAAAAACAGACCACTTTGCTGCTACAAGCACATAAATAGCATCCCTGTAGCCAGGCTGTACACTCTCTTTGCCATAGCAACCTAAAGAGAGTGTTTATAACAGCCTGTCACCCGTACTGGAAAAACAGCAGCTGCTTCTCTTGCTGTAGCACACTGGCTCTGGCTAGCCAGGCCTCTCCAGACCCCCCCCTCCCCCTCCCCGGGATCGCTCCTGGGGAGGTGTTGCAGTCACAGTGGGCTTGGCCCTTTTGCTGGGACCATTAGTTAGCAAGGGTGGGGGTTTTGGTGGGTGGGGAAGGAAGGAAAAAGGAACCTGGGTCCCAGATGTGAACAGGAATTGTGGCATCTCAGAAGCCAGATGTGATCAGAAAAGTATTCTTTATTTATTTTGTTTCTGGTCTTTGTCTCTCTCTTCTGGAATCTCCTGAGGAGAAAGGGAACAGGGATGGGGGAAATAGTTTCTGCTGACTCTGGGCCCTCAGGCCCTGGCATCTTGACCTGATCAAGTAGCTTTTGTTTGCTTTCTGGGACTCCACTTTGCCCTCTGTGGTAGGCTGCTATGTTTTCAATCCTTCCAGGTCTGTTTACTTCAGGCCTGGAGAAAAGGGTTTCAGGATGGGGAAAAGGTAATTCAATCCAGAAAGTTGACCTCCACCTCCTTTTATTGTGAGACTGAAGGTGACAAGAGGGAATTCCACCTTTCCCAGAGGTAGATCTGAAGCTTCTGGTCTGGAGGATCTCAAAGAACTGCTATGCAATAAAGAACTGTAGAGAACACTGGAAAAACTGACATACAAAAAGATTCAGGGTGATATTACGTGGGGAGCAGATGTTCTTACTCAGCCTGCTTAGCACATGACTAGGAGGCCCCTCCTGTCTTTCTCCCATTTGCCTAGGATGTCCAAGAACTAGGTCTGAGAATAGGAAAAATCTGGAGAGAGTCACAAGATCATAGATATAGAGCCATAAGGACCCTCAGAAGCTATCTGTCCCAACCCACTCATTTGACACTTCCCAGGAAGTTGAGGTACCCCCAGAGTGGTCATGGGACTTGCCTGAAGTCATACAAGTAGTAAGAGCTGTTATTTGAATGCAGGCCTTTTTGACTCAAATCCAATCTTTTTTCCATTATACTTGATGCATCTCAAGGAGCAACAGTCTGGCCCTGGGGAAAGCTAGAGATTTATTTAGCAAAATGGCTCTCCTTTGCTCCACATGCCCAATTTTTTTGCATACAGGTGCCATTTTGTTTCCTTCATAGTGGAGATGATCTATATTTGATCTATAGGATCAAATCACAGCCAATTTCTTTAAACAAGGGAGAGGTGCATACCATGGGGGAGGGGGGGTGGAATGAACTAACTCAGTTAAATCAACCAATCAGCTAACTTTTACTAAAAGCCTACTATGCTCCAGGTACTCAGCTAGGTGCTGGAGATAAAAAGACAATAACAGAAAGACAGATCTTGTTTTCTTCTTCTTTTTTTTTTTAGATTTATTTATTTATTTAAGTTTTCAACATTCATTTCCACAAAATTTTGGGTTCCAAATTTTCTCTCCATTTCTCCCCTCCTCCTACCCCAAAATGCCAAGCATTCTAATTACCCCTATCACCAATCTGTCCTCCCTTGTAACATCCCTCCCTTCCCTTATCCCCATCTTCTCTTTTGTCCTGTAGGGCAAGATAACTTTCTATACTCCATTACCTGTATTTCCTATTTCCTAGTTGCAAGAACAATACTCAACAGTTGTTCCTAAAACTTTTGAGTTCCAACATCTCTTCATCCCTCCCTCCCCACCCATTCCCTTTGGGAAGGCAAGCAATTCAATATAGGCCATATCTGTGTAGTTTTGCAAATGACTTCCATAAAAGTCATGTTGTGTAAGACTAACTATATTTCCCTCCATCCTATCCTGCCCCCCATTGCTTCTATTCTCTCTTTTGATCCTATCCCTCCCCAAGAGTGCTCCCTCCTCCCACTGCTCTCCCTTCCATTATCCCCCCCCACTCTGCTTATCCCTTTCTCCCCCATTATCCTGTATTGTAAGATAGGTTTTCATACCAAAATGAGTGTGCATTTTATTCCTTCCTTTAGTCGAATTGATGAGAGTAAGCTTCATGTTTTTTCTCTCACCTCCCCCCTTTTTCCCTCCACTGAAAAGCCTTCTACTTGCCTCTTTTATGAGAGATAATTTTCCCCATTCCATTTCTCCCTTTCTCCTCCCAATATATTTCTCTCTCACTGCTTAATTTCATTATTTAAAGATATGATCCTATCCTATTCAATTCACCCTGTGCTCTATGTGTGTGTGTGTGTGTGTGTGTGTGTGTGTGTGTGTGTGTAATCCAACCAACTACCCAGATACTGAAAAAAGTTTCAAGAGTTACAAATATTGTCTTTCCACGTAGGAATGTAAACAGTTCAACTTCAGTCAGTCCCTTATGACTTCTCTTTGCTGTTTACCTTTTCATGCTTCTCTTGATTTTTGTGTTTGAAAGTCAAATTTTCTTTTCAGCTCTGGTCTTTTCATCAAGAATGCTTGAAAGTCCTCTATTTCATTGAAAGACCATTTTTTCCCCTGAAATATTATACTCAATTTTGCTGGGTAGGTGATTCTTGGTTTTAGTCCTAGTTCCTTATATTCCATGCCCTTTGATCCCTTAATGTAGAAGCTGCTAGATCTTGCGTTATCTTGATTGTATTTCCACAATACTTGAATTGATTCTTTCTAGCTTCTTGCAATATTTTCTCCTTGACCAAGGAACTCTGGAATTTGGCCACAATGTTCCTAGGAGTTTCTCTTTTTGGATCTCTTTCAGGAGGTGATCAGTGGATTCTTTCAATATTTATTTTGCCCTCTGGTTCTAGAATATCAGGTCAGTTTTCCTTGATAATTTCATGAAAGATGTCTAGGCTCCTTTTTTGATCAAGGCTTTCAGGTAGTCCCATAATTTTTAAATTGTCTCTCCTGGATCTATTTTCCAGGTCAGTTGTTTTTCCAATGAGATATTTCACATTATCTTCCATTTTTTCATTCTTTTGGTTTGGTTTTGTGATTTCTTGGTTTCTCATAAAGTCATTAGCCTCCATCTGTTCCATTCTAATTTTGAAAGAACTATTTTCTTCAGTGAGCTTTTGGACCTCCTTTTCCATTTGGCTAATTCTGCTTTTGAAAGCATTCTTCTCCTCATTGGCTTTTGGAACCTCTTTTGCCAATTGAGTTGCCTATTTTTCAAGGTGTTATTTTCTTCAGCATTTTCTTGGGTCTCCTTTAGCAAGGTGTTGACCTGCTTTTCATGCTTTTCTTGCATCTCTCTCATTTCTCTTCCCAGTTTTTCCTCCACCTCTCTAACTTGATTTTCAAAATCCTTTTTGAGCTCTTCCATGGCCTGAGCCCATTGAATATTTCTTTTGAATGTTTGGGATACAGAAGCCTTGACTTCTATGTCTTTCCCTGATGGTAAGCATTGTTCTTCCTCATCAGAAAGGATGGGAGGAGATATCTGTTCACCAAGAAAGTAACCTTCTATAGTCTTATTTTTTTACCCTCTTTTGGGCATTTTCCCAACCAGTTACTTGACTTTTGGGTCCTTTGTCAAGAGTAGGGTATACTGTGGGAATCTGTAAGATCTCAGTTCCTCCAAGGTGGCACAATCAAGTGTGTACTGGTCTGGGTGCAGAGAGGAATTTTTGTGCCCAGAATCTTAGCAGAGGTTCCTCTCCATAGCTACCTGTCCTCCAGTTTCACCAAGTCAGCACTGGGGGCTGATTTTCAGGTGAGCTGGATGGGCAGACTGCCATTCAGTGTGAGACAAAGACCAGCTCCCTCAGGGTCTCCACACAGGGCAGAGGCAAGAATCAGCTTCTCAGTGCCCCCAGGGGTTTTTACACTCCAACAATGGAGTTTCCTTTTGGGCTGCTGTGCAGGCTCTGTGGCTGCTGCCTGCTGCTGGAGCTATGGAAGGCCCTACTCCCTTCCTGGCCAGCTGGAAAACCCCCATCACTGACCTTAGGCACCTGTGGGTTGAGGGATCTGGGAACCACTGCTCCTGGAACTGGGGTTTCTGTGACTGGAGATTCTGCCCCTGAGAGCTGTTCGTGAGCCACACCACAGCCAAGGCTGGGCTGGGCTCTGCACTCTGCTCCACCTCCAGTGCAACGCACATTTCCCATGGGCCTTTCAGGTAACCCTGGGCTGGAAATCTCCTTCACTCTGTTGCTCTCCACTTCTGCTGCTCCAAAATTTGTTGAGAGTCCCTCTCTACAGGTATTTTATGGGCTATGGGGGGAGACCCTGCTTATATGTGTCTTTCTACTCCACCATCTTGACTCCACCCCTAGATCTTGCTTTCTTGAAGAGTAGATCCTTCTGGATCCTTCACAGTGGCCAGGAACTAGTTGCAGCAATGGTGACTCCAAGCAGTCCAGGGAGACTCAGACTCCAGTGGCGAACCCCAATCCCTCCCTTGTTTCCCTAGAATGGCAGGTCTCAGCTGAAGTTTGCTTGTACACATAATTCTGGAACCAATCTGGCTGCTAAAAACCCCCTTTGTTACCTTGCAGCCACAACCTAGAAGAAACACAATGGCCCCAAGAAAGGCAGTTTCTATGTGAACACAAAAATATAGAGACTGAGTACTTAATATCTGTTTCTTGCACTAGGTCTGGAAAGGTGAGTTGTCCTTGGTGGAAACACAGGGCCTCATGTGAAGTGGGAGCAGGGGGTAGGCTACCAATACCACTCTGACCTTGCAACTTACCCAGGGGACCAGAAGTGTCTCTCCTTCCCCCCTGATCTCTACACCTAGAATGTTAAAGGGAATGTAGACTGGGTAGACTGGGGGTAGTCTGGAAGAAGAGAAAAGATGGAGAGAAATATATTCATTACCATTGGCAGAGGGATACTCCACCATGTTCTTTTTGGTCACCTTGGTATTAATATATTATAAGACTGGAATGATGGGTTCTAGAGGTGTAATGTAATAGAAAAATGGATTGGATCAGAGGACCTGGGTTGAAATCCTGTACCTATTGCTTACTTCCATGTGGTCTTTGAAAATCACTTTTTTAGAGCCTTGGGTCTCAGTTTTCCTTCATTTATAATAGGATACCATTGGACTGGCACCTGTGATTGTTAACCTATTGTCAGTTATAGTTGAGAGATAGGAGAAGGACCCCAAAACTGAAGAAGAATAGATGTTTCAGAAAATGTAAGAATACAAAGTTGGAAAACTATAGGCCAGTGAGTTTAACTTAGATTTCTGAAAAAAAAATTCTTCAGTGGATTATTAAAGAGATGATTGACAAGCATTTAGGAAGGAAACAGTCATGACAAAGAGCCAGCATGTCTCCATCAGTAATAGGTCATGCCATCTAATTTCCTTTATTCCTAAATGTCTTTCTCTCTCCTCTCCATACCCCTCCCACACTGAAAAAGAAATATTTGTAATAGAGACTGTCTAACCATCCTCTGAGCCAAAGGGGCTACAACATGGACTTTGGAAATCAGACTTGTAAGGGGAGTGGGCTGCTTCCAGTCGATGCCTTTTCTTTTCCTCAGTTCCTTTGGTAACAGGGGCTGGGGCAAGTGTAAGGATCCAGGGAATAGGGTGAGGGGCCAGCACACATATTCAGGGATTGTGGCAGGCTCAGTCAGGCAATAAATGTATATTGAGCACCTACTATGTTCCAGACACTGTGCTAAGTGCTGGTGATACGTAGAAAGATGGTCCTTCCTCTCAGGAAGCTCACAGTCTTACCAGGGGGAAAGCATGCCAACAACTATGCACAAACAAGGTCTCTACAGGATAAATAGAGATAACATCAACTGAGGGGAGGCACTAGAATCAAGGGGGATTAGGAAAGGCTTCCTATGGAAAAATAGAGTTTTAGCTAAGACTCGAAGAAAACCATAGAATCCAAATGAAGCAAGAGGGCATTCCAGGCATTGGGGTGAAAATGCACAGCATCAGAAGATGGGGAACAGCAAGGAGGCCTTGCTCTTCACAAGACTGCAAAGTACATGGAGGGGGTGGTGGGAGAGGCTCTGTAAGATGAAAAAGGACTGGAAAGATTGGTGGTTGAGGTGGGGGTGGGACATGTTATAAATGATTTGAATGCCAAATAAAGGATGTTATGTTTGGTTCTGGAGGTTATAGGGAGCCACTGGAGTTCATTGGGAGAGGGAGAGAGTGTAACATGATCAGATTTGTACTTTGAGATCTTTGCTCTATCTTCAAAGCAGGATTGAAGGAGTTCAAAAGAAACGCAAGATGTGCAAATTTAGAGAACCCATTCTAAATGTTCCCATGGACAATTTGTGCTTGACCTGTGATAGTGCACTCCAAGCTCGTATCAGGCTGATCAGCCACAGTCAGACCCATTATATGTTGACTCTAACATAGTGGTGTCATTTTGGTCCTCTTCTAGAACAAAGGACAGCAACCACCAACTTCAAGTTCACTCTGACAGATGAGTGGAGAATGGACTGGTGTGGGGAGAGATTTGAGGCAGGGAAACTTTTGAAATAGTCCAGCCATTAGGTGATTAGGGCTTGCACCAGGGAGGTGGCAGTGTCAGAGGAAAGGAGGAGGAGACATATGCTAGACATGCTATGAAAGTAAAATCAACAGAACAGAACAATAGATTGGATGGGATGGGGGGGTCAGAGAGAGTGAAGAGTTAAAGATAATACCCAGGTTTCAAGCCTAGGTGACTGGAAGGATGATAGTACCCTAATAATAACAGGGAAGTTAAGTCTGGAGGATTTGGGGGGAAAGCTTCTGAGTTCAATTTTGGACATAGTTCAAGATGTCTATAGACATCCATTTTGAGATGTCCAATAAGTAAGTGGAGATGTGAGCCTGGAGGTCAGCAGAGAGGTTAGGACTGGATGGTAGATTTAAGAATCATCAGAATAGATAGAGATGATCATTGGACCCATGGTTTAGGGAATGTCTAGGACTTGACACATATTCTCCAGAAATAGGAAAAAAAATCTATCACTATTTGGTCTGGGAAAAGCCAGTTCTCCACCATTGTAGTCAATTTTAATAACCCATTCATGGCTGAACTCTAGCTTTTACTTTTAAGGGGTGTTACCTGACGACAAAATGCTCCCATTGACCTTCCCATATACCTCCATGGCTTGAAAGTAGCCTAGAAAGAGTATGGACTGCTTTGTACAAGCAGTCTAAATAGGATTTTAGATTAGGAAGAGCCTACCTCTACCTTCCTCCCTTCTCGCCCCCCCATCCTGTCCTTCAGGGGAAGTTTTATAAATTATAAGAAAATGAACCCAAGAGATAAAATGACAGACATTATCTTCCCAAGGTCCTATGTGTATACACACACACACACATACATACACACACACAGAGGTAGAAAGCAGAACCAGGATTTGAACCCTAGGCTTATACCAAAGCAGAGCAGGCATAGGAAGAGAAGAATTAGTCTTTTCAGAGCTAAGGTAACAATTTAGATTGGAGTAAAGAGACAGGACCAGGATTCTCTGAGACAAGTGTACCTATCTCTAGGTTATAAGCTTCCTGTCCTCAGGAAGGCCTTTTTAGAAGTGAAAGAATGTTCAGAAGAATGAACCTCTGGAAACCCCAAGTAACAGCTTAGGAAATACATGGTGGAGATGATCTAGGCTATGATTTCCCAAACTATCTTGTTGAATGTCAAGGGAAAGAGGCCTTCTTCTCTATGTCTCTAAGACTCTGTGGGGTCTTCCAGGTTCAGATAAATGATGGCTGGCTCATTGGAGAATGAGCAAAATGGAAAGCATCCAAGCCAATCACTCCTAGGCGCCCTGCGTAGGTTGTGGAGGGAGGACTAGGTGCCTTCTGTGTAGGAAGAAGTTACATTTTCTGGAATTGCAGAAAGAGCAAGGAGAGGTTTAGCTAGGACCACCACCTCTAGAATTCTCTGGGAGAACTATGCGATCTCCACAAGACAGTTTTTCTTTAAACCTTCCCAATAAGTTGTAGGAACTCGATCTCTGGAACCTCCTCTTTTCTCCCCTTCTCCCTGCCCAAACCAGTTGGTAAAAGTGTCTAGGGATTAGCATGAGCGATCACACCTGACAGAGGGCAGGGCTACATTTATGGGCACAAATGAGACAAAGGGATGGGGATAAAGAAGAATACAGATGCCAGATTTCATCCCTCTGGCTTGGACTTGTTACCCTTCCTGCCTTTTCTTCCTTCCTTCTTAGTGTTCAGCATGGCAGAAACACTGATATCCAGACAGGTACCTGACGACACGGAGCTTTTCAGGGAGATGTCCAACTTGCCTCTAATGAGGTTCCAGGTTGAAGGAAGGGGGCACTGAGTAGGGAAGCCTGCAGTTGCCATGGCCCTCTCCTCTACCAAACCCCGTAATGCCTGCTGCTGGGAGGCCAGAGGTGGAATGTCGCCATCTTTATTCCAGGCAGGTTTGTCTGCAGCACTGCATCAGCCTGGAGCCCTAGCTCTCTGGGTCCTGCTGCTCCTTCTTCCCACATCCATTCACATTCCCACCTCTAAACTTCACCAGATTCAATAACCTTCTGGTAGGGGAAGTGGGGTGTATGTATGGGCTGGGGAATCAGGGGGAAGGGGGAATATCATCAAGAGATGAGAACTTTTCCTGATTCCTGATGGACAAGGGAAGGGGGCTGAGGGAGGAAAACAGGCCTGTGCACCAACCTGAGAGGTTATCTTTGTCCTAGTCTGGGAGAATCCTTTCAATGAGGAAAAAGGTGATAGCCCCTAAAATAATAAACTCAGCTGATCCAGGTCAGAATTCTGAACTTATATTTTGATTGCTTCAAATAGCAGTGAGGCCTAGTGGTAAAACCACTGGAGTTGGACTGCTAAGACCAGAGTTCAAATCCTAACTTTTTTATTTATTAGCTGTTTAACCTTGAATAGTTCCCTCCCTGCTCTGGATTTGTTTCCTCATCTGTAAATTGAGAGCGTTGGGCAAGATGACCCCTAAGGTCTTATCTAACTCCAAGCCCTATGAAACTGAGTGGTCTCTGGTTGTCCCTTCTTTCTGACATAGGGTAAGAGACCTAACACTGGAAATTTGAGGAAGGAGAGAGTTATCCTGGAGAAAGAGCTACATTCTAATCTTCTTTCTCACTCCTACTGACCCAAATTACCTTGGACTTATCACTTAACCTGGGGAAGCCCTACTTTCCTATGGGAAAAGAAGAGTGTCACTAAAGGGCCTCTGAAGACCCTTTTAATTTTAGATAATCCTAGGCTCTGTATGTGTGTGTGTGTGTGTGTGTGTGTGTGTGTGTGTGTGTGTGTGTGTGTGTGTGTGTGTGTGTAAGGGTGGGTCTTGCCCTTATTGGCCAGTGATAGCAGAAAAGCTTTAATATCTTAAGGAAGGCTATAAGATCCTTGAGGGCGGATACTGTGTCATATTTTGTTTTTGTATCCATAGCACCTAGCTCACTGTCTTTTTTTTAAAATTTGCTCAAAATGTAATACATTGAACATCTTTCCTAAAAGGGAAAAAATGGTCCCTATTTCCAGGAGGTGTCTGCATTTTTTGGGGGGGAGGGAAGATTCCTAGATGTTTTGTCAGACTGAGAGAGGAAACCAGCGCAGTAGGAGGAACGTTAGACTGAGGAAAAAGGAGTCAAGATACCTGAATTCTTAGGCCAGCTTTGCCCTTAATGCAGGCAACCTTGGTCAAAGTCTCCTAATCTCTTAGGTCTTCAGTGTCTTCTCTGTAAAATAGGGATCACAGTATCTTACTTTCTTTATAGGGATGTTGTGTGAGAGCAGAGATGTGAAAAACGCTTTGCATTTGTAGAAATATACGTTTAATGGTTTTCAGTCTATTATTGTTTAAAGGAAAGAGATAAGGTATTTCTCAAACTGGTGGGAGGGGTGGCAGAAATAGAGGTAGAGAATTCTACCTCCCAGAATGCTGTGCTTGAAGATGATTAAGGGAAGCCTTGCCTGGTGAGAGATGGCATCCTCCTCCCCTGCTCCCCAGGGGCCAGCAGATAACAATGCTTGTTTGGGACTTCCTTTGAGGTTAGGGCAGTGTACATTTGAAAATGCGTGCTCTTTTAGTAGTTGCCTAATTAGGGTAGAGGTCAAGCCAGCTAGGTAGCTGTATAGAGCTCTGAGACTGGGTGAGCTGAGACAGTGGTGGCTCCCTGCTGCCCAGTAGGGCTACAGAGAAGCTTCTGCAGCTGAATAGTTGGCCTGAAAATCCTTCTGATCTTGGGGTTCCATTAGGTACCCAAATAACAGGGTACAAGTCTGCCATGGTCTCTTGGTCAGACTGGGACACAAACAACTTTCGTACCCCTTTTTCCTTCTCTATTCCACTCTCTTCTCCCCCATTCCCCAACCCTTCTTGGGGAGCTCTAATAGAACTTGGGGATGGCATCCTCCTGGAAGTATGGAGTGAGCTGTTTCCTAGAATTTCCAAGATAGATGCAATAGAGAAAAACAAAGTATAGACTGAAGTTTTCATTCTTGAGTGTTTATATATTCATTTTTGTTTTGGAGAAAGAGAGGAATATAATCCCTGATCTTTACCACGTGTAAAGATAGAAGGTAGATTAAGGAACTAGTGCCAGTGGGACTAAGCATGACTAGAGTGTGAACCCAGTGGGGAGGGAAAAGTTTCAAGTAATACAGTCTGAAATTTACACTGATTTTTCTCTCCTCTCCTGACTCAGTTTCTTTTTTTTATGGGTCACATTTCCCTTGTGATTATCAATTATAATGGAGATTGTCTGGGAATTTCTCCTAACTTTAGCCCTGGGTGAGGGTGGGTGGATGGGTGGTGGGCAAGGGTGGGACTGGAAGAAGAGGAATCCTCCTGGCAGTGAAAGATGGAATGTATCTGATGATGGCCAGATAACAGCCCTAAATACAAAATGAACTGCTTTCTCCCTGTCACCCTATTAGATAAGTTGGTTTAATTTAGCACCTTCTGAGTTTTCTCCAAAGTGCTCAAAGCCTTTTGCCCATCTAAAGGTCTCACCCGTCTCTATCTTTCTCCTTTCCCAGAAGGTTGGAAGAAGGCAAGGCTGGCTCTTTCCTATTTGATGGATGGGGAAATGCAATCCAAAAAACAAGCTTTGCTGAAATGTAACCCGAGGACCAAAGATAATATAGATATGGTTATCCCCAGAGCCGGGCCTAGGACCACTTGTCTTCTAAAGCCAGAGTCTAGTCCTCTGTCCACTAGGGTAAACACTGATGTTAATACCCCCTCTGACAGGTTCAAGAGCTCCATTTGAGTGTTAGCATAATGTTTATTTCTGCCCCAACTCTGTGCCTCCAGCTTTGGAAGAGAAGCTAAATTGAACCTGATTCCATGGCACAGTGTGTCTGTGTGAAGGATGTAAGCTGCATAGGCTCAGTCTCTGTTCAGGCATTCCAATCCCCCAAGCATTTATTAAACACTGAGATCCCCTGAAGGCTCTTTCAAAATCAAAGATCTGAAGCTAACATAATCCTAGCACCTAAACAGGTTCAAAGGCCTTTAGTAGGAGAGGCAACACAGAACAGTAGAAAAAGCCAGATCTGCATGGCTCTGATCCTAGATTAGACACTGACCATGGGTCATCCCTCAGAACCTCAGTTCCCATAACTGTAAAATGGGGATAATATTTATATAACTTACATCCATTGGATGCAAAGAAAGCCTGAAGCTACCCTATAAAATGTGACTGTTATCTATGCTCAAGGAAATGATCTGGACTCTTTTCTTACTTATACCCCAACTGTACAGATGTGGAGGATCCCAATCCCAGAAAAGAAACAGTTTGGCTAGGAAGGGAAGAAAAAAATAAACCCCTCTGCAACCCCAGGACCCTTGGGTAGGGTTAATTTCCCTCAAGAGGCTTACTGTTTGGAGACAGAAAAAGGCAAAGGGTGTCTGTTGTTGAGAGGTGAGGTTGCCTGCTGGTGCCTAAGGACCAACAGGAACTGGGCTGACTGAAAGTAGTGAGGATGAATGTTTTTTGTCTCCAGTGATTCTTGGAAGGCTAATTAAGGACTCTGCCATCTTGATCTCCATTAGCTGCTAGTTCCTATGGCTCTTTGTTCTTCTTCTGAAGGTGTAATTTCCTTATTAGAGAAAGGACTAAGCAAGGCTTCCTTCCCCAGTGTCTGAACCCTAATTAGCAGGAATCACTTAATTAGGGCCGAGATCCCCTTCTGCTGGACTGCATTTTCACCTTTCAATGACTGATGGGTGGCAACATCTCCAGCAGAAAAATACAGCTGCCTGCCTTCAAGGATGGGGCTGAGGAGATTTGGCTTCCACCCTACAGTCGACTTTTAACTTATATGTTTTGGGAAGTCTGCTACTCTGCCTCTCTCTGGGAGGAAAAATATTATCTGTTATTATCATAGGTTATATTTATATAGGCCTCTCCAATTTACAGAGTACTTTCTTCACAGCAACCTTAACAGTAGAAGGGTATGTATAAATCTCCTTTAGCAGAGCAATAAACTGGCCCAGAGGTGAAATGACTTACCTTGGGGGGGACATGGGATTAGCAGGTGACAGAGCTGGAGCTCCTAGCCTAGGTCTCCTGACTTGCAGTGCCCTCTTTCCTTCCACATACTACAGTGTTTCCTATCATTGAATTACTGAGCTAACTTCTTGAGAATTCCCAGGTGAGCTCATTCTAAAGCAGTTGAGACTAAACCATCCCCCACCCCCTGCTGATGTTAGTTTGGCCCTTTGCACATGCATATTGAAATTGATAAACATTTTATCCATATTGCCCCAGGGCATCTCTCTCTGACTCATGAGGATCTAAATTCGCTGTCTCTGTTTCTCAGTGATTCTTTTATCACCTATCAAGAAAGACCCACCCTATATCTTTAACTGCCAGAATCTTCAACCAACCAACCAAATGGAGAGAGCTGTGACTAGACCCCAGAGTCCTATGCTTAGCTCCTAACAAGTCAATAGCTGTGGGGGGGCTGAACAGCCGTCACATAGCTGGGGGGCCCAGGCATGCCGGTGCCCACAGAGGATTTGAGCATGATCTGCTAGACTCTCTCTCATCCCTGTTGTAGGGGGGTAAAGGGAAATCGAGGCACACAGGTGAGTTTCATATTCAAGGACTCCTATGAACCTGGACACCTTTACTAAGCCCTCCAACCTCTGGAAGGCAGACCCCCAGTAGGATCCTATTTGTAGCATGTAAAACTACACAGGTCACCCCAATAGGCAGGGAGAGCAACAGATCCTGAACATTCCAAGTCTTTAAAAAAGGTCTGTAGCACTCCAGGGGAGGTAACTTGGTGGTGGTGGTGGTTTTTAATTTTGGAAATGTTTTAAAACCATAAGAGTTACTTTTGTTTTTTCCCATTTTTCTTGCTTTCTGGAGTTGTCTGTGTATACGTCTCAGTGCCTATATGTTGAGAGCTGTAGAGGACCCTTCTTACCGTGTTATACCCCTTTCACCTCTTAGAAATCAGAGGAAGGGGCAGTTGGAATGCCCAGGGGATAGTAGGGAGGGAAGAGGGTAGGAAAAGGAAGAAGAGCTGGGTCACTACCTTTCTTTTCCCCACATGCCTAAGAGCCACCAGGGCCTGGAGTCAGGAAGACCTGAGTTGAATTGTGGCCCCTTGAACCTGAGGCGAGTCACTGTAAGCTCTCTGTGTCTCAGCTTCCTCAATTGTAAAAACTTCCCCAGTTCGTTGTGAGGCCCAGATGAGATTATATTTGTAAGGTGGCTGGCATTAGACGGTAGGGACTTAATGGGTGCTTTCTCCCCCAGGACACGAGGTATTGAGAGGTCATTGAAGCCCCTTGTGGGGCCTGGCTTTACCCACAGCCCCCTGAACTGATTGCTGTGTTTCTCTCCAGGTGCCTCTGGTGTCCAGGAAACCTTCCTGCTCGTCTCCATCTTGACCTGTCTCTCCTACCTATGCCCCCCACCTCCCCACCCCAGGCCGGGTTCTGATGTTGCCAAGGATGCCTCCACGGTGACACACACATCCTGTTTGTACCTGGCTCCCAGGAAGTCGAGTCTGCCAACTCCGGGCCTAGGGGTGCCAATCCCTGTCGAGCACTGCTCCCTTCCTCCCTCCCTGCTGGGCACCCCCAGCCCCCAAAGCCAGGAAGGGGGCCAGGGAATCCCAGGTCTGAGTCCTGCCCCTGCCACCACCAGCCACCCCAAGTGGAACCATGTCTTCCTTAATTATGAAGAGGAGCACGCAGACCCACCTCAGCCATTCGGGGGCCTCCCTGGCCAACACCTTTGGCTGCAGTGTGATGGAGCTGAGGCGCCTCATGGAGCTGCGCAGAAGCGAGGCCGTGGTCCAGCTCGAGGAGCATTTTGGGGGTGTGCTGGGCCTCTGTGAGAAGCTGCAGACCTCGCACATCGATGGTGAGGCACTGCCCCCTGCCTTGGTCTCCCCAGCTGCCTGCCCGGCTTATGGCGCCAGCAGGGTGCCTGGCACATGGGATAAGCTGTCTAAATGCTACCTGTTGTTGTCATTATTACTTCACAAGGTTGTGGGGAGCATAGAATGAGATAATCCTTGTAAAATGCTGATTTAGCGTAGTGCTTGAAGACCCATAGTAGGAGCTTAATAAATGCTCATTCCTTTCCCTCCTCCTAGTTCTGAGCCCCTCCCCCAAATGTGCAAGCACCTGTTGTATGCTTGGCTTGGCCTTAAGCCACAAAAGAACCCCATGACAAACAGCTTAGAGACCTGCTTGGGGGAAATTGAGGAGAGACACAGAACAGTTAACAAGGAAGGAGCTCTAGGTAAAGGATCAGGTAAAGACAATTGGAAAATTTTTATTGTTTGGTTATTTCTGTGGTGTCTAACTCTTGATGAACCCATTTGGGGTTTTCTTGTCAAAGATACTGGAGTGGTTTGCCATTTCCTTCTCCAGCTCATTTTACAGGTGAGGAAACTGAGGCAAACAGGCTTAAATGACTGTCTGAGGACCATATAGCTTAGTAAGTGTCTATGGCCACATTTGAACTCAGGTCTTCTTGACTCCATCCATTGTGCCTCCTAAATTGAAGAATAACCTTCCATATAATGTGTATTAGGGCTGTTCCCTCCCACCTTTGATCACTGGAAAGATTTTCTTGATACTGGTGTCTTTTTACTGTCTACTTTTTAAATCTTTTCTCTTATTAAACAGACCTGGTGGGGCTGCGAACCATTTTCCTTCAGCACTGTTCTTTGTCTTCCCCTTCACTGTCTAGCAGAAATGCACTTTGGGGAATTACCACCTTCCTTCTCCCCTTCTCCAATCATCCTTAACCTGTGTTGTTTTGAAAGCTGCAAAGTTTTGCTTCTGTTTTTTTCTCCTCACTCCCTACTACACTACCCCTGTCTTTTGTCAAGAAGATGGAGCTACTCTGCAAAACTCTCTAGGGTTTGGGATTCTGTTTGTGCTTTATCTTGCCTACTCACTCTTGAACCCTTCAACCAGGAACATCCAGTGCAAAGAAGAGTCTTGATAATTTCATTCAGCAAATATTTGACTTCCTATTCTTCACAAGATATTATGGGAACATATAAACACCATAGAGTTAGAACAGAAAAGAAACTTAAAGGTCCTGTGGTCCAACCCCCTCATTTAACAGATGAAGAGGTTAAATGTCTTGCCCAAACTGACTCCAATCCAGGCTTTTTTCTCTTCTATCATAGTAGGTTAGTCCTTGCTCACAAGGGATTTAGTCTAGTAGGGGAAAATCAATGCCCATAAATTCATTATAATGCAATGTGCTAATAGTCCATATTTCAATTTACAAATTACTTTTCAGATATAAACAAAGTGTCCTAAGAGGCGGAAGGAGAAGGACAGAGTGACTTTCTGCAGCTAAGGGAGTAGAAAATCCTTCCTAGAGTAGAGGGCATTTGAATTGGTCTTTGACGGATGAATAGGGTTATTCAAGTTGATTTGGGGAAGCCATTAAGAGGCAAGATAGCCCAGAAATCAATTGGAAAACAGAGTAGTACAGTTTGACTGATGCATAAGCTATATAGAATCATCTAGATTCTCCTGAGCTCCCAATAGCATCAAGATGCCCATCTCCAACTTTCTACGGAGCCTCGCTCACTGCTAGTACTTCCTGTTATCTGATTCCCAAAGAGTTTCTGTTCCAAAAGCCATTGAATGTTGGATGAAGACATTGGATGTTAAGGGCCAAGTTATAGCCAATGGATGACTTGCCTTCATTTTGGCTTCACCCTCATTGTTGAAAGTTACCATTTCCATCAGGCATTACCCTCAGTGCAACAGAACATGGGCATATAGAGAGCCTCCACCCCAAAAGAGCTAACTCTGGCCTGTTTTACTACCAGTCTTCAGCCTACCTAGGTTCAGAAGAGTTCACTTTGCTTTAATGCTGAGCCTACAGTAGAAAGCTGATGCCCAAAATAGAAAGACACCATGAATAAGGTGTCTTTAGAAGATCCCCAAGCCCTCTTATTAGTAAGGGTGGGGAGTGAGAATAGAAAACAAAGACAGGACAGCAGAGACCTCTTCTCACTAGGAATAAAAAAAGCAGTGTCGCGCTGGTTTATTGGGCTGACAGAGTTGAGAACATTAGTATCCATGAGCCCTAAGGAGATGAGGATATAAAAACCCTGTCTTATTCACAGAAGATGGAGCTGAGGTGTCCAATGGTTTAGCACAGCTCTTTGTCACTTCTGAGAGGCCATTGCAAACAAATAACAATAGAGAAATCTGCCTGATGTTTGAAGCCTGCTTTTTGGGAGCTAGGGTATCATAACGCAGAAGAGGTGAATCTCAGGGAGTCTTGAAAAATCTGAAATTCCTCCCTGTCCCAACTCTGCACCTTTCCCTATATCTCTATTGTCACCAAACTTATCATGGATTTATGAGTATTGTTCAAACCCCTCTAGGGTACAACTTAACAGATACATAATCATTGTAAGAGGGTCTTAGGAGAACCACAAAAATATTATAACACTCCAAGCAACTTTTATTTTTGTTTTCAAATTTATTTATTTATTTGTTTTCAATTTTCAGCAATCACTTCCATAAGTTTTAAATTTCCTTCTCTTCTCTCCCCAAGACAGCATGCAATCTTTTATGGGTTTTACACATACATTCTTGTTAAACACATTTTCACATTAGTCACGTTGCATAGAAGAATTAAAACAAATCGGAGAAAGCATGAGTAAAACAAAACCAAACTAAACATAACAAAAGAGAAAATAGTGTGCATAATTCTGCATTCCGACTGCATCGTTCTTTCTCTGGATGTGGATGGCATTTTGCATCAAGAGTCCTTTGGAAATGTTTTAGGTCCTTGTGTTACTGTGAAGGGCTAAGTCTATGAAAAACAGTCCTCACACACTGTGGCTGTTGCTATGTATAATGTTCTCCTGGTTCTGCTCACTTCACTCAGCATCAGTTCATATAAGTCTATCCAGGTATTTCTGAAGTCCACCTGTTCGTAATTTCTTATAGCACAACTTGTTCAGTCATTTCCCAAATGATGAGCATTCCCTCAATTCCCAGTTCTTGCCCACCAGAAAGAGAGCTGCTATAAATGTTTTTGTACATGGGGGTCCTTTTCCCATTTTTATGATCTCTTTGGGATACAATCCTAGAAACATTATTGCTGGGTCAAAGGGTATGCACATTTTTATAACCCTTTGGGCATAGTTCCAAATTGCTCTCCAGAATGGTTGGATCAGCTTCACCAACAATGAATTAGTGTTCCAACCCTCCCACATCTTCTCCAACATTGATCATTTTCCTGTTTTGTCATGTTTGCCAATCTGATAGGTGTGATAGTTGTTTTGATTTGCATCTCTCTAATCAATAGTGATTTAGAGCATTTTTTTATATGATTATAGATAGCCAATCAACTTTTATTAAAAGTCATAGGCCATCAGAGTTGAAGAGGATCTTAGAGATCATCTAGTTCAGTCCCTTTGTTTTACAGAAAAAAGAAGCCGCAACAGAGAAGGGGAGTTGTCCAGGATATGATAAGTGTTCTGAGTCTCAGCTACACCCAGGAATCCAAGATTCTAGCTGCCAAAGTTCCATACTACAACATTGTCATATGCAGTGACACTGATAATCCCCCAAACCCATTTTTATTTTTTATTCAGTTAATAAACATCTATTAAACTCCTACTGTATGCCAGACATTGGGCCAAGCACCGGGGATACAAAAAGAGACAAAAGAGAGTCCCTACCCTCAAAGGAGCTCCCGATCTAATAGGAGAGACAAAGCAAACAAAGATACACAAAGCAAGCTTTATACAGGATAAAAAGAAAATAATTAACAGAGGGAAGGCACTGGAATTAAGACAGGTTAGGGAAAGCTTCCTGTAAAAGATGGAATTTTGGAATGAAAAGCATAGACTTACTTCTGACTGCCCTTCCCTTTCCCACACCTACTTTAACCAAAAGTAAAGTAGGGGGCTAGATGGATTAAAATGTGTTTTTTTCCCTTATTCTTCCAAATTCAAAGGCTTTCCAGAGCATCCCAAGACTTCAATTCAATCCTCCTTTTTGGATTTTGATGCTGCTTTGAGTAGAAATAGAGGCCAAGTCCAGGATGTCTAGAATGGGAAGTAGTTTGCCTCTAACATCAGGCCTGTTGTTCCCTCTGTCCCTCTTTTCTTCCCTCTCCTTCAACCCCCCAATTTCCTGCGTCTGTTGTGAGCCATCTCTGTACTGCCTATGGTCTCTTTAGAAGTTAAAGATGGTATTTTGGAGTGGGAGTTGGGCCAGGCCCTCAGGGTACATCCTGGACTTGGACCAGAAAGAGTAGAGAGGGGGCATCGTTAATAAACAGAGTAATCCAGTAGCACTGGGGCTTCTCTTAGAAGACCGAAGAATGTTTCCATTTTATTTAGAGTTGACTGTTTGTGGGATGAGATTCCTCTTTGTGTTCCCCATTACTCCCTCCCCTCTTCATTGCTTGCCTCCAGCAGCCCTGAGGGCATGAGATTGTAGTAAAGAAAATCCCGTACTCAGAGTCTGAAGACCTAGCTTTAAGACCTGGCTCTGATACTTACTCACTGCATAACTCTAGGCAAGCCACCTAACAACTGAGTCTCTGCTTCTCCCTCCATTAACTAGGGATGCTTCTACATCTATTCCTTACTCCCACAGAGTTGTGGGGAAAGCACTTTGTAAAGCTGTGGCATGTTACATCAATGTAAGAGTTATTATCCAATGAGGCAAAGATCCAGAGGGATCAGGAATGAGTCTGGTATCCTGCCTCCCAAGGGCATCTGACATTTCTGGGCACCAACCTTAGAAGAATCTCTGAAGGTTTAGGGACTTTGCCTTTGGAAATAGAACATAAGAAGTAAGAAAGATTACTCAAGCCCATATCTTGAGATCTGGAGCATTCTTTTCTTTCTCGGGTGTTCTTATCTATGTCCTTGATGCTAAATCTGCCAATCCTGCTCTCTAGCCTTATTTCCCTTCTCCTGCCCCTTGTTCTTGGTTCCACAGTGAGAGTGAATGCTGACCTGGGCACATAACATGGTTCTAATCGTTGTGTGAAATTGGAGTTTCTGCTCTGGCTAGTCCCCAGGGGAAAGAATATTTGGTGGAGAGCATACTAGATGAGAAACACCTAGTCTTCTAGGCAAGTGAAAATAGACTGGATATGACCCAGGCTGGGAGACATATTTGTTATCTTTAGGGATGACTCATTCTCTCTGAAAGCCTTTGAGTTCTTGAGAACCCTACCCATTTTTCGATTTGCCAGACACTGAGCCTTGCTGGCCATTTGTTCCTCATGCCCTCTCCCTTCATGCGCTTTTTCCCTCAGGTTCCTCTAAGGACCTCAGATGAGGATTTGCTACAGGAATTTTCAGGGAGAAAAGTGTCCTGCCTCTGCCATCCTCCACCTAATACTCCAAGAAGAAAGAGAACTCATGGCAGGAGAAAAGAGAAAGGAACTCTGGTGTCTTGGGCAGCTGGGCCAACAAGACATTTATTAGACATAGTGGAAGTTGTAAAAGAGATTCAGGCCAAAAGAATGGGTTGGGGGAGGGGGCTGGGCGGGTAGTGGTGAGAACTGAAGAGACAGATCGGTTCCAACAGCATGAGGAGCTAGACTGTTTTATGAATGAGGCAGGGATAACTTGAACAGGTTTAGAATTGGTAAGGGAAATGTAAGTGGGAAGTTGGTGTGGATAATGCAGTGGTGATTGGAGAAGAAATGGAGAAGAGTAGGAAGGGTCAGTTAAGTCCCAGATGAAAGCCAAACAACCCTTTCCTTCTTTCTTTTTTACCCCAAACCTCCCTTTCCTTTGAAAGAGACTCCACACCATGTCTTGGAAACGCCAAAGATCCTATGTGATTAACTTTGGAGCTAAAGTGTCGGTTTTGAGCAGTTTCTCCCTGCCTGGCCTGGGGTACTGAGTAATCTATTCCTGTATTCTCCTTCCTATTCCTTCCTTTCTGCCTTCACTTCCCCTGGCCTGCCCCTCCGAAAGTCCTCATACTGTTAAGTATTAGGACTCTTGAGTTACAGGAGTTCTGTTGCCTTGAGAAATAGGAGTGAGATGCTTAGGCCTTCCTAAGCCTACCATGAATTCCTGTCTACCTACCTGAATTACTACCATAATTCTCAATCTCTAGCCCCAGAGTTACACGTATTTTAAACTACCTGCCTTTGAAGTCCAGCAAGAATCTCTGCAGACTTTTTAAACCCTCTTGCTGCTTTGTTGCATTTGGGTTGTAGCTTCGGGCCACATCTCTGGACTACCAAATCTTGCATCATGACTAAGGGAACACTTCCTTTTTGCTTTCTTGGAAATGGGGCTTTTATTTTTTTAAACAAAGTCATTGGCCCAAGTGCTAGGGAAAGTTATAATAAAATAAGTCTGTGGATACATGAGCACAAGAGAGAGCATGCATATACATACACACATACATATACAACTTTACAACACGTGACTGGTCTCAGTATCCATGAATACACAGGAAGCTTCCGCACACATTCCCAGCATGTCACATCTGGAAGGCACTCCAGAGGTCCAGTTAATCCAACCCTCCCACCCACCACCTGACCAAGATCCTCTGCACAGTTTCCCCTACAGCTTGTTCTATCCATCCAGCTTCTATGTGAAGACCTCTAGTGAGGGGAAACCCTTTGCTCCCTGAGGCACTATTTGGGATCTTAGGAAATAGTGGTAGAAAGAAGGCAGGTTCAAGGTAAGCTGCCCTGTAGAACTCCCCTGGCTTGGTTTCTGGGCACTGTGAAAAGAAAGATTACTAAACTGTGCCTCCTCCCCAGTCATTTTTTTGCTATGTGACCTCCTTACCACATCTTAACTGGCAAAGGCAGATGCTGAGCCCAGAACTGCTTACTATCAGTATTAAAATGGAGGGACCAACACGTGGATGACAGCTGGCTGTTATCTACTTCCTGGTTTGGAGCAGACTTTGCTGATGGGCAGCTAGGTGGTACAGTAGATAGAGCCCTGGCCCTGGATGCAGGAGGACCTGAGTTCAAATCCAACCTCAGACATTTAGCTGCGTGACCCTGGGCAAGTTGCTTCACTCTGATTGCTTCCTAAAAAAACAGAATAAACGCTTCTGTGATAGATCTTGGGATCTGATCTCCTCTACCTTTCCAAATAAGACTGAATTGAAAGCGTCTCAGGGACATTTCTTAAATCCCCAAGGGAAAAGATCCCATTGCCTCCCTTGCTAAAGTAATTTAATAGGCCCTATCTCAGACAGCTGGAAGTGCCTCATGATATCTGTGCTAACACCACTTCTTCTGGGGGCCTAGCCTGTGTGAGCTGATTATCTCTGCAGCTTGTTCTTGGGAGGCATAAGGAGGGAGGGAGAGTAGCCTTTCCTTGATAGGGATAGGTCACTTAGGGCTGGACTACAGTTTTTCCTTCCAGTCTTTGAGTCCCAACCAGGCAGACGCAGATTTTCCATCCATGCTTTAGTCTTCTCCCAATTCATTAGGAACCTGGGCAAGGGCTGTGGGCTCCCCAGCATGGGGTGGGAGAGATGACTTCACAGACTGACACATTCTTTTTGTCTCTCCCAGCCCATGTGTTCAGCCTGACTCTCAGAGCCAGTGGTATTTCCAATCCAGATCTAGGGCTCTTTCTCCAAATGTTCTTGACAGTGAGATTTTCCTTCTCCTTTCTTCTGGATTCCTCCAGGGCAAACATTTTCCCTATGGAGAAGACACTGGAAAACTCTCTTTCTTTACTCTCTAGGAGTATGTATGGTGTGTGTGTGTGTGTGTGTGTGTGTGTGTGTGTGTGTGTGTGTGTGTGTGTGTGTGTGTGTGTGTGTGTATACATATGCACACATTTATTTTGCAGCTGCTGCAATCAGAAGCTAAAGTCTACTCCTGGTTAGAGTGTGTGTGAAACTATAGTTGTTGAGATCAGGGATTAAAAACCTTCTCTGGGACAGGAAGAATTAAAATGGAAAGTCCAAAGTCAGAGACTAGCCAAGCTCCTAGTCCCGCATGGCTCCCCTTTCTCTCTCACAAGTCAGAGAGAGAGGATTCCCAGGCCAACAGTGGGCTTCAGCTTCCTCTTCCCATGATGGGAAATGGAAAATCCACTCAGGTTCTTTGAGGTAGAAAGCCCTAGGTGACTTATGATGGGGATGGTAGAGTGAGGACATCTACACCGACGGGGAGTGCCAGAGAGATCTGGTCTCGGGTTTTTCATGGAGATTTTTGTCCTATTGCTCCTCCTAAAATATGCCACAGGAATCTTGGGGGCCTTAGTTTTTTCCATTTTTACAATGCTATAATTGGATCAGATGACCTCGTCTCTTATAAAACTCTGTGTTCTAGAGCCCTATATTTTTTTTCCTGATCCTTCCTTTTCTGGTCTCCTAAAGAAACAGGATAGCTGATTGACTTTTGTTTTGAAGTGAGGGCATCCCAGAGACAGGTAGTGATATGCTTATAGGAAATTTTGGTACATTAGCATTCTATGAGGGGAATTCAGATGGGTTCCTTTCCTTTAAGTTTCTTCTGGGGCCACTTGACAGCTAACTGGGTTCTCTTTGCTGTCTTATGGTTTCACCTTCACAACGAAGACCAGCTCAGGTCTCTTCAGGACAGTGGGTGACTCTAGACTTCCTCCTTCCAGGGGCAGTGGGGATGCCCCTAGAGTACCTCCCAGTGCCTGACATTCTGGTTATCCTTGGTGGTCTGCTAAAACATATCTGCAAGTGTCACTCACTTCCCTTTATCTGTGGGGCCTCTACATCAAGGAGCATCTCAGCTCATCAGAAGGGTTCCAAATCCCTGAATCCACTGGGCAGGGTCCTATCATCTCAGGGCCTTCAGAGATCCAAGTGGGCTCTGCCCCTGGCTTTGCTATCTGTGCCTTGAGCATTATTCTCCTAAGGTCCTGTCCTCTTTTCTTACTGGGAAATGAATCCCCTCAGGTCGAGGGAGCCAAGAAGCCTTCTGGGAAACACCCAAGTTCTCCTTTTACCCAGTGAGTCAAATCTCACTCCGTCCATGCTTCTAGATCTGAGACAATAAAGAATTTATAATAATAGCTAGTACTTCTGTTGAGTTGTTGTGAGAATAAAATGTGATTATATCTGCAAACCTTAAAGATATAGATATGCTAGCAACTTTTCCCACTACTGCTTGGCAGTAGCTTCTCAATGTCATAGAAACAAATTGGATTTAATCTAGTTTGTGATGGTAATGACAGCAATAACAATGATAGCCAGTATTTCCACAGTACTTCATCTTTATTATTTCATTGGATCCTCACAACTCTGTGAGGTAAGTTCTATTATCATCCCCATTTTACAGATGAAGAAACTGAGATAGAGTTTAAGTGACTTGCCCAGGCTCACACAGCTAGAAGTAGCCTGCCTTTATGGAAAGGTTTAGGGTTTTTCTTCCCTGATGTATGCGTTGTTTGTCTGTTCCACACCCTGAAGACCAAGCATGGCCTACTAAAAAGTACTCTCAAATCCTAAATTTCTCATATCTGCTATCACAGCCTTGCCTCCAATCAGACTCCCACCTCTAGTCTAGTTATATATCTGTCCTAGTTTGGTTGGGTTTTGTTTTGTTTGTTTGGTTGGTTTGGGGGTTGGGGAGTTTTTTTGTTCAGTTGACGTCAATGCCCTATCTCAAAGTTCTTCCTCAAGCTGTAGCCTGAGGTATTTAGGTCAAATTTAAGATCATTTCCTTTGATTCTCCTCTCAGTAGAAGTGATTAGCTCCTCTTCCACCTCCATCTTTGTAGAACAGCCCTTAGTGGAGCTAGTCAAGTGTAGACTTTCATCATTGCTCCTTACCTCCCTTCAGAGACCTTTACCAATGCCTTCCTGCTGGCCTTAGCTCACACTGGTGTGCTCTCCTCTGCTCCAGTGTTTTCTTAGAGACCTGTGCGGCCCCCACCCTCAGCTTCAGGGAAATATCTAGCAGTTTGAAGGACCAAATTTGGATAGACACCGACTGGCATTCATTGCCATGTTAAAATCCTGACACCCCCTCCCCTCTTGGTACTGAGACTGCTGATACTGGGAAGAATGACTGAGAATTTCTGGTTTTGGCTACCTGGCCTCAGGAAATTGCCTGGATGCTTCCAGCTCTTAACTACCCCTTTTTCCTTCCTTTGCTCCTTTTTTTTTTCCCTTCTGACTGAATAATCTTCTTCGAGGCAGAGGTGGGAGGAGGTTGGAGGGGTGGGCACTTTGAGGAAAGAAAAGACCAGAATTAGAGCCTGAGGTGCCAGAAGATCTAATATCCTCCTGTGCCTTGTACCCCCTGCTTCTTGTGACTTTTGGGTGGCTGTTAAGAGTTGTTAGTCAGGGAGGACATGTGAGAAGATGAAGCCAAATGATCATTTGTTTTTGAACTGTGACTTCATTGATTAAGTAAGCACCTTCTACCAATACAGATCAGCCCTTGCTCAGCAACTTGGTCCAAAAGAGTTGTCTGGAAGCACTGAAGGTAAATATTTTGTTTAGGGTCACATGGCCAGAATGGGACAGACTTGGGACTGAACCCAAAGACTTTTGACTCTGAGGCAAGTTTTTCATGATGCTGCCGTGCCTCTCAGTTTGGAACTATAACTTTGGAAAGTGCTAATAAAACTCATAAGACATTATTAGTTTTAAGTTTATGCTATCCAAGCCAAGAAGAATAGGCCTTGTCTATTCTTGGCACCTTTGCCTGGGTGAAAATAGGGTATAAATGAGCTGACTTCTTGAAGAATCTTTTAACCCAGAGGATTTGTAACTTGTATAGGTCATGGAAGAGAAGTAGTTTGGGGTTATTTGGAGAAGGGTAGAGCCTTTTGTTTTCTTAAAGTTCCTTCTAACATCTTTATTTCTTCTTTCACTACCTCCTTTCCTCTCTCTCAGGACTGTCTGGGAACCCTGCAGATCTGGAGAGACGTAAGCATGTGTTTGGAGTAAACTTCATCCCCCCTAAAAAGGCCAAGACCTTTTTGGAGTTAGTGTGGGAGGCCCTACAAGATGTCACACTCATCATCCTGGAGGTTGCAGCAATCATCTCCCTGGGTCTGTCCTTCTACCGACCTCCTGGGGACAACAGTGACAGTGAGTGTCTTAGAACTGGGCAAGATCCTAGTTGAGTTCTAGCAGTAGGCATTTAATATTGGTTATTGATAAACTGCCTCAACTTAGATGTTTTTTCCCCATCTACCCAGAATGATTAGTTGAAGAACAGGGCTAATTAATTCAGACTGCATTTGGACATTTTGTCCAGTACTTAGTGAGGTCCATTTCTACCATAGCATTCTTCCCTCTGTCTCATCCTTCACGCCTAGTGACAAATAGAATATTGCCAGTCCCTCCAAGCCCTGCTCCTCAAAGTGCAAGCCCAAGTGCTTGGCATTATGGGAAGTTGCTCAATCTGTTGGACAGAAGTAGTCTTACCCCTTTGGACTCAGGTGGTTATTTACATGTTACTTGCCTGTCATATTTATAGGCACACAGTCTGCACTATTGAATCTCTGGCTCCTTTCAGGTTAATACTGTGGTGGTGCAGGTGATAAGAGGATACCTAAACCAACCTTCTTCCAGCCTGTCCTACCCCACCTCTTTCAGAGAGGGATAATGAAAGCATTAACTCCACTTACCTTCCCAACAAAGTGACACCCTTTTCTTTTTCTTTCTCCTTATGAAGTGGAGTGTGGGCAATCCAAAATTGGTGCAACGGATGAAGGGGAGGCAGAAACTGGCTGGATCGAAGGGGCAGCTATCCTATTTTCGGTCATCGTTGTGGTGTTGGTGACGGCCTTCAATGACTGGAGCAAAGAGAAGCAGTTCCGGGGCCTACAGACCCGAATTGAGCAGGAACAGAAGTTCACTGTTATCCGCCAGGGCCAGATTATCCAATTGCCTGTGTTTGAGATTGTGGTGGGAGATGTAGCCCAGATCAAATATGGTGAGGATCCCATGCTGTAGGTACCCCTCCCAGTCTATCTACTTTGTGAATAGGTTTTTATTCTCCCTAGCCAACACTAGTAATTTTTGTACCCCATTTCAATTGGGAAAACAGGTAGAAATCCTGGGATACTGCAAGGATACTGTCTGAGGAGGTTGCCACAATTGGAGAGTTTGGAGCGGGGGGAAAGAAGCAGGATGGAATAGGGTGAATCCAAACCTTACTTGGAGTGAAACACCAAGGTTGATGAAGCCAGCATGTGGCAGCTTTCTATTTTAATTAGTAAAATTATCTTAATCACTAAAATTTTATTTTTGTAATCTAGGTCCTAGGTTCAATTGTTTGAGTGACACACTGACAGTATTGTCAGTACCGTTTTAATGTCTTCACCCTAGTTATATAGGTCACCTCACCCTGGTCATGCTACTGCTCTTCTCCATCCCGCATTCCTGTTGTGCCTTTTCTGTTTCATTGCTTGGTGGGCAAAATAATTCCATCCTTGGTTTTCTAGTATGAGGAGGGGTCTAAGAACTATTGAAGGGAGCTGGTAGATTATATTCTTCATTATCAGCTTCTGGGTTCCAGTTTAGGTAAGTTGTAAGTCCTTAAGGAAAAGAATAGTCTGAGACCCTACAATGGTGCAACTTAATACAACCTTTCTGCTCTATGGAATAAGCAGCATGTTTTTCTGGGTCCTAGTTGCGGAGTCATCAGGAATAGTAATACCCTCAGACTTTGGAGGTTGTCCCATATTTTGCAAGGACTTCATCAATCCACATGGTACCTGTTTCTCTGTGGTACCTGTTTGTCTAATGCCCTTTGGGGAACCTCCATGGGAGGAGCACTAGAGTAGAATAAGATCATGGTGTCCCACATTCTCTTTTTACAATTGTCCTCCGTTTTCTTCTCCTCCCTCTTTTTCTCCAGGTGACCTGTTGCCTGCAGATGGAATTCTGATCCAAGGGAATGATCTGAAAATCGATGAGAGTACCCTAACGGGAGAGTCTGACCATGTCAAGAAGAATGTAGACAGAGACCCCATGCTACTTTCAGGTGAATCTTTGGCTTTTCCACCCATCCTCCTCATTCTTCCTTATTCCAGATGATGTCCCCCTTAGCCTAATTCTACCTTTTCTTTGGATTGCTATAATATTGCCACACAAATGGCTTTATAATAATAGCTATTAGCTAATATTTACATAGCACTGTCTGTGTGTCATTTTATCCTGACAACAACAACTCTGGGAGATAGGCTCTATTATTATCCCCATTTTGCAGATGAGGAAACTGAGGCAGACAGTGGTTAAAGGACTTGCCCAGGGTCACACAGCTAGTAAGTGTCTGACGCTGGATTTGAACTTAGGTCTTCCTGACCTCAGGCCCAGTGCTCTATCCATTGCTCTGCTTTTGATCTCAGTAAATCCAGCAGCTTAGATAGGGTTTCTTTGATTCAGTTACAAAGGGTATGCAGAGGGTATCTAGTCATCTCTCCTACCTGCTGCCCTGTAGACTGCTCCCTTCTACAATATCCTTACCAAGTAGTCTCCTGAAGAATCAATGGAAAAAACGCTCCCTCTGAAGGCAGACTGCTTGGGTTCAGAACCCACTTCTGCTGCTTACTGCCCATGTAAAGATTGGCAAGTCACATGATTTCGCTGCACTCCAGATCCCTCCTTCATAAGATGAAGGGACTGAGCTGGCTCTCCTCTTCTCTTAGCTAGTCCTAAGATGGACTTGAGTACTTTCTAAAAAGATTCTTGTGGAGCCCAAAGATGGACCCTGGGATTAGCTTATTTTTGTCCTCTAAGGGAACTGGGTCCTGTGAAATCTCAATGTTAGATTGCTACCCAGAGCAAGGCTGGGGGTACAGAAATAGCACCTTTTCCTACTCTTTCCAGGGACCCATGTAATGGAAGGGTCTGGTCGGATGCTAGTGACTGCAGTGGGTGTGCATTCCCAAACTGGAATCATTTTCACCCTTTTGGGGGCATCAGAGAGCGATGAGTTGAAGAAGGAAAAAACCGGTAAGCCCCACTCAGGTCCCCCAATCCCCTTGTTACCTCTTCCCTAGATGGACTGGGGAATTCTGGTGAGATGAGTCAAGCAACTTGAAGACTGTCCTCCTGTAAGACAGCTGGAGTCCAAGGGGCATCCCCTGGACAAGGATTTATTGAAATAAGGTTGACAGATCATCTAAACCCTTTGGAAAAGCAGAGAAGAAACTGTTTTGGTACAGCCATCTCTCACTCCCTAGGGAACAGTCATGAAAACTAGATCATGCCCACAGGTTTTCTTCCAAAGGGGTTGCTCGGTGGCCTTGGTTTCCCATACAGGTGGGTAGAGATGATAGGTTCTTAAAGTTACCAGGCTCGAAGTTGGTTGGGGGCTCTGGCCTCAGCTGCCTGCTTTCTTTTCCCCTTTGCCTTTGTCCCTTTTCCCTGTCCAGGCCTCAGCATAAACTGTCCAGGCCTAGGGAAAACTTGGGAAAAAGGAACTGCCTGCACCGAAGTGTGCTAGGCTCTCGGGACAGATCAGAAGCAGGGAACCAAAGCAACATAGTCTTTATCCATAGAGCAAGAGCCACTTCTCTCTCTGGCATTCACTGAACTCCAAAGGGGAAAAAGTCAGGGAGGGGAAGGGGATTTCAAAATGCACTGAAACCAAATTTCACATGCCTCTTTTAGAAATCTCATTCATACTGAATGTATTGCCTAGAGACCAGGGGGAGAGAGAGAGAGAGAGAGAGAGAGAGACAGAGAGACAGAGACAGAGAGACAGAGAGACAGAGAGACAGAGAGACAGAGAGAGACAGAGAGAGGTTTCAGGTTGGTATGGTATTAGAGGGTCTGGAGTTCCAGGGCCATTTCTGGTTGTTTTTGGACAGGAAATTTTAGAGTCTGGATGTGAAGGGGAAACAGCCTAACACTGTGGTAGCCATTTTCATACTGTCTGGGATGTGTCTCAAAATTCAATGGGTTTTCTTCTGATGGCACCTACAGTTGAGCAAGGAAACAGGAATTCATGGGCCTGAGCAAAGATTCCTGTCATAACAATCAAGCCAAATCATAGAATAAAACCTGAGTTAGAAAGGCCTCCAAGGTCATTTGGTCCAACTCAGAAATATTTTATCCCTTTGGAGATGTGAGGGGATGGTGCCTGCTTGCCAGTTCTGCCCTTCTACTTGAATGTCAGGAATCCCTTATTGCCAATAGCCGTATTAATGAAGAGGGATTGGCTGAGGGTGTGTGTGTGTGCATGCGTGCATGCACGAGCACATGCAAGGTCACACATGCCTGCTCAGTATCCCAGGGATCCCACTAAAGATAAGTGTGGGTAGTGTGTTTCTTTTCCTGCAGCCTCCCTGCTCCCTTCCCCAACACTGATAATCCGGAGAAGGATATTCTGTCCAGCCCCTTGCTGTGCTCCTGGGCCTGGGCAGAGCCTTCCCCATATTAAGGACACTTTTGGTCCCTCAATGACACATCAAAGAGTCTCCACCTCCCCCTTTTTTTCTTTCTTATTTAAACAGGTAAAAAACAAGGAGCCCCTGAAAATCGCAACAAAGGTAACCTTCTCCCCCCTCACCTTTCACCCACTTCCCCCTAAACCAGACCTCCCAGGCTATCCATCATTCTTCCTCCTTCCTTCCCATGAGTCTGTTCTTTACTGAGCTGGTAGAGGTATCTGGAGGGTGCAGCGACTAAGACCTTTTGGTCCCCCTTCCCCTTCCCAATCTGGGCTGAGGCCATAGCACCCTCTGCTGTCCATTTAGGGAGGCTCAGACCTAAGTTGTTTCTGGAATACTGTGGGAGACTGATCTGTTTTAGTCCAAGAAACTGATCTCTTTGACTACCCTGGCAGAAATGGCCTTTTCCCGAGTTTGATACTGGGCGTTTTGTGCTCTACAGCCTGATTTGCTCCATTCCCAGGAGAGGACAGTGTATTCACTACACCCTCCTCCTCTTCTCCTGGCCTGGATTTGTCCATATTCTCGCCTGATCTGGGCTGCCCTCCCCACTGTTCTTCCCAGGTGTCGGTATATGGAGAGCCACGTCTTTGCACATCTCTCCCCCATCTCTCGTTCTCTCCTTCTTTCCCCAGTTTGTTTGTCTCCTCTCGATCTGATGTTTTCTTTCTTGTGGCTGTGTTTTCGTTCTTTCTCTGTCCTGTCTACATCTGATGGCAGAATCAGCCTCTTCCAAGGGACACCATGTACATAGGCATGGGAGCAGAAGAGAGGGAGGGATCCAAGGATGGTTCCACTGGAAGACAAGACAGTTCACAAAGATCCCTTCTTTTCCAGCCCAGATGACATTGTTCTCTAAAAGTAAAGCTGTCATTTTGTTAGAGAACCAGGGCTGCTCAAAGGAAATGATTATCTTTATTTTTAGACTTATTTTAAAATATGAATAAAACAGATAGTCTGCATGTATTTTTCTCTCTCTTTCTCCCCCTTATACACTTTTCCAGTGGAACCCTCATACCAACTACCTTGTAAGGGACTTGGCTCCAGTGGTCCTTCCATGTCTCCCTTCCCTCCTCTTTCCTTGGCTGCTAACCAAGCCCTCCCAGCCCCAACTTATATTAGAAGGGGCTGGAGATGCCCAATTTTATGATTTTTCTTGGTTTTTTTTTTTTAATGATATCATGTATTTGGAGAGGGAGGGAGGCATTTCAAAACAGAATCCAAATTCCAATGTCCTTGGCATGTTTGCCTGCTGCCTACTATCTCAGCCATATTCTGTATTTCCAGAGTTTATCCATCCCAAACACTGACTTCTTGGAAGGATGATTTGGAATTTTATGTTACATTAGTGTGTGTAAAATATATGTATATATATATCCAAATTTAATAGAGTAACATGCTCCAATAAATCCAGTTCTGGATGTTGAGCTAGTGATGAGAGGCAGACAGCAGGGGAAACTTAGATCCTGCCCTGTGTCTTGCTTCAAAGGATCCAATCAAAAATCCCTGTGGGCTGAATTCAAACTCCCAGCCTTCAGATGGGATGGGACAGGCTGGGCTTAGAGTATTAATGAAAGTCACAGAAATGGTGCTGGCTGTCCAACACCAAGCTGTGCTTCAAATAAACAGGCAGAAGGGCATCTTGATTTCCTAGTTTTAACCTGTTTAGTCATCTGCACTCCTGAGCCTCTGGTTCACCTGCTATTTATGTGTGCTCCAGCTAAGACCAAAGATGGGGTGCCTATAGAGATCCAGCCCCTCAAGAGCCAAGATGGGGCAGAGGAGGAGGAAAAGAAGAAGAAGAAAGGACCTAAAGAAAAGTCAGTGCTACAGGGCAAGCTGACACGCTTGGCTGTGCAGATTGGGAAAGCCGGTGAGTAGGTAGAGCTGGCTAGGTGCCAACTGGGGCGGAAAGGTGAGAAAAGGAAAAATAGTAGGGAATCCCATGAGGCTCTCTTCTACCACTCTCCCCACTCACGTACCACAGACAGGCCAATGCAAACCAGAAGCCTGAATGTCTAGTGTGAACAAGGCCATGAGCTCCTTTACCACCAGTTCCCTTTTGAACTGACATCACTTCCTCTGAGGTGGAATTGTCACCACTAAGGAAGACTCTGGAGTGCATCTGAGTCCTTAGAGCCAAACTTGAGAGCTAAAGAATGTGACCTGTGAAGAAAAGTTAAAGTTCACAGTTTACAGAACTGCAGCCCGAAGAAGGTTAATGGAACCACCAGTAATTATCCAGCCTTGACTTGACATTCCAATGTGATAGAGAAGTCACTATGTCCCAAAGCAGCCCATTCTGCATGTGTTAGGAAATATCTATGTGTTATGTACTGAGTGTATATATCTATATTACATATGTGTTAATACTATGTGTTAGGAAATGTCTCCCCCATTGTGAGCTGAAGCCAGAGGAATTTAGGTTAACAGGAAGTTTTTACAATACTGCTTCTATCTTGTCAGTATCATTGGATCAAGCTTGTAAAATCCCTGAAAATAAGGTTCACTCTTCACTTAGCAAATACTGTGAAGAATCAGCAGATTTGACCCTTTTGATTATTACATGAACATGAAGGAAGGAAGATAACAGAGTACTTGGAAAGAGATTTCTTTTTTTGAACATAAAGCATATTTATTTCAAAATCTATAATGAATAAAATACAATAAATAATGAATAAAAATGAGAGTTTCCACTCAACAAGGAAAAAAAAATACCTCCTTTCCCAGAATATCAGTCCTCATGCTCACACAGATAGATGCAATGGGTAAAGTCCCAGGAACATGAGCGGAACTGAGAATTTGGGGAAAGGTAACGTCCACCTCTTGGAGAGAGATTTCTAGGAGATATTTTTTACCAAATAAATTGTCTGCAATAGAATTTGGGATGGTACTCAAGCAGAAGGTTTCTCCAGCTGACTGTCCATTACCTTGGTTGACTTTCTGCTGTGGCCTCCCTGTATATCAGAAGGAAGGACATTTCTCCTTCAAAGTCCTGACCCTAGATTTCTGACTTTTCCTCTCACTTTTCTCTCTGCCTAAGGGGAGCTTAGGTAGTGCAGTGGGCAGAGCACTGGGAACACTGAAGTTCAAATCTAGCCTCAGATACTTCCCAGCTGAGTGACGCTACACAAATGATTTAACCTCTGTCTGCCCCACCTTCCTCACCTGTCAAATGTGCATAATAATTGTACCTACCTCTCAGGGTTGTTGTGAGGATCAAATGAGATAGGATTTGTAAAGCTCTTAGCACAATGCACATAGTAGGCATTTAATAAGTACTTCCTTCTGTCCTCAGACTATACACCATACTTATCCTTTTTTTTTACAAGGCAATTGGAGTTGGGTGACTTGCTCAGGGTCTCATAGCTAATAAGTGTTGTGTCTGAGGCTGGATTTGAACACAGGTCCTCCTGACTCCAGGCTTGGTGCTCTATCCACTGCGCTACCTAGCTACCCCCATATTCCTTTCTCTACCTCATCCAGTGCAGTCAGAGACAACAAAACTGAAGAGATAGAAGGACTCTATTTCTAAGCCTTGGCACTGGCTTGGAAAGCACTCCCTCCTCACCTCTACCTCTTAGAATTCCTAGTTTCTACAGAGCCTTAGTTCAGGGACCCCTTTCCACACGACTGACATCTTTCCTGTTCTCCCAGCTACTAATGCCTCCTCTGAAAATTATCTTTTTATTATTGTTCTTATTAATAGTAATAAAAGTTAGTCTTAAATAACATTGGAAGGCTTGCAAAGTGCTTTTAAAATGCTTCACTCAGTCCTCACAATGACTGTGGGAAGCAGATGCTGTTATTATCCCCATGTTTACAGATGAGGCAACTGAGAGACTGAGAGATGTAGTGACTTGCCCAGGGTCACACAGGTAGGTTGGACTTGAACTCAGGTCTTCCTGACGCCATGTTAACAAATGTTTGGTGACTGATTGACCTTAAACATCTAGTCCAGTCTCTACTTCAACAGAATCACATCTATGACATCCTCAACAAGTGATCATGCAGGTGGCAATTGAGAATCTTATTGTAATATGGAACTCATCACCTCCCAACGTGACCCATTTCACTTTTATAGAGCTCTAGTCTATTGAGTCAAAATCTGCTCGCCTCTAGCTTCTACCCAAAGTTGCAAGTTCCACATTCTAGGGTGAGGTCTATGCTTCTCCCTGCCAGTCTTTTTTTCTGCATGTTAGACAGAGTTATTCCTGCAGCTGATCATTATATATGGCATGGTTTTAGATAACCTCACCAAGCTGGATTTGTTTTTCTTAAACTCAGATGTAAGACTTTTTGTGTTTATCCTGATTACATTCCAGCTTCTTAAATCCATACTGTGGTCACTCTAACATTTATACCCTTTGGGGTCTTGATCATGACTATGTCATCAACATAATAGCTATCCATACCTCCCTGTTTTGGGGTGGGGACAACTAGATGACTCAGTGGATAGAAGTGCTGGGCCTGAAGTCAGGAAGACATCTTCCTAAGTTCAAATCCAGCCTCAAACACTTACTAGCTGTGTGACCCTGGGCAAGTCACTTACCCTCTGTTTGCCTCAGTTTCCTTATGTGTAAAATGATCTGGAAAATGAAATGCAAACCACTCCAGTATCTTTTCCAAGAAAACCCCAAATGGGTTCAAGAAGAGTTGGTTATGACTGAATAACAACAATGCCCCCATCTTTACAGTAGAATGAGGGAAACTGCATCTCACTTTTATTTTTGTATCCTCAATACCTAATAGTGCAGAGTAGGTATCTATTTAATAAATGCTTGTTGAACAAAAATTGTTGGTATGAATTTAACATCTGTATATAATTCATAGTCAGTTTCCCATCCCAGCTTTTATCAAAGTCCTCCTCTGTGCAGGGCACTATGCTAGGTGCTAGGGATACAGATTTCATTGTTCCTTTTGAGTTAACCTAAGTATAAAACATTAAATCGATACTTTTAAGGGCTTTTTACCAGCCCATATCCCTTCCTACTGCACTCTGAAGCTGGGACACCAATGGGGTCCTGCCTAAGGTCTCCTCTGGACCCTCCTGGCTTTAGAGTGATTATCAATAGTAACTGTTGCTGTTTCCTACCCAGCCTGATGTCTTTCTTTTTCTTGGCCTCGTTAAAGGGGCCATGCCCTGGCTACTTCTTAAACAAGCCTATTCAACGAATGGGCGTTGCCTCACCCTAAGTGAGTCCCTGCAAAGACCTTGGCCTAAAGAGCCCAAGGTCTCCCCGTGCATCCTGGTCATCTCCAGTCATCCTGATACATATCTGGTCACTGGATTCAGATGGCTCTGGAGCAGAAGTGAGGCTGGTGACCTGCACAGCCCTCCTTCACTCAAAACAAAGTCAAGTGCACATCATGTCATCATTTCTCTCATGGCATGGTCTTCTTTGGCATCAAAGGACAAACACAAAATCCCTTTCCTCTATACCTGAGCTTTAGAATTCATTCTGCCTTACTGATACCATATACAACTTCCCATAGAATCACTTAAAGGACCAATTATCATATAAAAAATAGCTACCTTTTTTTTTCTAAGCTCCTCCTGGCCTGCTTAAGACACCTGCTTAAAATTTCTTCGGTAATTCCATCTTGGATTTTACTCTTCCATCCATAATCCCTGTTGGAGGAAAGCTAGGGCTAAGTAAGCCATAGTTAGCTATTGTCCTGTCTAGAGACATAGAACTAGATTAGCTCTATCTAAGCAAGTTAGGTTTATGATGAGTACCCATAAACAAATCATAAATTAAGGGGCATACTATGGGTAAGGAATTAGGTTCTTCTCCTTATTCAGCAACCGTTAATACAAAGCCTACAGTATTCAGAGCACTGTACTAGCTACTAGTCTTTGCTTTCTAGGGACTAATTCTAATGGATGAGCCACCTATAACACGCAGAAATAGGGAAAACAGCCTCCATAGAGTGATATGTCCAAGGGAGGGGCTAGAGAGATTACTGCATTACAAAGTGAATGAAAGGAGTTTTAGGCAGTTTTCAAAAGAAGAAAATTTTGAATCTCCCAGTTCAGGGTCCCTCAGTTCCCCAGTACAGCTCTCTGATTACAGCCTAACGTTGCTTGTATTCCCTGGACAGGTCTTTTCATGTCTGCTCTCACAGTTCTCGTCTTGATACTGTCCTTTGTGATCAACACATTTGGAGTGCAAGGTCAGAGTTTGAAAATGGAGTGCATCCCCATCTACATACAGTACTTTGTCAAGTTCTTCATCATCGGCATCACTGTACTTGTAGTGGCTGTACCAGAAGGGTTGCCCTTGGCTGTTACCATCTCACTGGCCTACTCTGTCAAGGTGAAGTCGGGTCTTCATACTTCCTTCCTGAGGGGAAGGAAAGGTTCTAACAGCATGAATCAGCTCAAGGGATGGCTTGTGTTCCCTCAGGCTGAGAACATGCCTACCTCACTTTCCCTCAGAGTATTAGATGAAATACAGCATCCATGATAGAGAGGACTCCTATCCTATTTGGTCATCATTTCAATGTCCCAAAAGTCTTTCATTTTTAATAGAACTTACAAAATTCCTCTTGGATTTTTTTTTATTCAGAGGAAGAGGTTAGAGAATAGGAGAGGGATAAGGTTTGAAAGGGAAGGCATGTCTCCCAATTTCTTTACTTAGAGAAGTCCTATCAATTCTCACAATTCTCTTCTTCTGGCAGAAAATGATGAAGGATAATAACCTTGTGCGTCATCTGGATGCCTGTGAGACTATGGGGAATGCGACAGCCATCTGCTCAGACAAAACAGGCACGCTGACTTTGAACCGCATGACAGTGGTGCAGGCCTTCATAGGAAACACTCACTTCAAGGAAGTCCCCAGCCCAGATGCCATTGCACCCAATACCCTTGACCTCATTGTCAATGACATCTCCATCAACAGTGCCTACACATCCAAGATCTTGGTATGCTCTCCCCTGACTCTAGGTCTTGAGTGTATAAGAGAAGGGAATCTGTAAATCCCTGGGCAAACAAGGAAGAAATTAAATGACATGCCTGAGGTCACCTTTCTAGTAAGTAGCAGAATCAGAATTCAAACACAGGTCCTCTGATTCCAAATCCAACATTCTTTCCCCTTGCAGTACAATATATCAGCCCTTATAGAAATCTTTATTGCCCTACAAGAAAGTAAGGGAGAAGGGGTTGGGGTGGTGATAAAAGGGAGGACAGACTGGGGGAACGGGTAAATAGAATACATGCCATATGGGGGGAGTGGAGAGATGAGGAAAAAATTTGGAACTCAAAATCTTGTGGAAATGAATGTTGAAAACTAAAAATTAATTAATTAATTAAAAAACTCCAATGTATCACTCCTGTGCATACCATGTGAAGACTTATAGAATGAGATTAGGAAATAGGTTGTATGAGGGGAGTCATGGGCCCTTTAGGCACCTATCAGTTCCCAAACGGAAGAAACCTTTTAGGCAAGAGATGCTTGCACTTCTAGCAGAGAAAGTCTCACTAGCAGACAATAGATACTCACCTTTACCCAAAGAAAAGGGAGGGTGTGACCTTTTCCAGAGGAAGCCAGGCAATCTATTGGCACTTCTTGCTCCCCATCTCTCACTACTTTCAAAACAGGATGTGACCAGCCAACTGGTCTGCTAGGAAAGTCACAATCATTCCAGGGACCTTTGGCTGCCTTTTCCCCACTCCCTCTTTGGCCCCCTTGGTTTGGGGTTTCTTGTTCAGCCTCCATGTTATCTTTTTCAGCCTCCAGAGAAGGAAGGAGGGCTTCCTCGGCAGGTGGGCAACAAGACAGAGTGTGGTTTACTGGGCTTTGTCACAGATTTGAACCACGACTACCAGGCAATAAGGAATGAGGTGCCAGAGGAGAAATTCTACAAAGTCTACACCTTCAATTCTTCACGCAAATCAATGAGCACGGTTATCCAGAACCCAAATGGGACTTTTCGAATGTACAGCAAGGGGGCCGCAGAGATGCTCCTGAATAAGTGAGCCATCCCATAGCCCACTTCAAAAGGCCCTACCTCCAGCAAACCTTCCACAGAGCTTTGTCCCAGCCTTTGGGCATCTGCAGTCCCTGCCCTGACTCTCTCCATGCCAAAGGAGCGTGTGGTCACGTTCAAGTCACTCTACCTCTCTAGATTTATCTGTTCAATGAACAGAGTCCTCTCTACTGTTCCCCCCTCCTCTCACAACCCAACCCTCCACCCCCATCAGGACATAGAAAAAGAAAGCAAGATAATATGCAAGAGTTTGAAAAACAGGAACTCCTCTAGCCAAATTCCCACATGCTGGCTCCAGCCGCCATGTTCCTCCTCTTGCTCTTTTTTCTCTGTCCCAGGTCTCCTCATGTCCTTGACTTGTGTCTAGGCCACTTGCCTCCATGGGCTTCAAGTCTCCTTCTTGCCTTCTTCCCTCCCTTTGCCACATCCTCCAACAAATTCACTGTACATAAAAGATCTCTTTGCTTAGAGGTCTGTGCAATGATTTATTACATAAAGCAGGAACTGTCTCGTGTCCCAGTGTTCAACAGGTCCAAAGACTTCAACAGCTGGAACTGGATTTACTAATCACTACAAAATGGTGGGAAAACTGACCAGCAGTTGGTGGAACCTGAGTGTAAACCAACATCATGTGTGTAGGTGTGCACGTGTGTATGTACACACACACACACACACACACACACACACACACACCTTTTATTTCATGGTTGTGAATTTTATAATTTAAAAATCAAGTATTAAAAAGAAGAAAGATAGGAATTAAACCAGGGGTTCTTGACGCTTTTGGGTGTCAATATCCCTTTGGCAGTCTGATGAAGCCTGTGAACTTCTTGTTATAATTATGTTCTTGAATCATAAAATACAGAGAATTCCAAAGGAAATCAATTCTATTTTCCCCCATCCAAGTTTATGGACCAACAGTTTAAAGGAATTCTCTTCCCTTTCATTGTTAAGAAAAGCTTAATCACTGAGGGAAATTCTCCTTGGTCCCACTCCCACAAAATAGATAGGAATCTATCCTAATGACCATTGTTATTAAAAATACTATCTACTTGAGTGAATATCAGGAATGTTCTTTTCTGTCCTAGCCTATCTCAGTCCTTCTGCTCCAGTTTAGAGCATGGACTACAGAAGGATAGCAAAGATGACCACAAGAAAGCACCCCATAATAATGACTCTTTAAAACTTTATAGAAAACGGGTTGCTAGTCTGTATTGGGGAGGGAATATCTAGATCCCGAAGTGTCCTATGACAACAAAATCACAAGTCTGGATCCTCTTCTTATCCCACTCCCCCCAAAAAAGAGAAAGACCTCACTTTTATATATTGCTTAAAGACTCACAAAGGAGTTTCTATAGAATAACCCTGTTAGGTAAGTAGATAACAGTATTATTCTATTTTACATATTTAGAAACTGAGACCCAGAGGTTGGTGTCAAGCTAATCAATGTCAAAGTCTGGCATTTAGATCTGAGTTCAAGACCAGAGTTCTTTCCAGAACACCAACATAGCTCTCTTCTTTGATACAAAAAGAGAAGAAAAAGAGTAGACATCAGCCCAAACCTCTAAGAAGCATTTTCTGGAACTCATTGTAACTTCTTTTTTTCTCCTGGGTGACATGTTTCTCTTCCTAACTACATAGCTCAGGCTAGAAAAACATTCTGAGCCACTCCAGAGTCCTGTGGAGAAGGGGGAGAGATGGAGTGGGGGAGCCTAGAGGCATTCAAAATATTGAGGAAAGTCATCTTAGAAAGCTTAAAGAATCCAGGATTGGGGGTCTGAATACTAGAGTTTAGCTCCTAGGTGTTCAGAGCCAAGCTCTGCGACCTATACCTGTGGAACATTGGGCAAGTCACTTGTCTCTCCAGACCTCAGTCTCCTCATCTATAAAATGGGGTATTGCACTCTGTGGTCGCTTCCAGCCCTGATACTTCATGATTCTGTGAACATTTGTTGCACCCATTTCATAAAGCAACCAACCCAAAAGGAGATCTTTAAAGACTAATTGTGTAACTGTAGCACCAGCAGCAAATTAGTTAGTATAGCCAACTTCCTGGGGATTTATCTAATCAGAAATGGAACCAAGGCTTCAAAACAACAAATGAATTCAAAGAAATTGTCTTTAATAGAGACAGACATGGAAGAACACACACACACACAGAGAAGGATATTCACCTCTGTGACTCACACAACCATAGGTTTATGGTTTATTACCCAGACAGCTTCTATCTGATTAGAGGCTGTAGAGTAGGGAAACTCTTGACTTGGGGTCCACAGAGCCCCCGCAAGGGGATCCACGGATAAATTTCAGGGGATCCATGAGATCCATGAACTTGGATGAGAAAAAAATCACGTCTTTATTCTCATGATACTCTAACTAAAATTGATCATTTTTTCAATGATTTAGAAACTCCATTCCAAGAAAGGGTCCATAGGCTTCCCCAGACTGCCACAGGTGTCTAGGTGAGGAAGCCCTGCTATAGAATTGACATAGGGAGTGAAACTTACTCGTAAAGTTGGTCGTAATTGAATAGCAGTGTTGTTAGCTGCTCCCTCCTCCAGGGCATACTGTGAACTGGCCATTGGGGGGTCACCTCTTAGCCAAATTGCTGATGATAAGGAGCTCTAAGTTTTACTAAACTGGCCAGCAGACAATAAGCACAATCTCAGACCTGATAAGAATCTCCACAAGAAATTGCCCACTGTCTCATGGCCAGGTTAGTAAAACTTAGAGCTCTTGTCCTGGCAATGGCTTTGAGAACCTAGGATTACTTCCATGTCCCAATAAGAAAACTGGAATAAGATGTTTTGTAGAGGATAAATAGCCATATAGCCAGACTTGATGGGATGCTACCCCCCAACTCCCCCTTTTCCCCAGGTGCCTCTGGATCCTGGACAAGAATGGGGAACCACAGACGTTCAGGCCCAAGGAACGTGATAGTATGGCACGCAAAGTGATCGAAAAGATGGCCTGTGAGGGACTTCGGACCATTTGTCTTGCTTACCGGGACTTTAAAGAGGAGCCTGCCTGGGAAAATGAGCAGGAGGTCCTCTCTAAGCTGATCTGCATCGCTGTGGTTGGCATTGAAGACCCTGTGCGCCCAGAGGTAAGACCTGTGAACTTGCTGAGGAACAAGGAGTCTTGCAAATAGCTACTGATCTTTTTATTTAGCATGATCTAGTGATGAAGGTTCCAGGTGTCACAACCTTGATTCTAGCTTTCTTTTTCATCTTAATCAGCTCTTTATGGACCTATTTTTTCCCCATTCTTTAGGAGGAGGTAATCTTATATTCACTTTCACCACGGAAGGTACTAATAAATATTGAAAATGACAGAGTTTGTGTTGCTGAGTAGTAAACAAGGATAGGTTTATATTGGTTTTGCTATCTGAGTAATGGGGAATGAGAAGCTAAGCTGAGTTCTGCTAGTGGGACTGGGTATCAGCTCCACTCCTGCCTTGTCCACCTGAATTCATCAGTCTTCCACTTAGGCAGCTGAATAGAAGAGTCAGAAAAATCTGAGTTCAAATTTGACCTCTGACACCTTCTAGCTATGTGACCCTGGGCAAACCACTTAATCTTTGTCAATCTCAGTTTCCTTATCTGTAAAGGGCATGATGATACCACTCAGTGGTCCAGGGTTGTTGTGAGGATCAAATTAAATAATATATGTAGAGTGCTTTGAAAACCTTAAGTCACTACATAAATGCTAGCCATTGTTTTTGTTGTGGTTACTTATCACAAGCCAGATTAAATACAGGTCTGTTCTGTGACATTGGGTACACGGAGGAAAGCTGGTACCAAGGAGTAGTGAGAAGAATATGCTGGTGCTGCTAGAGGGGGTGGTGAAGAAATGACTTCCAGGAAAGAAAGGGAACAGTGGGTTAGGTCCAGGGCATGGTCTTTCTTCCTACAGTCATCTTTGCAGGGACCTCTTCCCCCATGATGACCCTGAGCAGAAATGATCTCCTTCACTGGTGTAACCATGACCTCTTTATCTTCTCTCCCTCTCCTTCACATATTTCCGTAGGTGCCTGCAGCCATCCACAGGTGCAAAGGGGCTGGAATCACTGTCCGAATGGTGACGGGAGACAACATCAACACAGCTCGAGCTATTGCCACCAAGTGTGGCATCCTGACTCCTGGTGAAAACTTCCTGTGCTTAGAGGGCAAAGAGTTCAACCAACTTATCCGAAATGCGAAGGGCGAGGTGGGTGCTGGGACCCCAGGGCATCTAGGGCTTGCAGCTGGGTGCCAGAGTAAAGACGAAAATTAATGAGCATCTGTCTAACTGAGGCACAGATTGAGGAGGAATTGGTTGAGTGTACTATTGCTTTTGAAAGCCAGAGTACCCTGGATCTAAGGACCGTGGGTTCCCAAGGTGTACTAGAAGTCTTGGGCTCTAGTCAGGGATAGACTGAGTGCTCTGCACTTAAGGGATTTGGGGAGGGGGAGTCTCCTTCATCCTTGACTGACTTATGGGGGTTGGGGTTGCTCACTGTTGACAGGTGGAGCAGGATGAGTTAGACAAGATATGGCCCAGACTTCGAGTGCTGGCCCGATCGTCCCCTACTGACAAGCACACGCTCGTGAAAGGTGAGATCTATTGATACAGGTTTATGTAAATCAAAGAGCAGTGGGTACGAGCTGCAGCAGGAAGTCAGACCTCTGTCCCAAGCATCATTTGGTGGCTAAGGAGAGAGTCAGCAAGAAAAAGACATATTCTCTCCCTTTGGGAAGCTCTTAGTCTCCTGGGGAATATATGGTATATATGTAGGCTTCAGAGAAGGGAAGATTAATACAGAATGTCATGCTCCAGGATCCCAATGGTTTTTTGGTCCTGAAGGCTACTGTAGCTATGCTGATCAGGGTATGGTCACAGAAAGCCCAAGGCACATAGGGAAGAGAAGGGGAAGAAAGGGACATGAAGACAAAAAAGGGGGAGCTGGGGTGAGATACCAAAAAAGGAGGTGGATGGGGGGAGGTAGAATGCTTGTGACTTTTGCACTTAGCACATGTGTGTTACAGGTATCATTGACAGCACTGTGGGGGAACATCGGCAGGTGGTGGCTGTTACTGGGGATGGCACCAATGATGGGCCGGCCTTGAAGAAAGCAGATGTTGGCTTTGCCATGGTAACCAGTTCTCTCTTTGTCTCAAAGTACATTCTCCAAACTAGAAGCCAACACAGGTTTCTGGAGTCCTTGCCACTTCGTGTCTCCTCACCCCCTTCCCTTTCTGATCCTTCCCTAGCTCCCAGCAAAGCAAAAACAATCCTTTCAACTTGTAATTCACCTAGAAGCAAGCCCTGTCGCACACTCTTGATGACTGTTCATTCACCCCACAAGCATTTAGGAAATATTGAATGCCCAGCTCTAGCTAGTCATTATGGTAAATACCAAGTATAAGAGAATCTCTGTTTTTAGGAACTTGTATTCTAGTTGGGAAAATAAAAGCAGGTTAGTAAGAAGAAGGCTAATAGTATAAGGGATTAATTCCCAAATGAGTAGAGGCAAGAACTGGATTCTACTGTGGGTCAAATAAGTGGGAAAGTGACTTACTGGATCAGGGCCTTCAGAATCAGTGGAGATGTGGTGGGAAGGCAGAGGAATAAATGATGAGATAAAAAGCATGGACAGGCAAGCATGGTTGGAAGATTAGTCTGCCTGAGTGGGAAGGGCAACAGGAATAATGAGAGGTTAGGCTACCAGCTGAGGTCAAGGTATCTAGAGGATTTTGAATGTTAGACCTTTGGGCTTCAAGTTTCATGAGACATTTACTTACCACATATCACTCCCCTGTTCATAACTTTCTATTGGTTCTCTTCTTCTTGTGGAATAGTCTGGCATTGATGTCAAACTCAAACAGAAGTGGGGGGTGGGGGAGACCATACATAAACTTCTCTGTGGGCCATTTATTGACTTAGGAAATCAAAAATGAACATTACCTATTGTACTTTTGCTTATTTTGTTACATTTCTCCCAGTTATATTTTGATAGCTCATGTGGGCTATCTGTTTGATACTTCTGGAGTGCTGAATGGATTGGAGGGAAAAGACTATAAGCAGGCTTGTGATGGGTTAAGTGAGGAGAGTCCAGACTAGAGTGGAGGTGGAGGGGATGGGAAAGAATGGATAAGTAGCCATGCATGACACATATAACGAAGGACTTCCTTTACTCTTTTATATTCCTGAATGTAGCCCTCAAGCAAAAAGCCCCAAGGAGACCAATGGACTGAAGATCCAGTCTGATTAGCAAGCAAAAAAAAAGGAGGGGAGGGGGCAGAGTTTATTCCTGAATTGATCAACAGCTTTCTCCTTTGACTATTCCCTCTCTTTTCTTCATTTTGTGTCATTGCCCAGATAGAATCAGTTGCCACGGCCTACCAGGTCTAGCTCCTCGCCATCTGGCCACACTCTTAGCATCCCTAGTCCAGGCTCTCCTTATTTGTGCCTGGATTACTGACTGCCATCTACCTGGTCTTCCTGGCTTTGCCCTCTCTAATCTACCTTGATATAGCTCCTGATATACCTTCTAGAGGCATGAGTCTGAGAGGCATGTCACTCCCCTCCTCAAAAATTTTCAGTGACTCCCAATTGCCTAGAGAATAAAACACAAATTCCTTGTTTTAGGACTGTGCATTTAAGGGTCTGCATATTAACTCTTACCTACCTTCCATGCTTATTTCCTGTTACTTTATATTGTGGCTAACCTGACATACTATCTTCTGACTGAGAGTGTACACAGGCTTTTCCCTCTCCCTGGAAGGCACTCCCTTTCGGAATCTTGCTGGTCTTTCCAAGGCTCAGCCAAAGGTTCTATTCCCTGCTTTATTAACACTTGCCCTGATTCTCCCCTCCTCCTCCCAGATCCTCCACCCCAGCCGAATGTTCTCTCCCTCTTCCTATTTGGCCCTATTGCTCCCTATGTTCTGCAGAATGTGAACTTGAGGGGAACAGCTTCCATTTCACTTTCATATCCCTAGCACCTATCACATGCCGGTATTGGGTAAAATCCACTAATTTTGTCCATTCTCCAGGCCTCGAGCTTCCCCTTTGGAGAATGGACAGCATTTCTTTCCCTTTTTCCATTATAATGGAAGCTCATCTTCAGTAAGGATCATTTCATTCTCTGTATTTGTACTCCCAGTACTGGGGATTAACAAATGATCACTGATCTATCTGCTGATGACCACCGCAATGGAAGAACTCACCAGCTTTTTGGAGAGACTGTGTCCTCCTTGTCCTAGCTCAGTCACTGGTATGTGTGTGCCCAGAGCGCCCTCTGGTGTCAGTACCTGCTTCTGTAGCCTCTTAAAGGTCAGGTTCCATGGGATCATAGATTTAGGGTGAAAAAGGAACTTAGAGGCCATAAAGTACAACCCCCTCATTTTACAGATGAGGAAACTGAGGCCCAGAGAGATGAAATGACAAAGTCACACAGCTAATAAGTTGGAATTTGAACCCCAAGGTCCTTCAAATCTAGTGGTTTTTGTACTGTCACGTTGCCTCAGATGCACTGAACTATGAGTTTATAGATGCACAAAACTATAGTATGTTAGAGCTTGGAAGAGAATGAAGGACTCCCTGGTCCAACACCAACATTTTATGTATGAGGAAAGTAGGATCTAGAATTAAGATGAAGTGCCTAAAGCCAGGTCCCCTGACCTCTAGTCTGGTGTGCTTTCTATACCACCTCCAGAGTCCTGACTGCCGTACGCTGGGATGTCCTGTTCCAGTCCCTCACGGCCCCCTTTTTCTTCTGCCTCTCCTCTCCCCCACAGGGCATTGCCGGCACAGATGTGGCAAAGGAGGCGTCAGACATCATTCTAACTGATGACAACTTTACCAGCATTGTCAAGGCAGTGATGTGGGGGCGAAACGTCTACGATAGCATTTCCAAGTTTCTGCAGTTCCAGCTCACTGTCAATGTGGTGGCTGTGGTTGTGGCCTTCACTGGGGCTTGTTTCACCCAGGTGCAGTGAAAGAGCCCAGTCTGGGGGACGGGTCCAAAGGTGGTTGGGAAGTGGGCGGTGTGGCATCTGAGAAGGATAAAGAAGAGAGCAGGGTGCTAACAGGGCAGATGGGAAACCCAGGCTGCTTCTGTGACATCTGCTCTCCTTCAGGTGTCTTTGTGAAGGGCTCTGGTAACTATAAACATGAGTTACTATGACTGAACACTTTATGGCTTACAAAGTACTTTACTTCTAGCAATGTAGTGAAAGCATGGGATGAAGACAGTCAGACTATCAACCCCATCTTACCCATAGAAGGCAAATGGAGATTCTGTAAAACTACAAATGCCTTGTCCATGCTTGCTGCCTGGGAAGTGTGGGGACTAGAGCTTGCTTCTAGTCTCCTACCCCCAAAGTCTAGTACTTCTGTTTCAGGGAGTAGGGATAGAAGAAAGAATGGGGCTAAAGAAAGGGAAGGGTTTATGAGGCGAAAATGAAAAGAGAAAATCCTCTTCTTCCTGCTAGGATTCCCCACTGAAAGCTGTGCAGATGTTGTGGGTGAACCTGATCATGGATACATTTGCCTCCCTTGCCCTGGCTACCGAACCACCCACCGAGTCATTGCTGTTGAGACAACCCTATGGCCGTGATAAGCCACTGATCTCCAGGACCATGATGAAAAATATCCTGGGACATGCAATCTTCCAACTTACCGTCGTCTTTACCCTTCTCTTTGTTGGTGAGCCAGGGCAGGGGTGAGCAAAGGAGACCCCAGAGAAAGAGACTTTGGGGGAGTGGGTCAGGCATTTTGTTTCTTGAGCACTGGGGTCCTTCGATCCCATGGTTTCCCTAACCCCGCTCCTGACCTTGTCCTGTCTACCCTACCTAGGTGAAAAGTTCTTTGACATCGACAGTGGGAGGAAAGCCCCCTTAAATGCCCCACCCTCCCAACACTATACCATTGTATTCAATACCTTCGTGCTAATGCAGCTCTGCAATGAGATCAATGCCCGAAAAATACATGGTGAGAGGAATGTCTTTGAAGGCATGTACCATAACCCCATCTTCTGTTCCGTGCTGCTGGGCACATTTATCACGCAGGTAAGAGAAAGTCTGGACGGTCAGAGTTCCAGGAAGAGAGCAGGAAGGGCAAGAGACCAGCCAGGGTGGTGTGGGGTTGCAGTTGGGAGTTTAGATATCTTTCCTGTGGGACTCCCTATCCTCTCTAAACCTAATACAGGATGTGATCAGTGAAGGGGGCTTGGGCTGTGGGTTAAAAACGTTGTGGCTTTCCTTGATATTGATGTTAGTGCATCATTATGGAAATGGAAAATTATCTTGCCAAGTAAGTACAGAACCCAACGATGCAATGAGATTTAACAGTGACATGAAGTTCCTGCCATTGCCATTGTGCTAACTGAGGGAAGGAATATGAGTCGCTAGGAGTTAGAATGATAGGTAAGAGGGCTGTGCTTGATTTGGATAACACGCAAGCCCTTCCTTTCTCTGAGATCCCATCTTTAACAGTGTTCTCTCGGGAAATAAAAAGGCAGGCTTCTTCCCTCTCCATTTTGCCTGTGTGAGTGACATGGATTTCTAGGGCCCTGATTCTCATATTGTCTGTGGCCTTAAACTGGTTGGGGAGAAGTGGGGGATGGAGGGGACATCTTTGCAGAGTACTCAAAGCCAGATGAAGTTATCCTATTTATTGACTCTGGCACAGGTCTGGCCACTGCTAGAACTGACCTCATTCCTCTCTATCATATGTGTGTGTGCATGCACATGCTTGCATATCTGTGTGTGGTGTCTATGTATCCTGCCTTTCCCCCAATAAATCTGAAATTCCCAGAAGGCAAAGCTCTCCTTTTTCTGGATCTCCACTTGCCCTACTGCTCTCCTCTTTTCTTTCCCCTCTGGTCATAGGTGTTTAACTGATGTGTTTGTGGTAAACCTGGAGAAGCCAGACAGTGCTAACTGCAACAAGTGGGCTTTAGAGGATCATAAGTTAAAGGAACCTTAAAGGTTACCTCATCCAGCCCCTTTATTTGGCAGATGCAGAAGCATCTGTACAGAATGCTTCTATACAGAAGCAGAAGCAGAAGCAGAAGCAGAGACAGGGTGGTGTAGTAGGTAGAATGCACTGAAATCTTTGCCCGCCTACTATGTAACCCTATGCTTCAGTTCCTTCATCCACAAGGACTCAGTGGTGTTCTCTGCTTCTCTCCAGGGCTAAAGCTATGATCCGGTTGGTCCCTATGACACCCAGAATGGTAAGTGATTTGCCTAAGGTCACGCAGGCAGTGAGCAGCAGAGCTGGGATTTAAAGTCAAGTCTTCTAACCCTAAGCCCCAGGGCTCACTTTAGGGCAAAAGAACTATGCTCAGACTCTGCCTGTGTGACCTTAGTTAGGCAAGTCACTCTCTGAGCCTCAATTGACTCATCTGTAAAATGAAGGCATTGGAGTAGTTGACTTCACTTCTCAATCTTTTAGAGTCTTAGTTTTGTCACTTATTGACTCTGTGATTATAAGCAAATCACGTCCCCTCTCGTAAGGCTCAGCTTGCTCGTGTCTGAAATGATGAAAATGCTTCCATGGCCTACCTTCCTTTCTTACAAGGCTGTGGTAAGGAAAGCACCTTGTAAACTGAAGGTCCTGCGTAAGCAGGAGCCACCATTATTTGGCTACTCACCTCTACTCTGGCGATTTCTCTTTTTTCTCACAGGTCCTGATAGTGGAGATTGGAGGCAAACCCTTTAGCTGCACAAGCCTTTCCTTGAGCCAGTGGCTTTGGTGTCTTTTCATTGGGATAGGAGAACTGGTCTGGGGCCAGGTGAGTCACTTTTTCACACACATTCACACACATGCACACACACTCACACCCATACTCACACACACACACTCACACCCATATTCACACACATACACACACACACTCACACCCATACTCACACACACTCAAACCCATACACACATATTCACACACACACTCACACCCATACTCACACACACACTCACACCCATACTCACACACACACCCCCATACTCACACGCACACTCACACACATACACACACACACTCACACCCATACTCACACACATACTCACATCCATACTCACACCCACACACACACTCACACTCACACCCATACTCACACACACTCACACCCATACTCACACACACACACACACACACACACACACACACACACACACACACACACACATACACACTTATCCTAACTATCTGCTCCTCTAGTTTGAGGGCACTGACCTCCACTGGAAGGTGTCATCTCCTGCAGTGCAATCACCAGGTGTTAAGTGGTTTATTAAGCACTCTCTGTGTGCCAGGGATAGTGACAAGTGCTAAGAAACATGGCCACCTTCCTTGAGATCACATTTGGATGATCTCCATCATCTCTCTCTGGTTCTATTAGTTTTGCCTGAGATTCTAAGTTTACCACTGCCATGCCTTGGCCTCCCCTAAAACCTGTGAAGGAAAGAGTAATTTTATTATATTCTCATAATACAATTATTTTTTTAAGAAAGAGAGAGAGAGAGAGAGAGAGAGAGAGAGAGAGTGTGTGTGTGTGTGTGTGTGTGTGTGTGTGTGTGTGTGTGTGTGTGTGTGTGTAGGGAGGAGAGGAGGAAGAGAGAAGAGAGAGAAGAGAAAAAAAGAAATTATTCAACCTTATCTGTGCTCTTTTTTTGTATTTATTCAAAATGAAGCCCAGTGCTTCAGTGTAAAAAACACTGAATCTGGAGTCAGAAGACTTGCTTTTACATCTTACCTCTGACATTAGTTGTGTGACCTCGGACCAGTCACTTGCCTAGATCTAGTTTCCCCATCTGAAAAGTGAGGGAATTGGACTAGGTGACCTCTGAGGTTCATTCCAGCTTTAGATCTATCCTCCTGTAAGTATATATATATTGCAGCAGAAAGACTAAATAGTTTTGTGTCCAGAAGGTTCTTCATTAGAATGCTCATATATGAACAAGGAAATGGAGACTGGGCCCTCAGGTACCGGTTAATATCTCCTCCTACTTAACATATTAATTCAGTGCATTTACTTCATTAGCTACCTCATTATTCTCTTGGAAGGCAGGAGAAGCCAGGCTGGAGAAGGAGTGAGGTTTGCGGGCTTGGAGGGAAGAAAGTTTGGAGTGAGGTATGGATACAGAAAGTTCTTTTAGACGGGGGCACCAAAAGGTAATATCAAAGGGTGAGCACCCCTATATTTTGAAGCGTATCAAGAGCATGAAACTTTGAGGCCTGTAAGGCCAGCAATTTATTCTTCCCAGAACAAATTCTGTACAAACTCATGGCATATCCATTCATACTTTCATTTTTTACACACTCATATGTGTAGGAGCCCCCCATTCTGGTAGCACTTCTAACTTCTACTTTTTCCTGCCCTTTCACCATACTAGAATTTGAGCCAATAAGGACCTTAGATCGTCTAGTCCAGCCTTCCATTCTTTTGATGGGAAAACTGAGTTGCAGAGTACTTGTGATTTGCCCAAGCTTACATAGTTACTATATAATAGAGCCAGTTCCTCTGACTCCAAAGCTAATATTGGGTGTACTCCCTAGGAATAAATGAATTCTTTTTCCTACAACTTGGAGGGAAGATTGGACTTCTTCAAAAAGAACTTTTTCTGAAACCCTTAATAAAACTATACAAAAAATATGGAAACGGATAACTGTTCAGAGCCATGGAAATCCTATACTAACTTTACTAAAATTGGCATTCAGATTGTCGTTAGCTAGCAAATCTAGTTTTTTTTTTGTCCTTTTCTCTGGGTTGTACAGCTTTACTGGAAGAGCACTGGATTTGGAGTTTTAAAAAAATTACATAACATGTGTTAGGTACTATGATAAGTGCCAGGGTTACAAAGAAAAAACAAAAACAGGCAGCTTATTTCAAGCAGCTTATATCCTAATAGAGGGGGGAAAATGTACATACAAAATTAATAACACATAGTAGATTTAAGGTTTATCCTCACAACAAGCCTAGGAAGTAGGTAGTTATTATCCCCACTTTACAGAGGAGGAAATTGAGGTGGACAGACGTTAAATGACTTGCCCAGAGCCACACAGTAAGCATCTGAGTCTGGATTTGAACTCAGGTCTTCCTGACTCCAGGTCCAGTGCTATATGCATTACGGTGTCACCTTCCCTGAGTATTTGGACAGTACCCCTAGAGGTGAAAAGTCCTCACAGCTGAAGGAGGTGGCACTTCAGCTGAGGTTAGAAGGGAGAGCATGCCAGGCACAGAGGACAGCCAGTGCGAAGGCCTGACCAAGATGGCGCATGGAGTATTGTGGAAAGGTTGAGCTGGAAGGACTGGAGAGTGCATGGAAGAGAGGAGATATGTGAAGGCTGGAAACATAGGAAGAAGGCAGGCTGTGAAGAGCTTGTAAATACCAAACTGAGGAGCTAAGAGTTGATCCTAGAGGTCTGGGGGGCCGCTGGGATTGATCAAGGAGGTGCAGTGACATGGTCCAACCTGAGCTCAAGGAGGATCCCTTTGGTAGAAGAGAGTGGAAGATGCTTTGCAAAGGGGAGTGACCTGATGCAGGGAGAATGGTGAGAAGGCTGTTCGAACCTCCGTCCAGGTGGGAGGGATGAGGACCTGAGCTAGGGCAATGGCTGTGTGAATGGAGAGGATGTGCTGCATGTGGAGAACAATAACACTATAGAAGATACTGACTGGAGTGGTGGAGGGAGGATGAGAGAAGTCCTCAGTCTTCTGCTTAGATCCAGCATGAACTTAGGTGACCTCGCTTCTTTCCTCTGTTTCCTTACATGCAAAATGAAGGAATTAAGCTAGATGATCTCTATGGTTCCTTTTAGCTCTAGATTCTGTGACCAAACCCATCATACCTAAGCCCAACATATAGTCAAATTGGCCTTGCCACTAAGTACGATAAGATTCTTAGTTCCTTCCCTATATCTCAGTCTTCTTACCAGGTATGGACCTTGGGTCATGACCTCTGGTTTGAGCCAAACTACACTTCCACCTTTGTCCTTAAGGTCCTTGCTAGTCCCTAGCTGAGGGAGGTGTTTCTTTACTTGGTACCAAAGATTCTTCCACTAGACTGTTGACTTTTTTCCACGAACTTATCACTTGCCTCCTTTCCCACTCTCCTGGAGGTCCCTTGTTCTGTGTCATGGACATCGTGCCCTCACCCCTGAACCCCTGACCCATTTCTCTATTCAGTTTGTCTGAAACACATTCTCTAGCCAGTCATTAAACTCAGGTCTGTATTTTGAGACTGCCACTATCTGCCACAGTCATCTCCATGCAGGTGAGTTTGAGCTCAGTATAGCAGCATCAGCTACCTGTTCCCTATCCCAAAGGCTCCTCAAATTCAATATGTCCAAAACAGAAAATGTTCACTTTCCTCTCCCTTCTTTCTCATTTCCCTGTTTTCAGTCACCCAAATCCACAACCTTAAAGTCAGCCTTGACCTCCACTCGCCCTCACTTTTCATCCAGTCAGCTGTCAGGTATTATCATCTCTGTCTTCACAACATCTCTTGGATTCATCCCCTTCTCCATTCATCACTTCTCTCCTGAATTATTGTCATGGCCTCCTAATTGGTCTCCTTACCTCCACATAGCTGTCAGTGTGATTTTCCTAAATTTTAGGTTTGAATCCAAGATTGATACTGTCATTGGAATGGGGTTTGGAGTGGGGTCTTGGAAACTAGCTGTAGCAAGTAGCAGAAAAAGAAAGATTAAGCTGAGGTAGGCAAAGAAAGAGTAAGCCCACTCACTAGAGCAAGCTTTGGGAAAGAAGACAGAAGAGGAACCCCAGGAATCATTGGTGCTGTAGATGGACCCAGGAAAGAATTCAGAGGTACTTTAGATGGAATCAGTTAGTAAATTTTATAGCCAGATCTATACAAGGCTGAAGTTTAGAATGAAGTCAATTAGAAATTAGATAAATCCAGGTGTGTATCTTTGTACCAGTCGCTATTTTCAATGTTAGTACAGATTAGACGGTTTTATAAGCTTAAAGAACCACATGAGAGAAGAACGCTTATTTACCTTTCCACAGGAAGCTAATGAGTGATGAACTGTAGCCATAAATATTCCGTTTTCTACAAAGTACCTTATTCCAGGAACATCTCTGTGCAACACCAGCTACAGGAGCTACATAAGGGAGGGAATCTTGATCTGCCATCATGGCAATGAAAAGTCTCCTTTCTTGGTGATGGAACTCCAGGAACATATCCGAACCTACTTACACAAAATGATAGACAATTAAACCTTATGCCTTGTTTCCCTGCCTGCCCACGCCCAGTTCTCAGATTTATCTGTAACCTGAGCTTTTGCCTAACTTAAGAGATTTCACCTCTCTCACTGTCCCCATCCCTACAGCTAATCAACACAGTGCCTACGTCAAGACTGCCTTTCTTGAAGGAAGCTGGGCATGCCACCACCAAAGAAGAAATCTCCCAGAAAAGCCTGGCTGAGGGACTGGAAGAAATTGACCATGGAGAAATGGAGCTGCGTCGTGGCCAGATTCTCTGGTTCCGGGGCCTGAATCGCATCCAGACCCAGGTACCTTTCATCACCGACTTGGAAGGAATTCTTTTCAAACTAAGAATGGTAGTGAAGGAAGGTAGCATTTAAGCTGAAACCTCTACATTCCCTGTCCATACCCACCCCTATCCATATGTCTAATAAAAAGGCTCACTGTTAATGACAAGAAAGCCCTCCATTCCTGTGCTCAGGACTGAGTATCTAGGATATAAGTTCACTTTCTACTGAACAGGTAAGGTAGCCCAGGGTTGGGACACTCAAGTATTGCTAGATATATTTTGTTAGCAGGATAGCCCTAGGAAGGGCGGTGTTTATCTCCCTCCAGAAACAGACTTTAAATAGTGTCTCCATGATGACAGGATTCCTATCAGATCTTTTCTGGGTCTCCTTTTCTAAGCCACTGCTGCTCTTTTACCAGCCATGACAGTAAGGTGAAGAAAAGAACAGGTATGGGAAAATTTGGTCAGAGCCTAGCCCCATCCCCTGTCTTTCCCCTACTAATTTTAATGCTGTAATGAGAGATGTGCTAGGTGCAGCTGAGTAAAGAGAACTGCCTCTTCATAACTAAGTTTCTTTTGCAGGATCCAAACTTGCTACCGGGAAGAGGAGAAGCCAGCTTCCTTCCACCCTCTGTCCATCTCCCTGCCCTTATTACAACTCAGCTCCTCCCCTCAGCCTAGCAAGGACATCATCTAGTAGTCACCTAGTGGTTTCCCTGTCTTTATTCAGCCAGTTTTAGGAGTTGGCAATGCCCATCAAAGGCACTGAGGTAGCCTTTCTAGAGGGATCCTATTCAGACTGTTTTTCACATCATCTCATGAGACCTAAGGAGTTAAACAAACTTTCAATTAGTCTCATAGTTTAGAAACGCCCCGGTCTGCCTTACCCACAGAACACAAAATTGGTGATATTGGCATTTTTAACTATGCCTGGCAAAAGACCACTTTTGCCCATGGGCAAAGAACTGCTCTCCAGGCTGGTGACACAGATGACTTTTATGAAACCCAGAGATCCCATCCCTTCCTTGAGTATTCAGAGTCTCTAGAGCCAAAACCCTGGTGCCTGGGTCTTTTAGGTACCCCTTCCCCTGAGGCATTCATTACTTTCCTTTGAGTCTTCTCTTTTCAAAATAACCTATATTTTTGCTTTTCCTCCTTTCAGGATCTCCTGTCTCCCCTTCTCCTAGCTGGATTCCCTTGTTGCAGTATCTCTGGGTTTCCACCAACCCTTCTCTTGGGGCTTGGGGTTTCCAGGTTTTCCTCTCTACCCTTATTCTCTACCCTACTTCCCTCCAAGCCACAATATGTACATGTTTATATTTGGTGTGACCTACCCACCTGACTCTGGTTATCCTGCCATCTTTGGAGGGGTAAGAGTAACAAGGGAGTATAAATCTACATAAATATACATATACCTCACTTGAGTGTATGCTCACTTGAGCACTGAGGGACAGAACCTCACAGGAGAGTGTTTAAGAGTAGGGGACACAGCTGCACTCCAGCTACATTGGGAGACTTTGAGCCTCTACCCCATGTGTGCGATAGTGAGTAATGCCTGGTAATCATCCTAGTCTGGACATGCTGTCACAGAAGGGAACTGGTTTTAGCTTTGGGGAGGCATCTCAAGTCACCCTACTCCCATGTGATAGGGAAGGACTGTCTGTGCTTGCCCTAAACTCATTCAGGTCGATGGGGAATTAGGTCCCTGATGTGCTGCAAAAGAAGATGTGTAAGCTAGTTAGAGTAGTGGAAAGGTGATGTTTCAACCTATGCTATGTTCAGAATTCAGAAATCTATCTGGAGCACTCTTAAGTCTTCTCCAACAACCTTCTGAACAAGAATGACTAACTGACCGAAAGCAATCAGTTTCTTTGCTTTCCCAGCTTCCTCATCCTCTGGGATGTAAAATTTTATGGGGAGTAGAATGAAACCAGACCCTCTTCTTTGAGGGAAGGAAGTAACGTGAGTGTTTTCAAGGCAGTCCTACAGAGTATAAACTTGGTGTAGTATATAGACTTGCATACACATTTTGGGGGTTGGAGAGTGGTGCTTTTCTACAACTCTGGTTTTTGGTACTCAACAACAGAATGGTTTTGGGGGCGAGGATGATGGAACCAAATAGGAAGGGAAAGAGTCCTGCCTATCATTGGGCTGGCAATGTGTGGTACTAGAAGGACAGAAGAACTGATGATGATAATGCCCTCTGCCTCTAAGGGGCAAAGCAATTTAAAAACCAAATATTTGCCTTCCATAGGGCTGGAGTAGCAGCTGTTCACCTCCTCTACCACCTCCTTTCTTTCCCCTTTCTCAGTCTAATCTCCAAGTTATTCTGGCACCTGTTAGCCATGGGGATCCTTGGAGCACTAGCCTGGCTGCGGCCAACTCTACAGAATGGTCTGACTCCTGTTTCTTGGGTCTCCCTTCAAGTTCAGTTTCAAAAAGGCTGACCTGGAGAAGAAAACACCGTGCCAGGAGATGGGCCCCACAATGGAAAGGCAGTATAATATTACATTCTGCACTGATTTTGAATCCTAGCCCTCTGTACTTTTTTGGCCCTCAGTTTCCTCATCTGTAAAATTGGGGGATGAGAAGACTCCCTAGTCAACACTCCTAAGATCAACCTGTTGATAAGGGGTATTTGTATGCCTATTGGCAACAAAATTCCATTTGTTTTTCCCTGGTTTTGTGGATCTCTCACTGGTAAATCTGTGAAAATAAGCATTGTTTTGTTTCTGTTTGACTGTCGAAAGCATCAGAATTCGGCTGAACCTATCCTTGTATCTGAAGTTGTGCCTTAATTTTGAGCATCTGGGTCACTGAGATCTCTCTCACCATTCTACACAGGCTTTCCCTGCCCCACCCCCAACTTCTTGCGGGGTAACTCTTTGTGTCTGGGATCTTTTTCAACTAAAGAGAAAAGTAAACAAAGGAAACCTGCTGTGTCCTTACCTCAGCTTAAAGAGGGGGGAAGGTGGGACTTTGGTTTGGTTTTTGGACATCCTAGCAAACCAGATTCTAAATGAAGTATAAAATGAGTTTTCCCCTCTCTTCCTTGTAACAGTTCTGTGTCTGGGGGTGGGGGCGGACCTCACTTTCTGTCTCCTGCTTCCCTCTCTTTTTTCCCCTTGTTCCCTTCCTGACCTCTCCAACTCCCCAGAACCTTCTTCTCCCTCTCCCCAGTCTCTGACTGGAGCAAAGCTATCTCACTCTCTGATTCTTTACAGATCGAGGTAATTAACAGATTCCAGATGGCCGGCTCTTATCATGGAGCCCTGAGGAGACAGAACGCCATGAATCTGCAAGATATAAAACCTGTTCCTACCCCAAATCTTGTAAATTTTTCTCCAGACAGTTCTGCTCCCAACACTTCTTGCAGTGAGTTCTAGTCTATTATAATGCATGATTTGCTAAAATGACCACCAGAGACCTGGTAGCATCCATTTTAACCAACTTCAGTTTTCTCTTCCTTTTGGTTTTTTCCTTGATCTTTTGACTTGAGAGAGGGAAGGAAAAAAAATCCCACCTACCCCCAAACCAACCAGACTGTTTGAATTTGTTTTTTACTTTTAAAAAGTCATTGTTTCTTAACCATTTACAAAATAATAACAATAATAATCCTGTTTTCTGGTTGTTCTCCTGCATTGTCTATTCCTTCCTTTTCTTGGGTTTTTATTCCTTTTCCCTCCCCACCTCCCTCCATTCCACCCCACTCCTCTGACAGGAATAGTACGATTCTCACTCTGAGAAACAGGCCCAAGATTAAGACAGTTGAGGACCTTACTTGATTGTGTCCACTGGTAAAGTGTTTTGAGACACTTGGGGGATGAGGCAAGGTAGAGAGAGAGCTATTGTAGTTCTTATATTTGGTACTAAACTTTGATGACGGAATTGAGATTGGCTATCAGTAAGAAACGAGTCCTCTTAGCACCACTGTCTCCTAGGTGGAAACATCAGTTTAAAAGGTGCAGCTGATGTGGGAAAATAGTGAGTGATGCCAAAGGGTATTGTAGCCCCAACCGGCTATTTGTAATTTACTTTTCTGAAGCCTAATTAGGCTCAATCCTGGTAGAAATATCTGGCAATTTATCTTCTGCCAGATAGAGTGGGGTAGAGGCGTTGATTGTCTTAGGGCCTTTGCATGATTGGTAGATTTCCTCTGTGAGTTACCTGTGCTTTTTTTCCTGTTTTGTCCATCACTACCATTCTCAGCACAGGTAACTGGATTGTCTGGAGTTCTTTTTGGGGAGCCAACAGGGGCTGATCCTGTGTGTTCTTCATTTCTTCATGGCCCACTAAAATGGGGCAGCAGAACCAAACAGAACATTCAGGTCAAAATACAAGTCAGACTCTGTTAACATCCAAAGGATGCCAACCTTCCCTCCCTCCTATACTCTCCTCCACTATTACCCTCCTCAGGTCTGACTCCTAGGTCTCTCTCCTCCTTCTCTGCCTCTTGGTGGGAAGGTCTGTATAGCTGACCATAGTTTTGGCAGAGACCTTATAGGATCTAATGGGAAGGATAGACCTGGGGGTCTGAGAACCAATTAAGGGAAATAGGAGGGATGGGTTGGGACTAGCTGAGTTTGTCCAATAGTTGTTCTCACTTTGGGTTCCGATGACCTGTATTTTAGCCACCCTTCTCTTTTTTTATAGTAGTAGTACCCTTCATGGGAGCCTCCATTTTTTCCCACAGCCCCAGACTTCCAGGGCCTCCCCCCATGGGCCTGGGGAAGATGAAGGCGGCTTTAGTCTTCTCTCTTTTCCATCACTCTTTGCCATCCCATTTCAGTTTCTTGAAGGAAATAAAGCAGCGAAACAGCAGCTGAGGAAATAGTGATGGTCATCTATTCCCTAAGCTTCTGGACAAGTAGGCCATCAGATTTGGGGAATGATATCCTTCCCTTCACAATGATCTATAATAAGGCCTTGCTTACTTGCTAGTCAACAGAGGCCTATCTTGGTTGGGGGTTATGGAAAAAGACTTTTCCTACAGTCAACTTGTCCCTCCTTCTCCCAAGGGATAGTCTAAAGATGAGATTGGGGCAAGAGAAGCAAACCCTACTTCTCTTTAACTCCCATGGATATAGGCTATGAACAGGAAGGGAGGGAGGGAAGACTGTTTAGGTGGAAAGTGCCAATAACTGTCACAGCATCTGCTTCACTGTCTGTGTCTTGCATCCTACATACACACACACACACACACACACACACACACACACACACACACACACACAAACAACGCTGCTCAAACACAAGGGCACTATGCCTTAGGTGGTGAGAACTGGAAGGGCAGCAGTGCTTGGGGATGGTTTGGGTTGGGATTGGCAGTCCTTGTATGTGTTGTGGTTGTAAGGTGTGTTGTGCTAGGATATAGGATGAGTTTTGGGAATGGGCCTTCTCCACCAGGCACTCAGTAGCATTCTTCATGGGTCTACTCCTTTCCTAAGCTTCCCTTGCAGGTGGTTGGGATCCCCCTGGATTTCAGGAGACCTGCAGTCTGACTGAGTGATTGCTTCTTATTCCCCAAAGAAATTCCTTTTCTATTTTAGACATTCTCTTCCCCTCACTCTCCATTTCTTGTCATCCATCACAGAGAGGCTGCTGGACTTGTGGCTATGACATAAGTAAATGCATCCTACACTACTATTGACTCCTTTGGGAGTGTAGAGCTGTCTGGAGGACAAGTGGGTTATATCCACATCTCCTACAGGGAGCTGAGGCTTTTATTTGACCCATGTGTGTCAGCAGCAGAGAAGGAAGCCTTGGGGTTGGGTCCTATCTAATCCACTGGGCCTTACTCTATAAGCTTTGGTACAAGTAATCCATCCCCCAGGAACCTCTCGAGTACCAGGAGGTGCCAGGGGCACAAAGTTAGGAAGAGAGGGCACTTATAATCTACCATAAACTCTCAGGTCTGAGGCAAAGGGAACAGAATCATTCCTTTAGAGGTTCAATGGGTGGAGCTGGGGAGGTTGAGATGTCTTCCACACTATGTGTTCCTTTGACTCTTCTGGGCCAAGGTGTTAAGTTGGTTTTATTGTATAACAAGGAACCCCTTAGTCTTCAGAGCCATGAAAATCCCTATTCCCTGGCTGACCTACATGGTTGTTTGAAGAAGGGGAAGGGAAAGCTTGATCACCAGCCTTGTGCCCTATCTTCTGAGGCCCACTAGAACAGGTGATATCTCTTGCCTCTTGCCAATTTCTATTTGAGGGCAGATGTGTACATGTAGGGAAGAGCAAAGAGACAGGTAATCTATTAACAAATTAATTTACCCAACTGGGTGTCATCTAGTCTCCCAAATCACTTTCTGTTGCCTTCTCTTGAGGATGTCAGCTTTGCCTAGGGTGGCAGGAGAGAATAAAGTTTCCTCCACATCTGTACTTCTCTGTCCCCCACCCCCTGCCCATCACCATTTGTCTTACCTTTATAAGGAGAAGAGAATTGCAGATATCCAGAACAGACTCAGCAGGACCCCAACATCTGGAATTTCCTGCCCTTTGGAGTAAGACTAATGAAGGTTTTAGCTCACCTTCTTCTTCATATCCACTGAGCGGGCCTGACAATAGAGGTGGCTTCAATCATGCCAGGTAGCTACTTAGGTAATGAAAAACCAGCTATGCAGCTGGCCAGGAGAGCAGTGCCTCTGTTCTAACCCAGATCTAGCCTCTGTGACAATTTTGGAGATTCTCCAGCCCTGCCCTAGCCCACCGCACCCCCCAACTTCTCCCATTGTGCTCCACCATCCTCCCAGATGGCCATGAAGGCAGGGATGGTGGGGGAGGGGGAGAGGGCTGGCAGACAAGTAGGGCCAAGGCTCCCCACACCCCATGACACTCATGAAGGGCCTTGCTCACCTCTTCTGCTCAGACCCCAGGAAACACTATCCACTACTCAATGCATGACCCCCTCTCCTTGAGGGCCTGCTACCTCAAAAGGATATCCACCAGTTGGCTTTGAATGGGGAAGGTCACTCCAGGGTCCTCTGCTGGTGGGCAAGGCTGCTCAAATCAACTCTTTCCTTCCCATCCCTCCCTCCTTTCCTCTCTCCCTCAGGCCAGGGCTGGACCTAGCTAGGAGCTCACACCCACACCCAGAGCCTTCTTCCTCCTCCTCTTCCTCCTTTCTTCTCCTCCTCTACCTCCCTCTCTAGTCTTTCCCCCCTCCATAGTGTCACTTTCTTTTCCCTCCCTTTTCCCTACAGGCAACAGCTCTTCCTGAAGACTAGTTTCCCACATATCAGCCCCACTCTTCCCTGAGCTGGGGAAGAGAGGGTCCTCCCTCTTCTTCTTGGAGCAAGGCTTGGGGGCAGGGCTAGACTAGTGTGAGAGCGTGTGTGGTTTCGTGTGCGCTCAATGTGCCCAAATCCTGAGCTGCCGGAGTTCTTATTGCCTGCATGCCACTGCGAGCCACAGTTTGTCCAGCTTGTCCTTGCTGCACAGTTCACTGAGTTCACTGCTGTCACCCCGAAATGTGTGTACTTAGATCTAGACAGAGACGTGTCTTGTTTAAACCACAGTGGGACATTTCCTATTCTCCCCCACCAGATATTTGCCCATAGCACCAATGCACATATCAAAATCATTTCTCAAGTATTTGATTTCTACTTCCTTCCCATGTATACTAAAAAATTAACGCTTTTTATAAAAACTTGTTTCGATCTGAGTGGTTTGTTTGGGAATGTCACGTTTGTGCTGAAGCTTTTGAAATGTCATAGTCGGGGTGCCATCACTCTCCCCCCCTCCACCCGTGCTTGAATTTTGAACCATGTGATATTTATTTCTAGTGTTCCATGATGTCTTTGTGTATTTTTATTTTTTTCATTTTTGCTCAGTGGTGTTTTGTGGTTTTCATTTTGTTTCTCCCTTCAAGCATCCAGTTCCTCTACAGGTTTTATCTCACTTCCCTGTTTTCTCCTCCTTCCTTCTTTCCTTCCTTCCTGGTATAGATCAAAGTCGTGAAAGCATTCCGTAGCTCCCTCTTTGAAGGCCTTGAGAAACCCGAAACCAGAAGCTCTATCCATAACTTCATGACTCATCCCGAGTTCACCCTGGAAGAAGATGAGCCAAGAACGCCACTCCTGGCTGCCAGTGAGGAGGACGCAGACAGCAATGAGCCTGGGACAGACAGATTCCCCAAGGCCACTGGGAACAAAGAACCCCCATCCTTTCTCCCCAGCAATGAAAACTACCACGCTTTGGACTCTAGCCCAGTACCTATCACAATATCCAACTCAGACAGTACCTTACACAGCCTGGAGACATCCGTTTGACCCTTAGAACTCTGGCTTCCATCCCTGATTTCTCCCATTTCCTCCCTCCTCTGCCCCTTTCGTGTGATATCCATGTGGTAATGGGACTTCCTATTGTCATGTCAACTGCTCCTATGTGTGCACCATGCATGGATTCCCACCCAGCCATTAGAGGCAAAAGCAGACATGTTCAGGGACCCCCAATTTGACTTTGAATTGGTGTTTGGGGTCAGAGGCTTCATAGCTGATGCAAGCAGTGCTGGGGTCTCCTCATGTTGTTCTCTGTAACTCAGTAGTGTTTTTGGTTAGCATTTTTTAAAGAAAGGCATCAGCTCCCAAAATGATTTCCTGTATTTGTGGCATAGAACACAGGAAAACCTCTTGGCTTCTATGAGCCAGTGAGAGCTGTTAGCTGAACAAGGATGCAAAGGGAGAAAAATATCTCTAAAAAAGGAATAATATAGGATTGGAGTGGGAAGGGAAGGGGGGAATGGAAATTGCAGAATCAGCCTATAGACAATTATTGCTTTTAAACAAGTCTTCCATTTTGCAAATTTCTACTTAAGCTCCTTAGCTCTTTCAGGCCTTCCTTACCTATCTCTCCTGGGTTCCTTTTATCCCTTTCCTCCCCTCGTCCCTCTTTTTTCAGTGGTAATAATTAAGAGAATGGGGAAACACTGAGTGAGTTGGGTGACCAAGTCTTAGCTTGGTTTGCCAAGCCTCAGTTTGACTGAACTCCCTTCTGCGTCTGGAGCCAAGGGAGGCTTCAGTTATGGTTTGTGGAACCAGTTGGTTTGTGGAACCAGTTTTGGTCCTGAAAGGATTCCATTTGAATAGTAAAGTAAACCAAGCAGTTTGGGTGTGTTGTGTGTATGTGTTTTCCCTGTAGGTGTAATGTGCCTTCTCCTCCAAACTGCCATGTGGTCAGAAAGAGGAGAGGCCAGCTTTTAAATGTCATGGAAAAAAAGCCTTGACTTTGAAGGGTTGCACTGAGTGGTAGGTAGTGTTTCCTGGGGTCTGAGCAGAAGAGGTGAGCTGGATCTGACTTTTCCTCTAGCTGGACACATATTAGGGACCAGAAACTGACAGATGTTGGGCAAGACAAGTCATTAGACTAGAGACAATAACATTGGATTTTCTACCTAGCATAACCCTTGGTACTTGCAAAACAATCTGCCAAGGCTCTGCCAACTCCAGGTGTCAGGATGGGTAAGGAAGTGAATGTTTAAGGAACTCTCAGGAGAGGCTGAGGAAAGTTATTCAAGTCAGAGCCTGGACAAGCCTTGCTTCACACGATTTACAAGATCGGGGCCAAACTGCCCAATTATGAGCTTTGAATACCCTGTGATTTACTAAGTCTGTTTCCTTGAAGTCCTATACCCTCTGAAGGGTCTCCAGCACACCCCAAAACTTAGCTTAAGAACTATTATCAACCAGGTGCTCCAGTAGTATTTGGTTAATTAAGGCAGCAAGAGGACCTTTGGTTCTCCAACTTCACCACCCATGACCTTTTCCAGTAATGAGCTCTAACTACTGCCTGGTAAAGCCCTGTGCCTTTCCCCATCACCACCACCCAACATTGCCCAAAGCCTTCCCTTCCAGCCTGGCACTTGGGAGTTGGGGACTTTGCTGAGATTTTTTAAGTGTTCTTAACAAGGATGAAATGGTGCTTTCTGGGAGCTCGATTTTTGTCCCTGCTGACGTTGACTCATGCTTTTCTGCATGTGGGGTCTGGCCTATCACTCCTGTCTGTCATTTTGCATCTCCCTTGGATGATGGAAGCCCCACCAAGAAAGAGGGAGACCTCAAAACTCTAATAAACTGCCAAATTGCCAAGAATCCAGATCACCAAATGCTTTTCTGATTGTGAGGAGGATCTTCCTGCTCTAACCTGTCCTCTAGAGCACCTCTCTGCCAGTTTCCACTTGAGCTATCTAACTTGGGAGAAATAAGGAAATAATGCATTGTTTACTCATGGCCACATCCCCCAACACTACATAATCCATCAGCATAGGAAATAAAAGGAATTTTGGTTTGCTTTTCAAAGGTTATGTGGTTCACTGATTATTTTTCCTATATTAAATACTTGTGGGGGGGTAGAGATGGAAAAAAGCTCAGTTCACCTAAGGTGATGTTGGGAGTTAAAATATGTGTGTATATACATATATGTATGTATACATATGTATTAAAAATGCATTGGGAGATGCTGATTTAGTTCTATCAAGTTTTTATTACCTCAGACATGTTTAAAAACAACTTTGGAGGCTATTTTACCATGTTCACTCTCTAAAGACTCTCTTAAATACTTGATAGGGTTACCCTTGAGGGTCTTGTCTACTTTTTAAAGTCAAAGATTTTTTTTGTGTTCGTTTCCATAGGAGGAGAGAGAGAATATATAAATACTTTTCTTTAGATCAGAAACTGGTATTTTTGAATTGGCCATATGTATTTTGTTTAAAAGGATTAAAAATAAAGAACTATCACATGGTCCAGCTGAAGGGCTCATGCAAACCAGCTGTTTGATGTGACAGGTGACTTAGTATATCTTTGATGGGTTCTAAAGGCCAATAAATGACTTCCTTTCTCCATCTTTGTACTTAAGAAAAAAAAGAAAATAATTAGTTGGGTTCTAGAAATGTGTTTTATATGAATTATATTGATAGTGGCTGGCTGAGTAAGCTTAAGCATTTATGTGCATACTTTTTTATGTAAAATTGTTTCTTATTCAGTTTCAGTGATACAACTGCCAACAGGTAAATGTGGCTTAAGTTATTCAAGCAAATTCCCTCCCTCCCTTCCCCCCAAAAATAAAATGGTGCTTTAGATTTGAAATGGGTAGTGTAGTGTGGAAGGAGGTGGGGGAGAGTGAGGTTTCTAGATGAGTCATGAAGGATAAGGAGAAGGGGTTAGTCTGCTAATGGAAAGGGAAAACATTCAGCAAGAAACACTGTGCCAGACCAGAGATGGACTTCTACCCCCAGGGAGTCAATCGGGTTGCCCTTCCTCTCACATCAGGGTTTTCATGAATTAGAGGCCTCTTGATGGATTTGGTTTTCTTTGAAACAATTGGCAGATTGGTACCAAAGACATTCACACCTCTTCTAGTCTGCTAGAGTGATCTCTTTTAGAGTTTACAATTTCTGTAGTCTTTTTCACTTCTTGTGTTAACATGTTAACATGAGGATGTGAAAGTTTTCCCCCAGAAAGGTTTTGGGCTCAATAAGGAAGGAAATAAATACCCCAAATGGAAAAAACAAAAGCTGGTTCTAGTCATGATTAGCAGTCTTAGGGAACTGTCTGGATAGGATTCTCCTCTGTTCTCTATGCTCCTCTTCCTCCCTAAAGAATGAACCCTTGGGGGAGGCTGGTGGACTCATTTTAGCTTCAACCTTTTTCAGTTTCTTTCCCTATACTCTCCACCCACACCCCAACCCCAAGCCTCAGTAGGGAAAGTTTGTACAGTAGAATTTAAAACCACTAAAACCTAGAAAAGGCCTGGAGGAGTGGAGCTCACATGTACTATGAGACCTCCTAGATGGTCTCCTTTCCTCTTCCTCCACCTTATAGTTAAAGCAGTTAGTGGCACCATTCCCCATAATCCTTGTTCCAACCTCTAGCCCCTACTGGGCCATCCCACAACAGCCAGAGAGGTTAGCTATAAACCTTATCCTTCCATCATTCCAAGCTTCTTTCCCTTTCAGTAGAGCAAATCCCTTCACTTTTAGTTCAGTACCAACCCTGTTTTAATTTTGCCCTTTGTCAGCCCTACTACACCCCTTCCTATGCCAAGTTTCCTATAGGAAGATATATGAAGATGAGCTCAGGTCACCCTCCCATAACTAAATTGGCCTTGTTAAACATTTTCCATATCTATACATATATATGCATTATACATATATATGCTGTGTGTGTGTGTATGTGTGTGTGAATGTGAATGAATCCAACTCTTAGGTCTTTTGCAAACAGCACGGCAACAGGAGTTCTAAGTTTCTTTTTTTCCCCCAGTAACTCATAGCACTGGTATTTTTGTATAAAAAGCAAAAAAATAAAAATAAAACAAAAGAGACTAAGTATTTGTGGTATGCATGCCATAAAAAGTAAATGGTGATTTCAAAGCAATATGTACCCTGGTGTGTGTGGCCATATTCTGCAATCTGCTTAACAGTGCACCCAGTCTGTATCTGCATTCTGATATTACTTAAACTCTATGTACAATGTTTTGCATGTATTTATATGGTTGGGGGGGAATGAAATGAACTGTCAACACTTCTGGAAACAATGAAATTTGTCAGTTCACTGAGGTGAGAAGACTGAAAGAGGGTAGACATTTTAAAAAAGAAAAAAATAAAGAGACAATTTTATTTTATTTTGGGGGGAACCAATAATGCTTTTTGCTTTTGAGCAGAAACCAATGCCGCTGTACACTGAGAATAAAAACCCCATGCCCACTTGTAACTGTTATGTCCTCAATGTGTCTTCACTAATGTGGAATTGTCCCTGGTTGTCTCCTGAAGCTGAGCTAGGCATACTTACACAGCCTTTGGAACTATCCCTTCCCAGCAAATGAGTACTCTCAAATCTGCATGTCCCCAACCTAGACAAACTTTCCTCTCTTGGTTTTCACTACTGATTACTCAAATAACTTAATTTTCCTACATTGCTACCAGGGCTCAGCAACTTCTGATGTGTTGCTCTCCCTCGATTGGGCCTGGGAGAAGAGGGTTGGGAGAAAGACTGGGGACTGTCCCTGGGGGTTACTTAAAGTGGATGGATTTGCAGGGAGTAGGGAAAAACCAAGCTTACCAAGGACAAGCATTTTCTTAGATCTTTTTTAATGGGGAGTAATGTGGAAAAGAAGACTGCCCTCCAAGGACACCTGGCTGCTGCTGGCTGCAAGGATCCCTGCTATGGAGCCAGCTGGCCTGCAACTTTTCAAATCATAGCCCACTATTGTGCAGGTTTTGTTCACTGCTCCTTTTACTGGGATTTTATTTCTATTCCCCGGACTTTCCTAGGCAGCCCATCTTCACTATTCTCTTCAAGCAAGGCAACTCCCCAGCATCCCCTTCTCTTCTGTTGCATGTGTATCTCCTCTCTCACTGCCTTAGTTTTTTGTGGTTTTTTTTTTTTTTTTTGGCTATAACTCTGAGAGAAGTTCACATCTCCTAACTCTCCTAACAGGCTCCCTAGGCAAGGGGGATAATTTGTCTCCAACATTACAAATTGATCCAGGTAACACATCTAGAAATCCTAAACCTAGATCCTGGCTGTTAAGAAGGAATCAGTTTTAGAAGAGGCAGACTTGTCGAGGCCTCCTGTCTCTGCTTCTCTCTTTAGGGGGCTCTGTTTGCAATGACTCAATTTTATAGGCCATCAGCCTTGCCTGCTATGGTGGTAAGGCCTTTTGAGCTGCTCCAGAGCACCTTGGAGGAAGCAGGTAAAAACTTGGGTGGCTCTGACCACTCCTCTACCCAAATCTCACTTCCAAATCTGAAGGGGCTTCAGTGGAATTGAAAAACTGCTGCTCCCCAGCTGGGCCATGAATAATGAGGATTCTCCAAACTTCCCTTCTCCTGAACAATGTGGACCACAGCTCAAGACAACAGGCAGGCTTTGAACCATTGTTCTTTCTCCGCCTTAAATCTCATCCCTTTCACTTTCACTTCTTTACAATAGTTAGGGGTTCTCTCATGGCCTGGTACCCCATGTACACACCCTTCTTTATCATCTCCTAGCCTCTTTTAGTAAGCCTTGCTAAAGGGACAGAGACTCCACCCAGTCCCACGTCTATTTCTAAGATATCAAAGTGAAAAGCGAAACCAGGATCTTTGGATCTGTATTTCCTCAGCCAATATGGCAAAAGGTCCCCATAAAGCCTGGAGCTTTCAACCTTCAGTCCTGCGGATATCAGTCTGTCTTTTGGGAATTTATTTAGTTAAGTAAGAAAGCCAGCCTAAGTAAGAACTGTGGCCAGGAATTAAAGCTTCTGTCTCTCTGGTTTTCCCCTCCCATCCCAGAAGCAATTACAGTTAGCAGATATTTGTGAGCCTGGCTGAACTCTAGCTCTTAGCAGCCAAACTCCATGTGGTTTCCTCACCTGTCTTCTGTTGCCTTCTCTGTGCCCTCGCCCCCCAGATACCACTGCTTGAGGCTTTTAGAAGGGCCCTGCTTTGTTGTCATTTTTTTTTATCATGTATACCCCTTCCCAAGCCATCCACTGCCTTACTCTGTGGCAAAACCAGGGATATCCAAACTAGATATCATTGCTGAATATATACCTACCTTTGTCCTTATGTCTATGATGTTTCCACCCCCTGTTTCATTGCAAGAGGGAAGGCTACCATGTCCTTTTTGTGCAAAGCATTTTTTAAAAATCCAGTTACAAATAATGTCACCATCTCTTTCTGTGGTGTCTTTGGTATCCGGTTGTGTTAGGCATGAGCCTGTTTGTTTTCTGTGTCATGCTTGAGATGGCAGGTAGGTCATCTGCCAAGTTTGTAGAAGGGCAGGGTTTTGGACTGACCAAAGAGAATCTTCTGGGTCTTGCTCTTGACTTGACCCAATGTTCTGGTTCTTCTCTGAAATTGTCTCCATCCCTCATTTCTCAAGCTGAGAGGGCAGAATTAATGTGGGGGTACTATACATCCGGAGAGGGGTGGAGGCCTCTCCATCTTTCTTCTCTGAGAAGTCAAAAGGCCTGAGCCAGGGATGGGGAACCCCTGGGAGCCAAGCCTGTGAGCTCCTGACCTCTGGAGTCTGTGTCTGTGTCTGTGTCCCTTCTTTCTTTGAGAATTATCCATGTCACTCTCTTTCTTTTCTCCTAATACTGTTTCTCTCTTCCATGTTGTGTTCTCCATGTGTCCCCCATCCTATATCTTTTCACAACATTGTCTGGGAGTGGAGCGGGGGACATATCCTGTGTTTTCTGACTTCTTCAAAATACTCAGCTTGACTTATGCCCATTGGAACCCTGGTGGAAGGTGCTTGACTCAGGGCTGGGTTTTTTTGTTTGTTTGTTTTCACAGGTGCTTATAGCACAGATGGGTGGTAGTGTGGCAGTATGGGCTCTCCAGTTCCATTAGTGTCCTGGCCCATGACAGATGAAAATTGGGATGAAAGGGATTGTCTTCCAAACATGAAAGACAGTGTGAGAAAAGACACAGAGAGAGGCTAGGAGAAGATGAGAATAAAAAGACAGAACCATGCCATTTAACTGTAATGTAGAAGGGGAGTTGTTTATACCACTAGACAACTAAGTTGGAAGTATATTATATTGGTGATATTACATATATATATATATATATATAACCTTGAATTCCAGGGTGAGGAGTTTAAACTTTATTCAATAGGCAGGCAATGGGGAACTAATTAAGGTTGCTTAATTGAATGAATGAATGAATGAATGAATGAATGAATCAACTTCTTTAGCCCCTGGGGCGAGTGGGGCGAGAGGTGGGGGGCAGGAATTCAGTTAAGTCTCCATGAGTGAGTTTGAGAACCCAGAAATTCCCGTTTTCTGGTCTCTAGGTTTAGCTCCTCCATCAGCTTGCTGAAATTGGAGAAGAGCCAAAAACATTTACAATGCTGCCATGATTCCCCCTATGTAAACATGGGTCGTTATCCCAACCTTTCTGGAGTAGAGATAAAAAAGAATGTGATACTATTAAGGGGGGATATGTGTGTGTGTGTGTGTGTGTGTGTGTGTGTGTGTGTGTATGTGTGTATATATATATATATATATATATATATATATATATATATATATATATATATACACACATATATAATAGTATAATATATATAAAATAGTTTAAAAAACATTTCTTGGGGGCGGAGCCAAGATGGCGAAGTAGAAAGACGCACATACACATAGCTCCGAACCCACAAACCACAGAACGGCTAGAGGGGACCAACCCAGGGCGAATTCTGCACCCAGAGACCACGGAATATTGGAGCGAGGGAGATTTCTGTTCTGGAGAGACCTGCAAACCTCTCGCGGGGGGTCCTTTGCGCTGTGGACTGGGCGCCGGGTCGGGGAGCAGAGGGCAGCCCTGCAGCGGCTGCGACACCGTGAGGAAAAGATCCGAGCAGGCTACGGGGACGGGATCTCCAGCAGCCACGCGGGTCCCTCCACCCACAGAGGGACCTGCAAACCTCTCGCAAAAGGTCCGTCGCGGAGCCCAGCCCGGACCTGCGGCGGCGGCCGCGGCTCCGAGAGGTACAGATCCGAGAAGGCTCCAGAGACAGGATCTCCAGCGGTGACACTAGCCCCCCCCACCAACAGGTGACTGACGGGGATAGGTGAGAGAGTGTCTTTGGCGGGTCGAGAGGGGAGTGGGGTGCCCCCATGGCTCGGGCCCCCCCAGGAGATAGAAGCTGAGAGGCGGCTACAGACAGGGGCTCCCCAAATGGGCGGGAGCCTGGATCCATTGTGGATGGTCTGTGCATAAACCCCCTGAGGGAACTGAGCCAGAGAGGAGGCCCTGTCCCTGACCACCTGGACTTAATTCTCGCACTGAATAGCAGCCCTGCCCCCGCCAAAAACCCTAAGGCGGGAAGCAGCATTTGAATCTCAGTCCCCAAACGCTGGCTGGGAGGACCAGGAGGCGAGGTGGGTGTGAGGAGAACATTCAGAGGTCAGGTCACTGGTTGGGGAGAATGCCAAGAAAAGGGAAAAGAAATAAAACCATTGAAGGGTATTTTCTCGGAGAAAAGACACTTCCTCCCTTCCTTTCTGATGGGGAGGAACAATGCTTGCCATCAGGCAAAGACACAGAAATCGAGGATTCTGTGTCCCAGCCCACCCAATGGGCTTGGGCTATGGAAGAGCTCAAGAGGAATTTTGAAAATCAAGTTAGAGAGGTGGAGGAAAGACTGGGAAGGGAAATGAGAGGGATGAGGGAGAAGCATGAAAAGCAGATCAGCTCCCTGCTAAAGGAGAACCAAAAAAATCTTGAAGAAATTGGCACCCTGAGAACTAGCCTAACTCAGTTGGCAAGGGAGGTGCAAGGGGCCAATGAGGAGAAGAATGCTTTCAAAAGCAGAATTAACCAAATGGAAAAGGAGATTCAAAAGCTCACTGAAGAAAATAGATCTTTCAAAACTGGAATGGTACAGATGGACGCTAAGGACTTTATGAGAAAGACAGATATCTCAGAACATACCGCGCAGATTCGAAAAATGGAAGATAATGTGAAATATCTTATTGGAAAAACAACTGACCTGGAAAATAGAATCAGGAGAGACAATGTAAAAATTCTGGGACTACCTGAAAACCATGATCAAAAGAAGAGCCTAGACATCATCTTCCATGAAATTATCAAGGAAAACTGCCCTGAGATTCTAGAACCAGAAGGCAAAATAAATATTCAAGGAATCCGCAGAACAGCGCATGAAAGAGATCCAAAAAGAGAAACTCCCAGGAGCATTGTGGCCAAATTACAGAATTCCCAGGTGAAAGAGAAAATATTGCAAGCAGCTAGAAAGAAACAATTCAAGTATTGTGGAAATACAATCAGAATAGCACAAGATCTGGCACCCTCTACATTGAGAGATAGAAGGGAATGGAATAGGATATTCCAGAAGTCAAAGGAACTAGGACTGAAGCCAAGAATCACCTACACAGCAAAACTGAGTATAATACTTCAGGAGAAAAAATGGTCTTTCAATGAAATAGAGGACTTTCAAATTTTCCTGATGAAAAGACCAGAGCTGGAAATAAAATTTGACTTTCTAACACAAGAATGAAGAGAACCATGAAAAGGTGAACAGCAAAGAGAAGTCATAAGGGACTTACTAAAGTTGAACTGTTTACATTCCTACATGGAAAGACAATATTTGTAACTCTTGAAACATTTCAGTATCTGGGTACTGGGTGGGAGTACACATACACACACATGCACACACGCACACATACATAGAGACAGAGTGCACAGAGTGAATTGAAGAGGATGGGATCATATCTTAAAAAAAAAAATGAAATCAAGCAGTGAGAGAGAAATATTGGGAGGAGAAAGGCAGAAGTTATATGGGGCAAATTATCTCTCATAAAAGAGGCAAGCAAAAGACTTATTAGTGGTTGGATAAAGAGGGGAGGCAAGAGAAAAACATGAGGTCTACTCTCATCACAATCCACTAAAGGAAAGAATATAATGCACACTCATTTTGATAGGAAAACCTATCTCATAATACAGGAGAGTGGGAGACAGGGGCACAAGCAGGGTGGGGGGGGAGGATAGAGGGGAGGGCATGGGGAGGAGAATGCAATACGAGGTCGACACTCATGGGGAGGGAAAGGACCATAAGAAAATAGAAGTAATGGGGGACAGGATAGGATGGAGGGAAATATAGTTAGTCCTATACAACACAACTAGTATGGAAATCATTTGCAAAACTAAACAGATATGGTCTATATTGAATTGCCTGTCTTCCAAGGGGAAGGGGTGGAGAGGGAGGGAGCTAAAGAAGATGGAACTCAAAGTGTTAGGACCAAATGTAATGTTCTTACCACTGGGTAACAAGAAATACAGGTTAAGGGGTCAAGAAAGCTATCTGGCCCTACAGGACAAAAGAGAAGACGGAGACAAGGGCAGGGAGGGAGGATAGAGGAGAGAGCAGATAGGTCACAGGGGCAATTAGAAAGCTTGGGTCTGGGGGGGGGGAGGGGATAAAAGGGGAGAAAATTTGTACCCCAAAATTGTGTGAAAATAAATGTTAAAAGTTAAATAAAAATTAAAAAAAAATAAAAAACATTTCTTTTTTAAATTTTATTCTGAACTAAAGAAAGAAAATAAACATTGCCATAGCATTTGAAATTCCAAGCACTTCCAGAATAGAAAAAACAAAGATGATTGTACATGAAACTGCAAATCTATTATGTACAACTTGCTATTCTTTTTAAATATATAATAAAGTTATACCACAATTTTCTTTTTTTTCTTCCCTCCTCCCACCTGCTCTAGACATGGCTACCATTACACACACACACACACACACACACACACACACATATACATGCATACATACATATAATATAAAATCATCCTATACATACTGCTCTTTATCAATTCTTTCACTGTATGCATATAGCATCATCATAGGTCCTTTGTGATTAATTTGGATATTTATAATAGTCAAAATGACTTAGTCACTCAAAGTTGTTCTTATAACAGTAATACTGTATGCAACTTTCCCTTGGTTCTTCTCATTTCATTCTTCATTATTTTGTGCAAATCTATCCACATTTTTCTAAAATTATTTCATCATTTCTTATAACACATTAGAATTCCACCATAATTATATACAACTTGTTCAGCCATTCCACAAGTAAGGGGCATCCCCACAATTTCCAGATCTTGGCCACCACAAAGAGAGCTGCTATAAATATTTCAGAACACACAGGTTCTTTAACTTTTTCCTTAATTATCTTTGGAAACAGACCTCATAGTGGTATTACTGGGTCAAAGGCTAGAGGCAGTTTAATAACTCCTTGGGTATAACTCCAGATTGTTTTCCAAGATGGTTGGATTGATTCATAGTTCCGCCAACAGTGAATTAGTGTCCCAGGTTTTTCTCATCCCTTCAGAAATTTGTTGCTTTTCCCTTCAATCATTTTAGCCAATCTGATGGGTGTAAAATGATATCTCAAGGTTATTTTAATTTACATTTCTCTAATCAATAATAATTTAGAGCATTTTTTCATATGACTATAAACTATTTTGATTTCTTCATCAGAAAACTGTCTATTCATATCATTTGACTATCAGTTGGGGAATGACTCATGTTCTTATAGATTTAACAAAGTTCATTATATATTCGAGATATGAGACCTTTATCTGAGAAACTATCTGTAAATATTTTCCCCCAATTTTCTACCTTCCTTCTGATCTTGACAACATTTGTTTTATTTGTCAAAAAAAAATTTTTAATTTAGTGTAATCAAAATTGTTCATTTTACACCTCACATTGCTCTCTTTCTCTTGTTTGCGTATAAATTGTTTGCCTATCCATAAGTCTAATAGGTAATATCTTCCATGTTCTTCAAATTTTCTTTTATTTCTTTTTATATCTAGGCTATGTATCCATTTTGACCTTATCTTTGTAAATGGCATAAGAAGTTTTCATTTCTATAGGAAGAATTCAGTGGGTGGGAGTGGTCTATTAGGAAGTAATTTTAACATTATTTACTGGAAAAATGAGAGATGATCTCCAGGGCTCTTCCACCCCATAGACCATAAGGAGAGAAAAGGATCAGCTCTTTTTTCAAAGTGACCTCTTTGTTGGGATATAAACAGTGTAGACTCTCACTTGAACCACTAGTGATGTGGAGGAAGTTATCTCTTCTCTTTCCTTACGGCCAATAGAATGGGAGAATCTTTCTGACCATGTCACCAGCCCTCTTTGACATAGCTGAATCTTGCCATGTCCCCTTACCCCCACTCCACCATACATGGACACAGACACACACACACACACACACACACACACACACACACACACACACACAGTCAGGTACCAAGAAACCAATCCAAGATCCTCTACTCTGGTACAAAGCTTTAGCAAGAGGCCAGAGCACAAGTGACCCATTAGAAAGAACCAGGCCCATATCTTTAGGGACATCCTTGCAATCTCATCCCCATGTAGAATCCATGAAAAGCATTCTAATTCCACTCTCCAATACATTGAGAAGAAACTCATCTGTGTGTATGTATGTTTATAGTCACATATATGTAGACACACACACACATATATATTGATAATGTTTAATACAAAATTTTGGGATAATCTCTTTGTTCTCTCTGAAGCAAACTCAGAGGGTGCCTCTTCCTATGTCAACAAAGCCAGCCAAGGCTGACTCTGCATTCCTTAGGAAACCTTTAACCTAGGACACTATCTTGAATAATGGGACTTTCCTTTATATCTTATTATCTGTAGACACATACTATGTTATGGCATATTAATGGTAAAGAAAATATAGACATCTTAGGTCATAATTTCTATTGAACTTTGTTTACCCTTTCCTATGTCAGTTATCAGTTTAGGGCAGGAAGCCAGCCACTCACTTGTGGTGGGATTGTCTTCCTTGTCACTGAGACATATGTTTACCCAGCCTGGAATCGCAAGGCCTGACCAACATCATTTTGTTAATTGTCTTGTCTTACTAAATTTATGATTTGTTCAACTAGGAGAGTTCCTTTCTCACAGCAAAATGTATATAAGCCAGAAGATTTCTGCACTGGGTAGCCAGAATATTTCTGGCTCCATGATGCATTATGTTACCGTTGTCTTTAATAGGGAATTGATCAATTAATTAATTAAATCATAAAATGTATGCATTTAGCCTGTTGCCTTTTCTTTAACAAAGTTTTCAGGTCAACTATATATATATATATATATATATATATATATATACAAAGAAAAAAAACTAGAGGGGAAGAGAGAGGGAGAAGAATAATGTGCTTCCAGGAGATCTTTGAGAATTCCAGAAGCCAAAGAAAGTATTTGGCAGTATTGAAACCCAGGGGCAAAGGGGCAAAGGTCAGAGGACAAAGGGCATTCTCAACCATGAAACCAGGACAAAAATCTTTTCATAAACATGACTTTAGTGTGAAAGAAATGACTAAGAGATTTTTTACTCTCCCTAGAAGCCTAGGAGAAGAATTCATCTGTATGGAAGGAGTCCAGAGGAGGACATAAAGGAAGTACTTACTACAATCCTAGAAATCCTATGAGAGAAGCTAAGGGTTAAAGAAACAAACTCAAGAAGGGCTGAGCTAAGCATAGCTTTGCCAAATCAAATCATAGGATTTTAAGCTAAAATAGACCTTAGGAAGAGGATCTACAATTCTGAGGCTTAGAGATGTCTGACCACAGAGATCTTTCTGAACTTTGTAATGTTGTGCTTTTTGCTGTTTTTATGCCATATATGCTTTCATGTGATTCTTAGTTGCAAAACATCTAAAAGAAAAGCTACACATTGTTTTCAGAGAGCAGGGTAAGAAAAAAATTCTCATAAGCAAACTGTGTATAATCCAGTACCTAAGACAGTGTCTAAAACATGATAAGTGCTTAATTAGTCGAGGATGATGATGATAAAAGAGTAGCCCATTTAGGCAGTACTTTAAGATTTACCAGGTTTCCTTTACTACGTTAAAAAAAAAAATTGCATTCGTGACTCCATTTTGTCTTTCTTCACCATTTTGTGAAGCTAAGTTTTAGTTGCTTGAAAATCACCTGATTTTGGAGAAGTTACAAGATTACTCCTCCTCTCAAAGGTCACCTACTAAAGGAATATCACAAAAGTACCCCATCTCCCTCTCATCTTGGTGTCTCCCCAAAACCCTCCACCAATAAGAAACCAGATTTCTCAATCCCTTTGTGTGTATGATGTGGTTTGGGGTTGCTGGGAACTCTGAAATGTCAGGGTGCAGGGCAGCATCTGCCTGGAATGAGTTCATGCACTCAAACCTTCTTCCAGTCAAATAACGAGGTTTATTGTGAAATCCATAGAAATGGGCAGGATTCCTAGTGAACCTGCAACTTAATGGGGGTGAGATTGATGCTTATACACAAAAAAAATAGTGAAGGTATTTGGATGGTATTCTGGGCTACTGAAATGTATGGGAAATTCAGAGACTGGGTTGCTTTTAAAGCAAGTCCAGGTCCCGTTACCCTATTATGTGTGAGGCCCATTAGACTCGAAATAATTTGTGCAAGGGCATATAGGTGACTAGGACTTTTCCTCCCCTCCTGAACTTGGGTTCTCCAGTTTCAGAAAGGCAAACAAAGGCTCTCAGAAACCAGAAAGAAGCTCCAATAAACAAAGCTGTAGTACTTAGTAGTGGAAGGAAAAAATGAGTCAGAAGGTAGAGTCACAGTAAAATCCACATGTATTAAACACCCGCTGAATAAAAATCCCTATAAACCAGGCAGTCTTTAACTTCCTGTAACGGGAGTTTATCACTAGGGGTCATTACATCAGAATGAGTTCAACACCCACAAGAGTATGGGGCCAGCTGTGGTGCTGTCAATAGGCACTCCAGGACAGTTGTACTGGTAGTTCTAGCCACCATTTGCATTTCTATAGGTCTAAAAGCAATCGACAACCTGAGAATTGTTATTATCTTCATCTCACAGATGAGGTTGCTGGGGACCAGAGGGGTTTAAAGACCTTGACCTAGGTTACACAGCCATCAATTGTCAGAGCTAGAGTTCAAGTCTCCTGGCTCTGAACTCTTCCTTTTATATTCACTGGAGAAAAAGATCGCACCCTTCAGAGTCTGTAAAAGTAAACATGGCTGCACATGAATGAACTTGGCTGGATCTTCAGTAGGGGTCCTCCTAATTCCTACCACCTCCATTAGAGAGGGAGGACAGGACTGACTGAGGTGGTTATTGTCCTTTGTTGTCGAAGAGGACCATGACATCAGAAAGATGTTGCCATGACTTGTAAGTGAATTAAATTTAAGTGAGGCATGGCTGTGCAAAGTCATCAACCTCACTTTCTCCTCCACAGCCATCTGCATTCAGTGGCCAGATATACATCAGGATGCTTGGAGCTGGCCCCAGGAGCAATGAAAGAACTTAAAAGTCTTTAGGAGGTCTCAGTTCAACTGAGGCAATGCCCCTTCAGTGATTAAGGCTAGGTAAAAAAAAAAAAAAAAAAACAAATGAGGAAGAGAATGGCCTCTTTAACCTAGTCCAGAAAAAAAAATCAATCTGGGAGGAAATTCTCTCAGGATTTCTGGCCAAAACAGGAACAATTCCTATTTACATTCACTCAGAATCAATCAGGGCCCAACACTGACCAAGTAGGGTTTGAGGACCTATTGTTGTCCAGTCAGTGAGAGCCAGAGTGATTTGGGTTTAAGGCGAGGTCCTTAAGAAAGAAATCTAGCCTGTAAACCCCAACTTGCTGAGGTATATAGAGGGAAAATAAGTGTGGGAGAAAGAAGAAAGGAAGAGGAAGAGGAAGAAAGAAGAGGGAGCTATTAGCCTAAGGAAGAACATCTTGTGATACACATGGTGCAATGGAAAAAGCTCTGAGTTTGGAGTCAGGGCTTTAGCCCTGTTTCCTCAAGAGTTAAATGAGTGTGTTAAACTAGATAATCTCAAAACTTTGTAGCCCTAAAGCCTATGATTATATTCAACAATCCCCTGCTTTTCAATTCCCTTTGTTATGAATAAGAATTTTCACACCATTGTTTCTGCTGCCAGTAGTCTGAATTTAGATTGAGATGGAAAGTGGGGAAAATAAAGGGAAGGAAAATATACCCCATAAAGGGATGGCCCAATAAACATCCTTTTACAAGCAAGCAGTTAATACATTCTAACCAAATCATCCTTACATAAAGTTGCAAAACCGCTGGGATATTGGTTGGCTGACTGATCACCCAATTACAACATGGTTCCTTTGGATTGAAGTGCTTCTTGCAACATCATCCTACCAAAAATGTAATTTTTGTAGAGCCAATTAATGATGTCAAATGGGGTATGTCTGTATGGGAGGAGGAGGAAGTAAAAGAAGTCATAGTAGTGGAATCTCTGCTTTGCACCCTGCTTTGGGGATGTTATACCACTTTAATTATGATATGTGTGAAAGGAGAGGAGGGAGGAGAGAAAGCAACTATTTATTAATTGCCAACATTTACATAGCACTTTTATTTATTAATAGTTTATTTTTATGCATCTTTATACACACACACACACATATATATACATATATATATATACATATATATATATATATACATACGAAGTTTGAAAGGCACTTGACTTACATTTCCTAAGTTGATGCTTTCAACCATTTTGTAAAGTAGGTAATCTTAACCCCATTTTACAGATGAAAAAACAGGCTCAGAAAAGTCAAATAACTTGCTCAAAGTCACACAGTCAGGAAGTGTCACAAGGGAGATTTAAACTAGGTCTTTCTGACTCCAAAGCCAGCAGTCTATCTCTAATGCCATACCCCCTCTTTATCTACTACCTGCAAACAGTGGAACCTAAAAGACAAGAAGATGAATACCTCACGATGCCCACAATCTAGTTGAGGATGACACAAGAGACAGTGGGATATGTGCACAAGTAGGATGAGAAAAAAAGGTATTGTGGGAGTTCCAAAGGAGGAAAAATAATTAGAAGGGAGAATGTGACTATTGGTCAGATTAGAATGGAGGAAGCAGGCAAGTAGGAGGTAAGAGACACAGTGGTAGGAGGGGCAAGCCTCTGAAAGATTCACACCCACACACATAGACACCCCCCACCCAGGAAAGCCTTAAAAAACAATCCCACAACAGACATACTTCTCAAGTGAGGAGGATGCAATGCAGTAAATGTTCTCTCAATGTTCTATTTCCAATCCTACTCCCATGTTCCCTTCTCCTTCATTGTACGCTTTCTGTATGGGCTCAGGGCTCAAGTCTGTACTGAAAGAGTCTCTCTCTTCCTTCATCAAGTCTCCTCTCACCTGCTCCAGCATCCCGGGTGCTTTGAGGGCTTTTCCTTATGAGGTGCTAGAACTCCAAGTCAAAGGAAGAAGCCAGCCAAGGGACAGGTTATGACCTAGAGCTGGTCTGTTGGGTGAATGGAATTCCTGCCAGTTTCACCTTCCCTTTCTGCTTCCTACTGGGTAAGATGGCTTTTTGGGGAGTGAGAAAATGGATGGGGTGGCCAGAATCAAGCATGTGGGTGTCACTGTCAAAATGGGACAGTGGGGGAGTTAGAAGGGATTTATGGAACTGAAATAGACAGCATATTAACTCCCTGTGGGAGGGAGGATATGTAATAATTGAGAGTTGAATTTGTAAGTGGAAGATTTAATTGAATGCATACAGTGAAGGAGGGACATCATGGTAAGTGAACCACTGTATTCTGTTTATATCCATTTCTCTGGGAAGGGAAAGGAGTCTTGGGGAATGGGTGAAGAGAAGCCAGAAGGATCTTGTTCCAGGCAGCAAAATGGCAATTCTCCCTGAAGATGGTGAAATTTAGTACCAGTTGTCAACATTTCTACCTCCATCCTCTACCCGAGGACCTTTCCCAATAAGGGAGGAGGGATTATGGAGTGAAGTAGATCTAAGCAAATGTACAAGATGCTTTCAGAGCTTTTTTAGAAGTCACCAGAGTCTGGGGCTGCTCTTATTAAGGAAACAGGATGTCAAATAAGGATTAAGAACTGTGATATTGGGGACTCCATGGATGAGAAAACTCCCTCTAACAATGACAAGCAACAATTTCTCTGCAACTTACAGTCCAATGTGTTAGATGTGGGTCTTTCTGTCTTCAAGGCCAGCTTGCTGTCCACTTCACTACACTACCTGTGGGTTGGCACATAAAAATGACTGCTGGGGTGGGGCACACAGAGGACAGAGCAAGGAGGTTTTAAGTTGGTTTAGAAAAAAAAAGGAAAGAGTCAGAGGCAAAAGTGATTGTTAGTCAAGAGATACCCATGTGACCTTGGGTCACTACTGTGAGATGTCTATGAAGGTCAGCCAGTAAGGGAATCTTCATTCAAATCAGACACATTGGCAAATATTTTCAGACTCTCAGGCATATAGGGCATGACACCCAAGGGGCAAAACCATGTTAACCACCTCGGAAACTGTTAAGAACAGGAGAAATCCCTTATCCCTTAGCAAGTGTCAATCAGCAAGCATTTACGAAGCAAGCTCTGTGCCAGATACAAAGACAGAAGTAAAGCAGTCTCTGCCCTCAAAGAGCTCACATCTTACCAGGGGAGACATGTAAATGTAAAGAAAGCTATTTATAGAGAAAAGCAGAGAGACTAAACAACCTTTGTGAGTTCTTCCATCTTCTTCATTCCTGAGAAAAAAAGAAATCCAACTGTGAGTTAACTGATCTCACTGTGTCTCGGAAATCCAGGAAGAGTAATGCACCCTTCCCATGCCAGGGCCCAAAGTCATTCATTCCCCTCTTCCTATTCCAGACAAACCCAGGGAAATGTTAAGTACAGAGTAAGCACTGAAAATATTTGTTATTCTATCACATTAAAAACCAATCACCGCTTCCTGTGCCCCTTGCTACATCAGCACATTGGAACTGATGTTTCCTGCCGCTGACTCTCTGTTTCCACTCTGGTAAAGCTGCCAGCTACCTTCTAACAGCACAGGGAGGCTCTACTTCTTAGCAGGGCTTCCTCTCTATCACTTGGCCATCTCTCCCTCACTCAGTGCTTCACGTACCACACTCTTCTCCCACAAGCCCACCCACAAGGAAGCAAAGATCACAAAGTGGCCTCTAAACCACTTCTGGATCCAGAGGAAGGTCACAGGTTACAGCGTAGAGTGGATGCACATAGGAGGAGTTCAACTAGCTTGTGCAGGTGAGGCCAACCAGCCTAAGACAGATATAGCAAGGACTGGGCGTTTGTTGAGGAAAGAAGGAGGATAGGATCAGGAAAGCTCAAAGAAAGGAATGGGAAAAAAAGGGTGATTTCTTTGTGGGAGAGGCAGCATATTACAATGGAAAGTGAACTGGACTGGGAGGAGGAGAACATAGGTTTGAAATTTGTCCCTTCAACTCAGCATCAAAGATTTAAAGCTAAAAGGGACCTTAAAGGTCATGGAGTCTGACTCCTTGGTTTTGTAAAGGAGGGAAATGAGGCAATAGGGAGGTGAATGATGAAGGATCACTGCTAGTATTAGTAAGTGTCATGAGCTTGAATCCAGATTTTCCTGATTCCAAGTTCATTGTCCTCTCCACTAAACCACGTTGGAGCTTTGGGCAAATTGCTTCTCTGCTCTGGGTCTCTGGCCTGCAAAATGAAGGAGTTAAACTAGATGATTTGTAAGGTCTCTCTAGATCCTCTAATCCTGTGAGTCTGATTTTTAAAAAATCAAATTGGAGGATCCCAAAAGGAAAGAAAAAGGAATTGGGGAGTCCTTAAAAGAAAAGGCCCTAGATACCAGGAGAATTGCAATGTAATTTAGTATTAAGTGGTAATAAGCTAATTAGATTCATCATAATTGGATACAAATAACAGACAAATTCACTTTTGCTCTGGGGAATCAACAACTCAAAAGGCTTTCTGCATTAAAGAGCAAACTATTCTGAGAAATCAATAGCAGAGAAGAATACGGTAATTTGGGAGAGAGTGGACCTAGAACTAAAATGTGATCTATTTTTTCCAACCCAGACGTTCATTTAGCAATTTAACCCACAATGGGAACAGTGAAACCTCCTTTCTCCAGGAACAAAGAGAAGACTACGGAATACACCACGATCCCCCAAACTGTCAGTAGCCCTCATGGGTGAGTGTTCCCTTCAAGACTCACTTTAATGTGCTAACCTAGGGGCTGGAGGTCTCCTCATCACTGACTTAAATGGAGGATAGAGATTTCCTTTGGGAACCTCCACTCTTCACCTTTCTGTTGCCACTAAAGCTACCTAGACACACTTGATGTTATCTGCTGGGTGGTTTGTGTCAGAGGAGAAGGGTGGAAGGACTGTGGGTGTCTTTGTAAAAACTAGACAGCAACCTTTGTGAGGGATTTTCCCAGGGGGAAAAAAATCTATGTGGTGAATTTCAAATTCTGTCCTGCTTGGAGTCAAGAAACTGGATGACAGAAACTAGTTAATCTATGCTTTGGGGATATCAGGGGTTAAATTCAACTTAATTCAATTCAAGGAGCAATTAAGGCATCTAATATGCATCTAGCACTATATTAGGCACTGGGGATACAAAGAGAAAAGCTCTCAAGGAGTTGACATTCTCTTGTGCCTCAGAGGTGCTGCATATTTCTCACAGGAACCTCCTTGGGCAGCTTCTTGCTTAGAAAGGTTATAGGCCATCATCCAAACTCCGTTCCCCATCACCCACTTCCTAATTTCTTAATCCCATCCCCCTTAACACTCCTACTCCAAAATCCCAACCAAGCATTACCCACCCTTTTTACTGTGCCCTCTGGAATGCGTGTTCCTTAGGTAATAAACTTTCCTTCATCCTAAATCTTTTCTTTTCTCATTCCTTCCATCTTCTTCTATCTTCCATCTTCACTGAAACCCAGCTTTTCCTTAATGACACAGTTTCCCCAGCTATCTTTTTCAGTACCTGCTGCAGCTTCAATCATTCCCTTTACTTCATTCTTGGTGAAGGGGGGAGAGTTGGAAAACTTGTTGGATTGGATTAGATTAGATTCTCTCTTTTCTCTAGGTTTTTGGACCACCTCTCACTCCTGGTTCCCTTCCTACCTATCAGACTGCTCCTTCTCAGTCTCCTTCACTGAATCCTTATCCATCTTATACCTTCTAACCATAGATGACCCACAATGTTCTTCCTAGGCCCTCTTCTCCACTCCCTCTCACTTGATGATCTCATCAGCAACTTTGATTTGATTACCATCTCTATGCTCATGATTTTCAAATTTTTCTCTCCTGCCCTAACCTTTTTACTGACCCCCGGTTTCACATTTTCAGTTTTCCTTCAGACATCTTGAACTAGATTTCTGGTAGGCTTTTGAAACTCAACAAGTCTAAAACGGAACTCACTAACTTTCCCGTAAACATCCGTCCCTGTGCTGATTTCCCTATTACTATTAAAGGTAACACCATCCTTTCAGTTTCTCAGGCTTACAACCAAGGTGTCATCCTCAACTTCTCACTATCTCTGACCCTCATAGCCAATCTGTTGCCAAGGCTTGTCAATTTTACTTCTAAAATATCTTTCTTGAGTATGGTCCCTTTTCTCCTCTGATACTGCCACCACCATGGTAGAAGCCCACATCAGCTCATATTGGGACTATTGCAATAGCCTGCTAGTGGTTCTGCCTATCTTAGGTGTCTCCCACATCAATCCATCCTCCATTCAGCCACCAAATTTTCCTAAAGTGAAGGTCTGACCATGTCACCCCCATACTCAATAAACTCCAGTGGCTCCCTTTTGTTTCCTGAATCAAATACAAAATGCTCTATTCAGAATTCAAACTCTTTAAGACTTATGACCCTCAACCCCCTCACCTTTCCAATCTTCTTATACCTTTCTCCCTGCCCTATACTCCTCAATCCAGCCACACCGGCCTTCTGGCTGTCCCTTGAACAAAGACACTACATCTTTTGGCTCCAAATATTTTTCCTGGCTCTTCCCTATTCCTGGAATCTCTTCCTCCTCATTTATAACATACACTGGCTTCACTGGCTTCCTTCAGGTCCCAGCTATAAGCTCACCTTCTCCAGGAAGACTTACTCAACCCCTCTTATTTAATTCTAGGGCCTTCCCTCTCTTAAATTATTTCCTGATATTCCTATATTGTAGTTTGTTTTATATGTATTTGTTTTCTTGTCATTTCCCTCATTAGACTGTGAACTAACGTTGAAGGCAGGGACTGTCTTTTGCTTCTTCTTGTTTCCCTAGCGCTTAGCACAGTGCCTAGTACAAAGTAGGTACTTCATAACTATTGATTGACTGACTGACCAATTGACTGAAAAGTATGGCTACCTAGGGATTTTATTCAGTCAGAGAGAGGATCAACCCAAGTTTCAACATCAAAACCAGCCTGAGGTAACTCTAGCCACAACCTTGGATCATACCTAGGATAAGCCACTTCTCAGGCGTGTTTAGAAGATTTAGGGGACACAGTCTCTACTCAGAGCATACTGGAGAATCAAGTTCATGTGACTTTAGGGTCTGTCCTTGGGCATTATTATTACCTTTGGTGAGCCTACTCAACTGCTCCTTAGTTGTAACTGCCAAAAAGCCTATGAAAACCCTGAGAAGACTTTGTTCCCTCATCCCCCAAGACTGGGAACTCATGAGAGAAGAGGAGTGAGGAGCAAACACAAATGAGGATGGGAAAGTCAAAATGGCCAGACTTTATCCCTTACTCAGCTCTGGGTCTGTTACCACTTGTCTCCCTAGCTATACAGAGCATTGCCCTCCCCCAATTTTATAGCTATCATCTCTTTGTCTATGTATCGCTTAGCATATGGTAAGCACCTGACAAACGTTAATCATCAACTGGTCCCAATCTCTTGCTCCCTCAGTGGAAAACAAATAAACCTACTAGTCCAGACTTTTCCAGAAGTCCAGTATTTTGTCTTAGGTGAGGCAGTATGATTTGCTAGAAGCCACACTGTACTTAGAGACAGATAGACCTGAGTTTGTCCCAGATTGATCATTTATTAACAGCATGACCTTGGGCAACTTGCTTGACCTTTTTGAGACTGTTCTCTTTTATAGAAAATGAGGGATAACAATACTTGTACTATGTACTTCCAAGATTTGTAAGGAAATCATATTGCAAGTGAAATCACTCCTTGTATATAATACCATCCTTGTCTTCAAATTCACTACAGTGTGGAACAAGAACTAGAGAAGATACACATTTGAAGAGGGTCTTTTTTTTAATAATTCAGTGTAACCATATTAACAAAACCATTACCATGGACCATTTTATATTTGTCCTTCATTCTTGAAGAAGATCATGAATGACATCAAGATGATGATATGACTTGCAGCTGACTTTCATTTGAGTGAGGGAGGGTTGTGCAAAGTCACCAACCTCACTTTCTTCTCTTGAGCCATCTGGGTCCAGCAGCCTGATATTCATCAGAATGACTGGAGATGACCCAGAATGCAGTGTGAGACCCTGGCCCTTTTAGGCTGAGGTCTTATCACATTCTCACTTTGAGGGAGATATACTCATTCAATGAATAGACTTTTTTAAGTAGTTGTTCAAGGGGTGGCCCCTTTAATCCAAAAAAAAAAACTGGGAGGAGGAGACCCTCAGGGTTCCTGGATAAAAGAGAAACAATTACTATTTAGTATTTAAATCCACTCTGTGTTAGGTGGGTGGGGACTTGTCCATCTGCTAAGATGCAGGAATGACCTTCTTGTATAAGATATATAAGCATATGAGACATATATGATATTGTATGACATATAATACAATATGTTATAGTATGTTATTATATTATATATATATAGTAAGATACATTAGCATGATATGCATTCAAGTAGACCTACCATATAACTGAATGTGCAACTATATAGATAATGTTAAAGTGGTATGTGTAGGAGGAGAGGAGAGATGGAGTAGAGTGAATGAAGGGACTAGAAATGAGTGGAATTTATTTTAAGCTCCATAAAGACAAGGAGTTTTATTTTTTATTTTTTGTCTTTGCAAGTACTGTATTTATTACTTATTATCTGTGCCAGGACCTCTTCCCTCTTCTCTCTATACTCTCCTCCTTGTCCATTTTATTACTTCTCATTGGTTTAATTATCACTTCTATGCAGATGAGTCACATTTATATATGCATGTATATATATATATATATATATATATATATATACACCCATACACATATATGTATGTATGCATGCTTACATATGGATGTGCAGTCCCCATATAAGTATGTATGTATACATATGTAAACACACACACATATATGTATATAAGAGAGAGGAGGAGAGAGAGAGAGAAGGAACTAGGTGCTGCAGTGCACAGAATACTGAGCCTGAAGTCAGGAAGACTCATCTTCTTGAGTCCAAATCTGGCCTCAAAAACATAGTAGTTGCATGACCTTGGGCAAGTCATTTATTCCTGATTGCCTCAGTTGTAAAATAAGTTAGAGAAGGAAATACCAAGAAAAGGCCAAATGGGGCCAACGAAGAGTTGACAACTGAAATGACTGAACAACGAGAGACAGAGATAGAGAAAGACAGACATACAGAGACAGAGAGACCTAATCTCTGTCCTGAACTCCAGCTCCCACACTGCCAGTTTCTTATTGGGCATCTCACTTTGATGTCCCATAGGAACATCAAATTCAATACGTCCAAGATGGAACTCATTGTCTGCCCCACCTCAAACTTCTAAATTTCTTTTGAGTGTACTACCCTACCAATCACCAAGTCCCCAACCTTAGAAACACTCTCGACTCTCCTTGGCTACTCCTCCATCTTTGCCTTCCTCCCACTCCGACTCTGTACCCTATCATTTGCCAAGTTTTGTCCATGGTACCTTCACTCCATTTTTTGCATTTGTTCCCTCTTCTCCATTCACAACTCCCGTAACTTCATGCAGTTGTCTCACTTGGACTGTTCTAATATCCCCTAAATTGGTTTTTCTGCTTTCCCTTCTCCTGTCCATCCTCATACAGCTGACACTAATATTCCTAAGAAACAAATCAAAAACAAAAACAAACCAGACCTGACCATGTCACCCCACTACTCAAACCTCTTCAGAGGGTCCTTATTGCATCTAGGGTAAAAATAATAAGATCCTCAGCACGGCAGTTAAAAGCCTTCATAATCTGGTTCTATCTACACTTTCCATTCCGACTGTCCTGCAAGCTGTTCTCCATACATGGAATCCCATTTCCTGCCTTCACACCCTTGCTCAGATGGTGGTTCACTGTGGAAGGTACTCCCTTCCCAGCCCTGCCTTAGGCTCACAGACTTCCTTTAGAGTTCACTGCTCAGAATCCCCACCTCTTGCAGGAGACCTGTTCTGATTCCCCGAGTCTCTCTCTTAATGTTACTTTTGTACTTTGTTTTTTCTGATCTGTACACACATTAGTCTTTCTCCTCTTTTCCTTTTCATTTCTTTTCCTCTAGCGCTTAGCATACTGCCACATAGATTGTTTGTTGTTGTTTGTTTGTTCTTAGTTCTTGAAGAGAACTATGACATCAGGTGATGCCATGACTTGCAAGTGAATTGGATTTAAGTGAGGGAGGGCTGCTGTGCAAAGTCCAGTGGTCAGATATAGATCAGGATGACTGGAGATGGCCCCAGATGCACAGCACAGTGCCTTACTCATAGGAAGTACTTTATAAATGCCTGTTCTTGAATTTCTTGTTTTGTTTCACCTTTGCATCTCCTATGCCTACCTGAGGAGGAGTCTTTTGCACATAGTAGGTACTTATTAATAACCATACTGTTGATGATTATCGTATTGTTAATATGATAATTATCTTATTTATAACATATTAAAATATAAATATCATATCATAGATATATTATTATCAATAATAAATTATTATTGAATAAACAAATGAATCAAACCTTTTTTGGAGGAGATAAGCCTTGAGAATGTTTTAAAGGAGAGCAAGGCTATACAGCTTATTGGAAAGGAAGGAGGAAGAAAGAGAGAGGTCAAAGTTTTTTGGAAAGCACCCGTGACAGGAGATCTGGCTCTTTAATTTTTAGCTCTGTCATTAACTAGCTGTGTGTCCTTGAATTGGGTTGCTTACAGAGCTGGGCTTCATTTTCCTCGTCTATTTGTTGTTCAGTCGTTTTAGTCATGTCTGACTCTCTGGGACGCCATGGAGTTTTCTTGGCAAAGATGCTGGAGGGGTTTGCCATTTCTTCCTCCAGCTCATTTTACACATGAGAATACTGAGGCAAATACCCAGTGTCACCCAGCTAGTAAGTGTCTGGGGCTAGATTTGAACTCAAGTTCTCCTCCTGACTCCAGGGTGGGCATCTATCTACTGTACTATCTAGCTGCCCCATTCCTCACCTATAAAAGGAGAGATTTAGGCCATGTCTCTTCTATTCCACCTCCCCCCTTCATTCTTTTCTCCCACCACAACCTTGGACTGTTCCATAGGTCTACCAGCTTGAATAGTTGGTGGAGCTTTTGCCTTATTTTTCCAAAAACCCAGCTCCTATGCTACACTTGTCCATGTCTAAACCCAAATGCTCTCTCCAGTCCCCTTCATTTACTGTTTTCTCCAGTTATAATGTAAGCTCTTTGAGAGAAAGAGTAGCCTTGCTTGCTTATATTAGTGTCCCAAGCACTTTTCCCAGTTCCTGGCACACATTAATAAGTGTTTTATCTGTCTTTCCATCGTTACATCTAGATGATCTTTAAGGCATCTTCCAGTCACCTCTAAATTGTTTCATAAAGGCAGAAGTGAGCAAGATATATAGTGTGGATAAAAAACAAAGCAGCCCAGGCTGGAGTAGAGGATGTGAAGGAGAATGATAGATGAGATGGGTAATTATACAGGAGGAAGGGGTATAGTCTGTGGTGGAACCCATTGATTGGTACAGGCAGAAGGGCACTCTGATATGCCAAGTAGATACGCAAAGCCCTGCCCAGCCTGGGGAGAAGGAGCCTGAATTAATTGTGGGTTCTCCTAGATTTAAAGACCAACCCAGTGTCCTGTTTTCTGTGATTGCGGGGTTGCTTGCCATCTTCTTCGTAACTGCTCTCCTCCTCACTCTGTGGTTCTGGAATAAACGGAAAAAACGTGAGTTGCATGTGTCTTTAGATCATGGCTATTTAACTTCCCACCCCAGCTCCATTTGGAAGAGCAGACAAATTGCATAAAGTCCTGTTTCAGTTCTCACATACCTCCAGAGCTGGAACTAGGACAAGGTGACTAGGACTGTGTCTCTGGGAGAGGAAATTCAAAGGTCACATTGACCATCCTCAATAGCACAGAAACAATTGAGTGGCACACAGTTATCACAAATGATTAATTAAAACAGGAAACTACCAGATGGCAGTTTCTTTCCTTTAACTCCTAAATATAACCATCACTGCCTCAACTAAGATGAGCTCCTCCCTTCCCCTAGCCATGGCAGTGGCTTCCCTAGTAGTAACCCTAGGGTATCCTACCGCACCTAGAAACTCCCAACTGACTTGAGCTTAGGTTTTATGCCACTCATCTGGGCTAACCAAAATTGCTAGTGGTGATACTACAAATCTCACTCAGGAGGTAGAGGTTTAGTCCTCTCAAAGAATTTTAACCATTGATTTCAAAATTTTCACTGATCATTTGACTGCAGGTTTGCTTGTATTTTTCTGTTGTTTACTTAATATGAAAAATGAATCAAACCCGCTTCTCTTGGTTGCCTTCTCCTCCCTAGGACCTCTTACTATCTGGGAAAATGATTAGTGTTCTAGTAAGAGCAGGTCAATCTCCCAGGTACAGTCCGTACCCAAGAGGGAAGGCCCCATCTAACCCAAAAGCCCAGATGCTACTGACATCTCTCTAATCCTCTTGCCTTATAGAACAGGTGTCTTACTTCCGGGTCACTGTTGTTCCCTTGGTGACTCTCTCTCAATCCCGAGAACGAGCGAAAAACATTTATGGTTTTCTGCCTCAAAGCCAAGCAAGACCTGGTAGGTTGTCTCATGTTCTTGGATCCACAAAAGAATGAATTGGCATTTCTTTCAGCTTTCAAAGGAGCATAGATTTGGAAATGGAAGGGATCTTCCAGGTCATTTATTTCAATTTCCTCAATTTGTATATTATGAAAATAGGCTCAGAGAGGTTAAGTGATTTTTCCAGGATCATACAGCTAGTAAGTGGATTCAGAAGCTGCTCTTCTGACTCCTAGTCCAGAGATATTTCTGCTTTTATTGTTACTCTGGAAAGCTACAGAAAGAATGGGACCAATGAATCTCAAGATGTAATCCCAATGAGATGGTCCTAGAGAGCTATAGGAAGGGTGGTTGGGAAAAATGGGAAAATACAAACAGGGTGAGAAAAGAGAAGTATTCATAGAATTAAGGAGAAGGAAGAAGATAAACTGGGAAAATGCACACGGCCTAGCTTTACCCAGTCACTGGACATCATCTTCTAGGTCAACTCAGGATGGGAAGTGGTAATCAACCGAAAAAACTTCAGCTCTAACCCTCTGGTCACAAGAATATCAGATTAACAACCAGATAACCTTTCTTATACAAAATTCTGGTTACATCACTCATTGCTCTGGTCAATCAATCAACAAGCATTTATTAAGTACCTTTATGTGTTTTGCACTGTTCTAAGCACTTGAGGAGCAAATACAAAAGTGTTCCTGCCTTCAGGAAGCTAACATTTTATTGGGGAGATACAATAAGTTCACAGATAGGTAAACAGAGGCTAGAAAAAAATACACAATAGTTGTTGGGGGCAGAGAGGACCAATAAATGGACAAAACAGGAATGTCTGCTGAAGAAGATGGCACTTGAGCAAAACCTTGAATGAAGCCAGGGTTCCAAGAGGCAGAAATGAATAGGGAGAGCATGCCAGACACCAGGGAAAGCCTTGCCTGGGGGTTAACAGTTGGAAGGATAAGTATGGGGAACGGCCAGTAGGTCAGTTTGGCTGGAACACAGAGACAAGAAGCAGCAATATGTAATAAACCCAGAAAGAGAGGTCAAAGCCAGATTATGAAGGGCTTTAGGTGCCATACAGAAGAGTTCATATTTTATCCTAAGTGCAATGAATAGCCACTGAAGTGTCTAGAGCAGAGAAGTGGGATAGTCATATCTGCATTTTAAGAATACCAATCTGGACCAGGCATGCTAGGGTTCACCTGAAGTATATCCACACTGGATCTGGCACCAAGATGGTGACCCCCTGGGAATGGAGGGCTACCATTCTGTCTAAGGAGAGGTTAACCAACACTTGTCAGGAAAATGGAGCAGGTAAAAAGTTCTATTCTACTTGGTATTAGGATCAAGCTCATGAGTGGACACTGCACTTCTAGCCTGGGAGATACAAGGGGAACTAATCTCACATATATATATACATATATGTGTGTGTGTGTATACACACATATATATACATATATGTATATATACATATATATATACATATACATATATATATATATATCAATTTAGAAGCTTCATAGAAAGGAGAGACAAACTGGATACAGGGAGAACAATTAGGAAGCTATTGAAAGAGTCTAGCCTCTGAGACCTGAAATCAGATGGTAGTAATATGGAGAGAGAAAAGGATTCAGGTTAAAGAGATGTTGAAGTAGAATTGACAAGACTTGACAATTGACTGAACATGGAAAGTGGGGCATGATAAGTGAGAGTGAAAACTTCAGAACAATTTCCTGGAGAGTGATGGAGAAAGGAGGCCTTACCAGAAATAATAAAATTAGAAGAAAAAGTGGATTCAATAAGAAAGAAAATGTGTTCATTTTGGATATGTTGAATTTGAGATGCATATGAGATAACCAGATAAAGCTATCAAGCCAATAGTTGGAGATGTGGGACTAGAGTTCAGGAGAAAGATGAGGGTGAGACAAGTAGATCTGGGAGTTGTATGCATAAAGATGAAAATTAGACTCTTGGGAAATAATGAAACTACCAAGAGAAAGAATATAGAAAGAAGAGCAGCCCAACTTAATGGGCTTCTCTCTGATCTCCTCAATCAATAACAAACTTTCCTCTCAGACCTCACATAAGCTCTTTGTTAATATTCCTTTCTTATACTTAATCATTTATCACATTAGGTTAGGGTTAGGGTGTAGTGGACAAAAGATTGGACCTGGAGTCAGAAAGATCTGAGTTCAAACCCAGTCTAAGACATTCACTAGGTGTGAGGTTCTGGACAAGTTATTTTACCTCTGTTTGCCTCAGTTTCCTCAACTGTAAAATGGGTTGTTGTAAGGATAAAATAAAATATTTATAAAGTAATTTTCAAACCTTGAAGAACTGTAAAAATGTTGTTGCTCCTCAGTCATTTCAGCTGTGCCCAGCTCTTCATGACCCATTTGGAGTTTTCTTGGTAAAGATACTGGAGTGTTTTGCTATTTCCTTCTCCAGCTCATTTTACAGATGAGGAAACTGAGACAAACAGGGTTAAATTACTTGCCCTGGTTCACATAGCTAATAAGTGTCTGAGTCTGGATTTGAACTCAGGTCTTCATGATTCCATAGTAGGCAGTCTATCCACTGGGCCACCTAGCTGGTAAACTGCATAAATGCTAGCTATTTTGTTACTGTTATTTTTTTCTTCTGTGTTTGTTTCATACACACTCCCCCAGACCATAAATTGGAGAAATATTATCTTATTTAAGCTGATATCTCCCCCAGCATCAAGCATAATGCTCCATATACATATATATACATACATATATATATATATATATATCACTTAATAAATGTTTGTTGAATGTTGAACAGATGAGTACCTGAAGTCCTGAGCAATTCCAGGTTCACCTGTAACATTAGGATCCACTTGGGTTCCATCACTTGGGTCATGGGGCTGTCCTAGGAACCTCTCTTCTTACCTTACTTTCTCTCTTCTTTAAGGTTTGCGTAACTCAAGAAACAATCGTATGTTCAGTACGGAGAGTCTCATTCCCAGAAATTCATACAATCCTAACTCTGAGCATGTGGTAAGACCCAGGCACACATGCACAAACACACACAAACACACACACACACACACACACACACACACCCCTTCATATTCTTGGCCTATGTCCCCATACACATATATACATATATATTTATCACACATATACATATGTATATTCACAAAATATATACACACATTCATATACACATATATAATTTTTCCCCAGTAACAAAGAATTCTTGGCTTTTGTGCTTTCATATTCAGAACATAACCTCTGAAGAAAACTAAATTAATACTACTATGATTCCTAAAGTTACCTTTTTAGTCCTTGAATTGAGCTCAGGAATTCTGCTTTCCCCCTGGGTTAGTTTAAAGTTATAATGAAAAGAAATGTTCTTATCTCTCACAACTGTAGCTCCTGGGATACTTCCAGAACATGTTTTTTATCTTTAAGATTCACAAATTAACTTGGTAATATCCCCAAAAGATGTGTTGGGTGTCCTTGCCTATCCCTGCGCAGTGGGAGGAGTTTTTAAGCTGTTTCAAGGAAACAGCAAATCTAGCAGTTTTTATCCCCTAGCAAAAATTAGAAAGGATGCATTCCATAAAACAATCAACATTCCTTAATTGATAGAAAGGGTCAGTGATTAGCCTCATGTGAATGCCAGCCTGCCTTTCTTAGTATAGCCAATCACAAATATACAAACACCTACTTGGTGTTTATCAATAAAGAGGGTCCCTTTTTTCTCATTGGGGTTTCTGGCTTTACTGAAGTTGCCAGTCTGACCCACTTTGTTACCAGCTACACATGTTACTAACAAGTGATTAAGCTCAAAAGCTTGTACCTCAGTTTATCTTCATTAATTTTATAAAATAATATTTATAAAGTAGTTTTCAAACATTAAAGAACTATGTATTTATTGACTATATATAATATATATATTTTTAAAACTGTCTGTCTCCATACAGTATCACAATATAATAATTATAGAAACTCAGGATTAGAAGAGAAGGACCCCAGAGTTCATCAAGTCTAACCCATAAATGAATAGGAATCACCTCTATCCTATATCCCATATTTTCATTACACATCTGTGAAACAGACTAGAAAATAATAAACCTTTTCTGAATCCTTGGCCCAGGACATAGCCATTTTTAAGGTTACTGAAGGTCTTAGAAATAATACATGTAGGAAAAAAACAAAAGCTGTAACACATCACAACATGAGTAGGAAAAAGAAAAAAAAACTATGCTAATGTTCCATACCCCTTTCTGATACATCTAAATCATTTTCCTGCTTCCTTTCAGTTCTCACCAAGAGTGCATGTCCTGCAGTCGTGCAGAACCAGTGTTCCTGCTATTGGATATGAGGTTGGCATCTATGATAACACTGCTATATCCCAGGTCCATGAAAACCTTGTCCCTGCAGCAGACTACGTCAATGTTGGAGCATCCATAGAAAGTGTGAGCATCTCTTCGGAGGATTCACAGGATTATGTCAATGTGCCCAATGCTGAAGAAGCTTGTAGGAATCCAGGTGTAATTAATTCCTTGTCTGGAACTCTCCAGGACCCTCCAGTATCTGAGGAGAGTGAATCCAGGGCAGAAAGAGACAGTGGCTCTAGGGATGGTGAAGACTCCACCAGTATTTGGGTCCTAGACCTTGAGGACAGTGACTATCATGGGGATGCAGAGGGTTCTTCTCTGTCCTCCAATGACTATGTAAATGTGCCAGCAGCAGATAATGAGGATCAGGACAGACAACACTGGATGAACTTTCAAGACTTCCGGGCTTATGACAATGTCCTGTGGGCTAAGCCTCATAGGAAAAAGCCACATGCAGGGGAAGGGTTGACATCAACAAATAGAGGAGGCGTGCTGGGTTGGACTCCCAGTCTCCCTTTTGATGTCCAATGTGAAGAGTCAAGTGAGGACTCACTTGACTCATGGGATTACGAGAATATTGAGCCTTTCCCACAGGATGGAAACAGCCAAGAGACATCTGGAGAAGCGGATAGTGAGGACTCTGATGACTATATCAATGTGCCAGCAGTGGCTGAAGAGGGGAAGCTCAACATTGACCATGAGACTGAGGCAAGGGCACTAACTACCAAGCAGAAACTCACTAACCAGGATGAAAATTTCTGTACATTCCTTCACACTTTAACTTCTGTAACCACATAGCAGTGACAGAACTCAATGAAGGACTGAGAATCTTTCAATATGAGCCATCTAGAGAAAGTGGGAAAGAGCTGATGAGTGGGCAAAAGCAGCTGTGTGAAAGTGGTGGCAGTGGTGGTGGGTGGGCCAAAGCAATAGAGGAACTGCTTTTGAGCCATGGAGCCTGATGGAAAGAGCATAGACCTGTAAGCCAGAAGAACCAGGAACGAGCTCTGATTCTACCAAGTACATGTGATATTTGTAAGTTAATTTTCTCCTTGCACTACAGTTTTACAGTCTGCCAAATGGGCATAATAGTGATGATATCTGGCCTTCCTACCTAAGAGGAAGTGTGGAACAGCAGAAAGCACCACATATTTGATGGTAAAGGACTTAGGTTCAAGTTCTACCCTGGTGTAATCCCAGCAAAGCCAAGCTTACGTGTGGGCTAGCAACCTCTCAGGGCTTCAGTTTCCTCATCTGTAAAATAAGTGACTGGACTACCCCATATGGGGTCTCAACCCACAGTTTAAGAAGTATTGAAGGGGTCATGGGTGGAAAAAGTTTAAGAAGCCCTGGACTAGATGATTTCTAAGGTCCCTTCTTTCTCCAAATCTATAATCCTGCCCCCTCCAACCTTCTATGAGAATGTTCAAATAACGGAAACGCACTTTATAGAGGGGTAATGCAAATATAAGGAATGATCATTCCAAGTCAGTGACATTTCTAATACCCCCCCCACAGAAAAAAATCCATTAACAATGCTGCTGCAAGTATATTTTGAAGCAGTTAAGATATTATAAGCACATTCCATCATAAAAAATGGCTCAATTATGTTTTCAGTCTCTGGCTCCTAATCTCTACTTCCCACCAGAGATGCTCCAGTTTTACTGTTTCACCTAAAGCTGGGTTTTCATGGACTTGATGAAAGCTACTAGGTGGATCTGCCTACATGCAGAAGTCTAGGAAAGGTCAGAAGGACTAAGCTAGGGGGAAGTTTTCATTTGGTCCATTTGTAGGATCATATGCTCTTCTTGGAAAGGAGCTGGGCTAGAAAAGAGCCCAGTCTGGTGAACCAAGAACAGAATTCTACATCCCCTCCCATTGTTCTATTGACTTGAGCAAATTTGAGTCAATCTATACTTAGTTGCTTCATCCGTAAAATTAGGGATAACAAAGAAGACATGTTTGTAATTGCATTGACATCATTTGTCTATGTCAATATACACATATTTTAATATATTTGTTCACATATATGGTTCATCGCCCTAACTGAATTGTAAATTTATTGAGGGCTGGGACTCTTTTATAATTTCTTTGTATCATCCACAACATCTAGCCCAGTACCTTATACAACTACATATTCAATAAATGTTTGTTGATAAGGGAAATAGTATATGTGTTTTGTTTATGTGTTACAATACATATTCCTAATTTGGGATAAATTACTAATGTATCCTGGAGATCAAGTCTAGACATTGGCATAAGACTCCTCTTATCATTGAAGAGAAAGTGTATAGGCATATGTAGAGGTTTCTTTCTGGTAAAGACGGTTGTCAAAGGAGGATGTTTGCTAGTTGTGATGAAGGACCAGATACTGTATGCTAAAACAGCACAGGCACTTCCTTTTCCGGAATTTACAGCAAACAGCAAAACAGAAACCAGCTATGTGGCCATACCAGGGGCCTATGTTCTGCATTCTGGGAAATGCTAATCAGATACCTCAGGGGAATGTATGAAAGAAAACTGGAACTTGGGTTAGGGTGGCTGAGGCTTTTCCTAAGTACACTTAAATTTAGAGAGCATTAGCGCTTGGATGCTAGCAGGTAAGATGATTTTAACACTTAGCAAAAATAATTAGTTAAAACGCGAGTCTACCTTTCCTCTCACCCCATGGCCAGTCGATCCCAAGGTGAACTCCTCCTGGGACTGAACTGGCCTGTTCCCTCCCTCAGTGTTGGTCTTCCTCAAGTGTGTTCCCTGTATCCCAGGGTCTTTGTATCCTCCCCCATGATCTAGTACCCCAGAGTCTCTCATCCATGACACTTAGGCTCTGAGATCTAATGTTTCTTTGAGGCCTCTCTTACCCTAGCTGAATTTTTCTTAGAAAATTGAGTAAAGGATGTCTTTAGGTGCTGCTTGTCCCAGAGCATATTTTGTGAAGCATTCCCAGAGTGCTTGTCAGAATGGCTTTGTTCAGACTAAATTGGTGTAAGTGAAATGTCTGATCCAGCTCTCAAAGTCTGATTCTTGATCAGATGAATTACATTTTATCTTCAGAGTTCGGAGGAAATCTAAGACTAAAATGGGGGAGAAGGTGGTTTCCCCTATCTCCTGTAACTAAGGTAAGTCAGTGCCCTTCTGCCAAGATTCACCAGTGGTATTTGCATCCAGAGGGATTTCATAACACCTCAGCTCTAATAACTAATTGGAATAATTCGAGTTGGTATAGACTTAGAGGCCTATTGAGTGAATCAAAATATCTCCAATTCTTCACCTATTCTCTGTTTGGATTCCACCAGTGACGAGGAAATGATTTCCTCATTAGACTCCGGAGATCTCTAGTCATTAATGAGTTCTTCCAAATATCAAGCGAAAATCTATGTTTCTATAACATCCACTCACTGCATCTAGTTATGCTTTATGGAAGCAAGAATTAATCTAATACTTTTTCCTTATGACAGATATCTGCAGACAACTATGATATCTCACCTCAGTCTTCTTTTCTGCAGCTTAAATGTCTTCAGGTCCTTCGACAGACAATGGTACTGCTGTCAACAATGACAAATGATATTTATATAGCAGAACACACCACAGATATGTGTATATGTATATATATACACAGATATGCATATATACATATACTTACGTATATGTATATATATATTCATTTTATCCTTACAACAATTCTATGAAATAAGAGATACAGATATTATTCTTTTATGGTTGAGAAAATTGAGATTCACAGAAGTTAAGTGATTTGCATAAATCTCATAGCTACTAAGTTTCATGGTGAGGATTTGAACCCAGGTCTTCTTGACTTGGACTAGATCTCTATTATCCATTGTGCCTCACTTCCTCATGTGACATAGTTTCAATTCAATCTCCTCTAGACACATTTCAGATTGTCAAAGTCCAGACCAACCAGCTCAAAGTCTAGTGTTTCTCAAGAGAAGATACATCCTTAAGGCAGGGATCTATCTTCCTACAGGTCTTTAACTTGATGAATTCAGACATCCTCCAATTTCTTCTTCAGTTTCTTCACCTCATTCAAAATCAATTTCTTTTCTCACACCTCTTCTCACAGCTACAAAAGCGAAAACTTATCTTCCCCCTTGTTTCCTGTCGGTCAAAATTTTTAAATGTCACGGTTTAATGTTTACATATGTCAGCATGATACAATGGAAAGAGTGCTGGATTTGGACTCCTACAATTTGGGTTCAGATCCCAGCTCTGCTCCTTATTCTTTTGTAACCTTGGACTAGTCCAATAACTTTTGGTGGGGAGAGGCAGTTGGGGTTAAATGACTTGCCCACAGTCACACACCTAGTAGGTGTTAAGTGTCTGAGACTAGATTTGAATTCAAGTCCTCCTGATTCCAGGGCCAGTGCACTATAGGATGAGAATAACTTTTCAAAACCTGTTTTTCTTTACCTGTAAAATGAGGGAATTGGATTCAGTGATCTCTGAGGCCTCTTTCAACTCTAAATCTATGATCTTGTGAATGAAGATGGTCAAGGACTGAGTTCAGTGACACTGCACCCAGAGACTTAACTCCATTCAGAAGCAATGGAATCAGCTTCTACCACCTCAAGAGAGCAGGTTGTTAAATGTTCAGTGGGAGCATTTAGTTAGGGAAATCAGCAAATGCCTATAACTTTCCTCAAAAACTCAGCTTAAGCATCATCTCCTGGGTTCAGTCTTTCCTGAATTTCTCCCCTACCACGCACACACACACGCGCGCGCGCGCGCACACACACACACACACACACACACACACACACACACCCCTCACATGCACACCTCATACTCATGCCTGGTTCCCCCCAGATGACCTTGTATTTACTGTGTAGCTGATTTTAATTTGTTTCTGTGTGTTTTTTCCTCTCCTTACTCATTTACGTGGATGAAAGAAAGACATGGAGTTTTTTTTTCCCAATGTATTTTTGTATTGGTTCAAAGTATCGTTCCAATGAATTCAACAGACATGTAACAAATGCCTGCTATACAAAAAGTGTTGTCTTATGATAAAATGACAAAGTGAAAGGGTTCCTGCCCTCACATGGAGCCTCCATTCTGCTATGGGGTCAGTGGTATGATACTTGATGTGTACAAGTGAATATAAAGTATCTCAAGATAAAGTGTGTTAGTTCACAGGGTAGGCTTTGTGTAGAAGGCAGCATGGGTAAAGCATTATTCCTTAACATCACCCCAAAACATGTTTTTATTTCAATTTCTATTATAAACTTAACCATCGCTATCAACGTAAACATTCCTATATACAAAGAAAAAAGAGGATTTTATATGAAATGAAGACTTGGAGTTTTACAAACCATGGAAGTAAGAAGCAAATAACTATTAATTGATTTATATCCTGGACTGGAGAGATGAGAATTTGGGAAGTGTACTGGCTAGTCTCCTTAAGCTGGGGTGAGGTAGGGAGTGAGTCCTATCTGAAAGAGAGTTTGGGGTGGGAGTAGGGGGAAAGATTAAGCTCTAAGAGCCTTACCTAATGCCTGGAGATGAGGATCTCCAGGAATGCTAAGGAAATGGGACACCTTGGAGCCCAGATTGAGGGAGAAAACAGGGAAGGCTTCTGTTGGTTATGGGATGATGGTTGCTGCCTTTTTTTCTATAAGAGCATGGCAAAGACTCTCATTAGGGATTTCAGCTGAAACTGAAGTTGAAGTTAGCACAAGCTGAAGCAGAGGCTCCACTGTTAGGGAAGTTCCTGTGATCCTACACAAGACCAGCGGGGAGCAAGTTCAACCATGAAAATCAGCGTCAGCATGAACAACACAGAATCATCGATGGCTGGGCAAACAGGCTGCCTTGTGGGCACCTTGGCTAGTGCGTGCCTCTCCATTTGTGTTCTACATCTTTTTTTACCCTATTTTGTATTTATTAACCATTTGTTTATCTTTTATTAATCTTATGATCCCCTAACCCTGTTCTTCATCTTCACTATGCCCTCCAACAGCTTTACCATTCAATATATTCCCAGAACATCATAGCCTATAGTCTTCCATGTAATATAATCCAAACTGTGTTAAAGAATAGGATTTAGTTTTCTGGAGCCTGACTTCAGATATGAAAATGATGGGCTCTGTGGCAAGGAAAAGATTGCATTTATGGTGTCATGGGCTATGAGTCAATGGAATGGGACCAACTTTGATCTTCTACTCCTGGCATTGATTTATATTTGCCCTAGTCAACTCAAAACTGCCACTGAGCCCATCATTCTGGTATCTTAAAACATGTTCCAGAGAACCAAATCCTATTCTTTAAAACAGTTTGGATTATATGACATTTTCTAATGCAATTGGAGGAGGCTTGGTTGACTCAGAAAACAATTGAGTAAAGAGAAAGAGCTGGATCTTTTCATGTTCCTTTAATATTTTACTGCTTCATTCTAAACCAGCACTCCAGGGAGCTCACCATTGGCCATCCTCAGCTGGTTCCCAACAGTGGTCTCACTGAGCCCTTGTCTATTAGTGCCATGGCTACGTACAAAGCTTTTCTTCTTAATCAGTAGGATGTTGAGAGGTACTTTCTTTTTAAAGGCTAATCTCAACCATTTGCCTTAATGATTAATTCATCTCTGCTCTCTGTTGCTTTCTATATTATAAGAAACCTTATATTGTAGTGCATGAATGTCTGGTACATTGCCCAAGCACACGTGCACACTGTTCTTAGAATCAGAAGGCTAATTTAACTCATATATGCTTCTCAGGAGCCTTCACAGGAAGAAAAATTCAGCTTAGACCTCAGTATCATAGTCTCATGTCTATAGCAGGGCCACATTACTTGACCCTCATCCTTCTGCTCTGTCCAGACTACCACTTGAAGAAATAACACCAATACTTTAATAGGAGGCACATATTTTGGTGCCCCATACCATCAAGATACAGAATTGTTTGAGAGCTTGGATCCTTGTCTGTGATAAGTATAGTGGTAATTTAAATGGGAAGATCTTTCCTATTCATTAATAGGTCCATGTGACCTGCTTAAATCACATGGAAGCCTAAGTTACTTGTGGTGGGAGGAGCTTGCTGAGAGGGCAGAACAGGAAGGGTGGAGCAGAGCTGGGAGGAGGTTGGTGAGATTGGTTAGGGGCAGAGGAGAGAGGAAACAGGCAGGCACAGCTAACCTTGTGAGTGTTTGCTTGTGAAAGGGGATGGGGGGGAAGGGTTAGGGGTCGGAAGGCTTGGGAATGGCTAATGTGTATTGACTGCTTGGTTACTATGAAGGATTTGGCTTTCTGGTGTTGGGATTTGGCTTTCTGGTGCCTTAATAAATGCTTTTCCTCTGCCTACATGGAGAGTCTGCTATACTTTGTGATTCAGAACTGTGCCAACATATTCATAGTCACTGTCTATGCTGTAAATATTGCCTTGGTGATTCCACAAACTATGTGCACATTCTAATCTGACTCTAGCCTGTTTTCACAATGCTTGAGAGAGAAACAGAGACAGGAAGAAATAGAAAGAGGGAGAGAAAGAAACAGAGAGACAGAGACAAAGACACACACACAGAGAAATTCTATATTCCAGCCAAATTGACCTCCTTGCTATTTCCCTATTTCTTATGTTCCATCTCCAGCTTCTGTGCCTTTACACAGGTTGTACCCCATGACTTCAGGGCTCTTCTTCTTGACTGTCAGCTCTGAGAATCCCTACTTCCTTTCAAGGGTCAGTTCAGTTGTCCTTCGTACACAGGACCCTTCCTATTCTCCCTTTCCCCCAATTATTAGTATTCTTCTTCATCTCAAAACTACTTTGCTTTTCATTTATATAGGGATGGGATTTAGACCTGAGATTTCACCAGCATACGGAACTTCCATATGAAGGAATTCCTTCCACTAATATAGCACTTTCTCTGCTATATAATGTTAGAGAGCTGACCGTAACACTGAGAGGTTATTTATCCAATGTTCCCAACCTAATATGTGTCAAAGGCAGAATTTGAACTCAGATCTTCCTAACTCTAAGACCAATTTTTCCTATATGCTTTGTATCCACTTATCTATGTGCATTTTTAATCCTTCCTATAGAATATAAGCTTCTCTCGGGGCAGAACACTTTGTGTTTCTTTTTCCTGTGTATTCTCACCACTCAGCACAGTTCCTTGCACATTGGTGTTTAACAAATACTGGATGAATACTTAGATCGAAAGACAAAAATGGACAAGAAGCTGAGGGTGCACAGAAATTATGAATTTAGTAAATCAACCTGGAAGTATTTTCTAAGTTCTAAAGTTAGTACTTATGCGTGGAGATCACTATGTAACAAACATCTACCAAACACCAGTCATGAACAAGGCTCTATGCTAGGCACTAGGGATAAAAAGACAGAAAATGACACAGTCCCTATCCTCAAGGGAATGTAAAACCTAAAGGTCATTGGGACTACCAAGATAGAAAAGCTACAAGATGAAGCAGAAGGTGGCAAGTGTAAGGGAATGATCCAGTCAAAGTACTAGGAGAAACATGGGGAGCGAGAGATCACTTTCAGTGGGCTATCACTTATTACCTGTGTGACCTCGGATCAGTCATTTAGGGAAGGCAGCTCTGCACAGAGGAGGCAGCACAGGATACTGTCAGGATTCAGAGAATCTGAGCTCAAATCCTGCCTCTCATTCATAGTTATTAACTGGAAGGTTTGAGGCAAGTCATTTAAACTTCCAAAGGCTGATTCTGAGGCAGCATGAAACAGTGGAGAAACCACTAGACTTGTAATCTAAAAGGCAGGTGATCACATGTAAGTCATTTAGTGTCTCTGGGTCTCAACTTCCTCATATATAAAATGAGGTGATTGGACTTATTGACCTTGAAGGCCTTTTTTCTAAAATCTATCGCCTTATATACCATGAAAATCTTCATGAGGAGGTGACATCTCAGCTAGATCTTAAAGGAAGGGAGAGATTTCAACAGATAAAGATATAGAGGGAGTCCATTACAGTATAGGTTAGACAGGGCAAAAATGAGAATAGGGATCCAGTCTGGGTGGAACACAGGTAGCCATGTGACATTAAAAAAAACTAGCAAACACTTAACAAATATCCATTAAATAGAATTGAAATATGTTAAAGAAGTAAGTTTGGAGTCAGATTGTAGAAGGCCTTGAATGCCAGGCTTAGGCATTTTTATTTTATCCTGTATTAAGGAGCTACAAGGGGCAGGGGTGGTGGTGGTGGTACATTAGAAACTATGTATTAGTAGGATCGTTTTGGCAATTGAGTAAAGTAGTAGTGTCAAATCAAATAGAAACTTATCCCTGAACTGCCTATTGACCCAGAAAATCACAGATTAACATTATCTACATTCAGTTGTATTTTTATTTATTTTGTTAAGCATTTTCCAGATATATTTTAACCTGGTTCTGGATGCACTTGGGAGTTTTGTAGCCTATTGGCTCTGGGCGAGTTTGTCACCTCTGGTGTAAAGGATAGATTGAGGAAAGAAGAGACCAAAGGTAATTTAATAGTCCAGACAAGAGGTGATGAAGGCTGGTTCTAGGGTGGTGGCAACAGAAATGGAAGGAAGGAGAAAGATGAAAGCAGTATCTCAGAAGTAGAAACTACAGGTCTTGTTAACTGTTTGAATGTAGGTAATGAAAGAGAGGGAAAAGACAGAGATACTGTAAGGTATCAAGTCTCAGTATCTGAGCTGATTTTCTTCATCAACAGACATAGTGAAGTTCCAGTCTTGCTAAATTTGAATCTCCAGCAGGAAATCTAGGTGGAGATATCCAGTACTGTTGGAAACCCTTGATGTACTTTTATGTTTCATTATGTATTATTCATTTGTATGTTATCCACCACGATAGCCAGGATTGTATCCTCTAAGAAAATCTAAGATTTTCTCTTCCAGCACCTAAGATGGTGTTTTAAACAGAGGAGATACTTATTCTTCCATTCACAGTGTAGCATGGTAAATATAATGACCTTTATTGATATAGTCTTTAGGTACTCAGCCTCCCATTCTGTTTCTTCATCTGTAAAATGGGGATAGTATCTAAAATGAGATAACAAATATAAAACACTTTACAAACCTTAAAATGCTATGTAAATATCAATTATTAAAATGTTTTTCTTTGTATTCTCAGGCTTTAGCACAGTGCCTGGCTCATAGTAAACACTAAATAAACTCCTGTTCACCTGGAATGGTGGTGAACTTTTGCCATCTCTGCTACCACAGAGTCCTAGGCTGGAGGTAGATACAGGTCTCAGGTTGTCACTTGTTAATTAACTGATTGAGCTAATGACAATAATTAGTGTTTGCTGTATTGTAAAACAAAAACAAAAAACAAAGCAAAACAAAAAATAGGACTGGTGAGAACAAGCCCATATTCCTTCATAAGCTTTGGAACTCTTCAGCACACAACTCTCCAGGGGACTTACCCATGACCACATTAACTGTCATCACACCCTCTCTACAGCCTGATTTGCCTGTTCTACAAGACAAGGACCTGACATTCAAGGCCCTCATTGGCAGGAAGTTTCCCATAGCAATACAACCCTTCCAGATCCTCTTGTTTCTTCTTTGGGAACACTCTTCTTCCTTTCAGGCTCATTCTGACTAATTCACTCTCCCATTGTTGATGCTGAATTCAAGTTCTTATCATCCTGTACCTGGATTTCTACAAAAGTTTCCTGGCTTGTCTCCCTGACTTCATCACCTTATTTTTTCCTTCAGTCCCTGGCATCAGTTCGGCATATTGTTGCCATACTTCATCAATCCTTCAAATACTCAATGATTCCTGATGGAATGGGTGGTTTTCCCTTTCATCAATGTAGATCAAAACACCCTCTACTGAGACCATTTCACAAATTTGTGTGGTCAAAAATATCATCATTCAATTGCCAACTGTCTGATAACAAACTCATTTGAATTGGCCAAAAGAAGGTCATACATACACACCCACCAACACCTACATCATCCCACAACCACACACACACTTACACACAAGTTTGATATAGAAATACATTCACGTGAATGGCCTTCAGACAATAAATATACTTTGCAAGGATCACCAGCGTCATATCTGAAGCTTTTCCCACTTGGTAGAGTCTATCTTTTAAGAATTCAATGTCTCCTCTGAGCTATGATAAGCTCTTTTAGTGGACTTTTTGTTCCTAAAACAACATTTTCATCCTTCTCTCTCTCAAGAAGGATCCTACAAGGGCTCCCTATTACCTACCCAAACTTTTCTTCTCTACCCTTCAAAACACCATCTCTGCTCTTTTCAGTTTGTTTCTCCACACTCTGTTCTCATTCTCACTTCTGTACTACTGATTTTTTAGTTTCCAGGATCATAAATATAGCTAAAATGAACCTCAAAGCCCATTTTGTCCAGTCCCTCATTTTACAGAGTATAAAACCGAGTCTCAGCGTGTGGAGAAAGGGAGCTGTGGAAGGTCCAAGAAGGAATGAAAAGGTTAGGAAAAGTTGCTGTGGTGAAAGGGATAAAGAGTCAAATAGAGAAGTATAAAAGGATTTCCTGGCAGTAGTGAGGACCCAGTTAAGATTATATAACATAAATCTGTAGTAGTCAGTCAGTATGGTTTGATGATTTTTAGCAGCCCATTAGGAAGTAATCTAAGGCTGAAACTTCTCAATGTGTGGGGGGTGGGGGAGGATGGAGGAATGGAGAGAATTTGGAACTAAAAGTTTTAAAAACAAATGTTAAAAATTGCTTTTACATGTGACTGGGGAAAAATAAAATACTAAATAAAAGCTAAAAATAAAACCAATTGGTGATAGGATAAAGGGTTTTAGAGAAGAGGACAGTGTAGAGTGGAATTGCTTTATCAAAGAATCAAGATGGGAAAAGGAGGAGAGTATAGCTAATGCAATAGTGATGTTCTCAGAAAGAATTAAAGGATGGAGAGATTGGAGGTCATGGTGAAAAGAGAGAATAGAGTTTGGGGTTTCAAGGCACAGAGAGACAGAAAGGGAAGTATAACGACAACAGATTGTAATCAGGGAATTTCAGAGTTCATAAGCTTGAAAGCGGAACATTTGTGGGGAGATAGGGTGGTAAGATCAAGGGTATGAATAACTTCTGTGTGTAGTTGTGGTGGGGTGGAGAAGTCATGGAAAATGAGTAAGATGAGGAAATGAAAGGTTAGGATGTTTGAGGGAGTGTCAGTACGCCTAGTGAAGTCTCCAGTATGAGGGCAGGAGTTGGGGAGGAAAGGAAAACTGTGAGCTAAGCACTGAACACATAGATTGAGGGAGGGATTAGTCATAAGCAAAGCAACAACCTCAAAAGGTATGTTTTGCAATGATGTTTACAATGGAAAAAGGGAAAGGAAAGAAAAGAATTTGTGATTAGAATAAAGGGACAAGAGGAGGGGCAGGAAAGCAGAAGCAGATTGCAAAAAGCATAGACCACGATGATGAGCATACTATTCATCACCCTCACAAATAAATGTAAAAAAAGCAGAAATATTAAGCATATTTTTGAGTGACTATAATTCAAGTAAAAAAAATCTTTAAAAGATAACCACTAAAGAAAAATCTTTAAAAGATAATCACTAAAGAAAAGGTTAAAAATTTGTCAGAGACTAAATAATTTAATTACAAAGAATTGTTGAGTCAAATCACAGGAAACAATTTTATCTAAGAAAAAGAAACAATGAGATAACATACCAAAATTTTGGGGATGCAATCAAATCTATAGGGGAAAAGCATCTCTAAATATTTTCATAAACAAAAGAGAGAAAGATCAAATGAATTCCACATGTAACTTTAAAACACATTGAAAAAATTAGAAATTCCTAACAAAATACCAAAATAGAAATTCTGAAGATCAGAGGAGAAATTTAAGAAATTGAAAAAAAAAAAGAATTTAATTAATAAATAAAACTAGGAGCTAGTTTTTAAATACACACTATACATTTATGTAAACATACACACACATATATATATAATAGATAAGCCATTAGTTTATTTGATTTTTTAAAAGAAAGAAGAAAATTAAATTGCCAGTATCTAAACTGATTGTCTAGATTAACAGAATAAAAAATAGAGAATCTAAAAAAACCAATTTCAGAAAAAGTAATTGAACAAACCATAAATGAGATCATAAAGAAACCACAGGACCAAATGTTTACAAGCAAATTCTATCAAGCATTGAAATAATAGTCAATTTCGAGATTACATAAACTTTTTTGAAAAAATGGGAAAAGAAGGGATATTGCCAAATTCCTTTTAATGACTCGAATATATTCTTCATACCTAAATCAGGGACATAAAAAGTGAACAAGCAATGTGAAGGGAAAAAACATTTATTTAATGCTTCTTATGAGCCAGGTATCATGCCAAGCACTTTACAAATATTATTTCTGGTAATCCTTGCAATAATAAAGGTAATCCTTTCCACCTGGAAAGGAGGTACCATTATTATTATCCCAATTTGGAGTTAAGGAAACTGAGACCTGAAAGAGCATTGACTGACCTGCCCAGAGTCACATAGCCAGGAAGTATTTGAGGTTGGATTTGAACTTCTCTAGGTCCAGTATTCTATATACTACCTCACCTATAAAGTAATATTTCTAATGGATAATGATACAAAAATTTTAAATAAAATATTATCAAAGAAACTACAGCAACAAATAAAAAAGATTATATTAACATTACCTTGAATTTATACCAGAAACACAGGGATGGTTCAATAATAGAAAACCATAAACATGTTAATAACATGTTATTATGTTAATAATAATAAAATAATAAAAATGATCATGTTAACAACAAGATCAACAAAAAAAATCACATTGATTGTATCTATAGATATGGAAAACATTTTTGAGAAAATAAAGTACCCATATTTATTAAAAATATGAAAACTCATAAAAAACCAAATGAACCTTTTCTTAATATGACAGAAAGTACCTATTAAAAACCAAAAGTCAGCATTCTAAGTAATGGGGATAAACAAGTGACTTTTTCTATAAAATTGGTCTAAAGTAAGGATGTTAATTGTCATCACTAATATTTGGTATAGCACAAGAAATGCTGATGAAAAGAATGACAAAAATAAATTGAAGGAATAAGCATAGAAAGCAAAATGATAGGAAGCAAATGACCACTTTTTGCAGATGATACAGTTATTGAAGAAAAATATTAAAATTGTACTCTGTTTTAGGCACATCTGCCAGAACCAAATTTTATTCATTAAGCACTTCTCTAAATCCAAGCATTTCTAACTTGGAGACAGACATATCCAAACTGAGATAGCTTCCCACACCCCAACCTCCTTCAAAGGCAATTGAACGCATATCTACCCAAGAAAATTTGAGATGGCATTTATAGTAATATGAATCAAGGAAAAGGTCACAATATAGCAAAATATAGCTTTGGAAACCAATATTCCGGAGCAATAGCCACTTAATCTTCAACTAGAACTCTTCAGTTCCTTTGATGATAACTCTCCTAGAAAATCCTCCTGGAGAATTCCCAGTGACTGATACCTTAATCTTTCTGAATGGAGAATAGGTACTGCCCTTAGTGTGGATTACAGCCCAGTTACTTCAGGGGATGGGGAAAGTAATAATCTTAATTAAACAAGAGTTCAGTATGGCTACTATATGATCCGTGTTCCTGAGACCTTAATCTTCATATTGACCTTTACACATAGGAAATCTGGAAAAGATTTTCAATAAGAGAAATATTATTTATTAATATTTTCAATTAAACTAAAAGGGGTAGAGTTAATATACTTCCACATGGTGTTTTTACTTATAGAACCATAGCTAACCAAAATTAAATGAAACAATAACTTTGTCAAAGTTTCAAGATAGAAAATAAATCTCTGTGTGTGATCAGCATTTTCATATATTATCAACAACCCCTGTAGGAAGACATAAAGAATTCAAAATAACTGAAGAACATATAAAATATTTTGAAATCTACCTACCTAAACACATTCAGGAACTATGTGACATAACTACAAAATACTTTTTTACAGAAATAAAAACAAACCTAAACTATAATATACACATTATATATATAGTATATACTATATATGTATACTATAAAATATTATAGAGAAATATTAATTGTTTATGGGTAAGCTGCACCAATACAAAAAAATTACAATATACCTAAACTATTTTACTAATAATAACTCTTTTTTAGAGTGAAAATAACTAATGATGACCTTCATCTGGAAGGATAAAACATCAAGAATCTCAAGGAAAATAATTTAGATGAGAAGGAAGGGGAACTAATAGTACCAGATGTCAATCTATCTTGCTACTACAAGAAATTCTGATCAGCACAATGACCAGTCACAATTCCAGAGAGCTAATGATGAAACACGCTATTCATCTCTTGATAGAGATTAAGGACTCAGAACACAGAATGAGATATACATATGTATATGCAAATACACACATATTTGGACATGGCCAATGTGGGCATTTGTTTTTCTAGACCCTACATTTTTGTAGTAGGGATTTTATTTTTCTTTCTTTTTCAGTGTGGGGGAAGGATTGTGGTAAGGGGGGAGGAGAAAAGGCAGATTTTAACTGACTGAAAACAATTTTTTCTTTAAGTAAATACATGGGTGGGTGGTTTCTGAGGGATAGCTTTGCTAGAGATCGACTAACAGATTACCTTGAACTTAGGGTGGCTTTTAAGGGTGGCCCACATGTGTGAGTGCGTGCTATTTGCAAATAATAATATATCACACAATTTGCCATTTAGTCTTTTATGTATCTCAGTCTTGTCTTCCTGGCTAGATTGCGTGTTCCTTGAGGTCAGAGGGCCATACTTCTTACATGTGCTACAATCCCTAGCATAGTGTTAGGCATATAGTAGGTAATAAATAAGTAATAGTTGATCGAGAGTAAGTTGTTAGGAAAGACTTACAGGCAACTAACTTCTTGCCATAATTTAATGGTTCTTTTCCTAGCTCATTTTGATTCTTTTTCCTTGAAATTTTGAAAAACTTCTAATTCCCACTAAGCAATGTATATATATATATGTATATATATAATGTATGGCCATTTTTATACTGCCTAGTTTTTGTCGTGTATCTCTCTTTTACCTCCCAAAGAACAATACCTTATAAAACAGGGAGTTTTTTTAAACAAGAAAAAAAAAAGGAAAAGAGGACAAACAGAAAAAAAAGAATAAGTAAAATTGATCAACCATCAAAAACCTTTTGTTTTATGCAATGTTCCATAACTATGGACTCTGACCTCTTCTAAGGAGTGAGGAGAGAGGTTTGTGATAGCTCTTTAATGGCGCTAAGCTTGTTCTTTATAATTTTGCGACATTGAGTTTGGATAGTTTTATTGCTCTTTTCATTTACATTATCATAGTCAATATACAATGTGTATATTGCTTTCCTGGGTCTCTTTGCTACGTTTTCTATCATTTCGTGTAAGTCTTTCCATGTTTCTCTGTATCCATCATGTTCATCATATTTTCTAGTACAACAATATTCCATTACATTTGTGTACCACAATTTGCTTAGCGACTACCCAATTGATGGACTTCTCCTTTGTTTCTACTTCATTGCTGTGACAAAACGTCCTCAACACTTTTTATATCTTCATAATTACAGCAGTCTAGTATCTGCCACCCGTCATTGAAATCTGGTTAGCATTGTTTTCCTTAGGGTTTAACTCCACGTCCTGAGCTACGTCTCTGATAACAGAGTATCTCACAGATTAGTAAATTTAAAATTGGAGATAGGAAATGCAGATATAGAGTTGGCCACCCAACAAGGGAGGATAATAGTAAGAATACCTATATTATATAGTGCTTTAAGGTTCACAAAGCACCATGTAGATGTTATCGCATTACCCATTTTACAGATATGGAAATAGAAGCTGAGCATGGTTAAGTGACTTGCCCAGGAATACATAGCCAGCTAAGATGTGAGGCAGGATTCAAATTCAAATGTCCCAGACACCGTATCAAGCTCTTTTACCCACAGTGCCACCTAGCTCCAAAAGAGAAGTATGTCATTCTCCTGGGCAAGTGCCAAGATGAAAATCCCTCAATTATGAAGCTGAAGAGGGACCTTTCTAGAGCACAGAATTCAAACATTATCTCTTCGGTAGCTCCATTCCAGGCTTGCTGCTCCCAACTACACTCTAACAAGTTTGTCCTGATTCTGCTTGTCTACTTTGACATATCATTGTCTCAAGAGTACTTGCCTAGAAAAAGCTTTTCCTAATATAGAGAGCACAAAACTGGGAATCAGGAATCCTATGCCTGAGTCCATGCTATGCAGCTCATTAGCTTATGTAACATAGAGCAAGTTCCTTACATTCTCCCGACCTCAGTTTCCTCATCTGTAAAATGTATAGGACATTTACTATGGAAGTTTCCTTTCAGTTTCAAAATTTTGTTGACAAATGAATTTGAAGGATGGGGAGTTCCAAGCCACCTCTTTTCTCCTTCATGACCTTTTGTCTTCTGTTCTTTTAGATGATAAAGATTTTATTATCTTTTCCACCAAATCAGCTATCCTTCTAGAGTTTTTGATGGGTGTGAATATTAACACCATGCTCCCTCTCGTTCGGACTCAAATCTTGGATTCCTTGATTCCTTGTCCCTTCTTATCTAATCAATCATCAAGCTTCATTAGTCTTCCTTCAAAATGTATCTAGAATTTGTCCCTGTCTCTCCATTTTAGGTTTATTGCCTGATCTATTACAATAGTGTCTCTAGTGGTTTCTCTGACTCCAAGTCTCTCTCTTTTATTTCCTCTCTATTTTGTATGCTATAAATCAATCTCCTAATGAGAGAAAATACACTTACTCCATAGGCAGCTAGCATATTCCATTTTTAGATAGCTTTAACTGTTGGGAAATTTTTCTTTCCATCAAGCCTAAATTTGCTTTGCAACTTACATCTATTCATAACTCCAAACCAATGTTCCTCTTTACTAGACCAAATTCATTTTATAGATGAGGAAACTGAGGCAAGCAGAGTTAAGTGACTTGTCCAAGGTCACATAGCTAGTAAGTGTCTGAAGCCAGATTTGAACTCAGGTTCTCCTGACTCCAGGTCTGGTGCTCTATCCACTGGATCACTGATACAGCCTAATTGTCTAGTAATTTGTTAGTATCTATTTGCATCATTCTCTTAATCACCTTCGCAAACACAAACCAGTTTCAGGACTGCTAGAGTTTTGCCAAACGAAATCAGGGCTCGTTTGTGCCAATCTCACAGACCCTATCATAAAAATATATAAATCAGATATGAGATTTAGATTCATAAGGGAATTTTATAATTATCTGTAAGAGTCTGGGAGGGGAAAATTATAAATCCATGTAAATTATGTAAATCCTCAAAGACTGTGGGTATAGATTAGCCTAAAGGAAGATTAGTCAAGATTTTTATGTACACTACCTGTAGAAGCCCAAAAAACCTTTTTGGGGAGAAAGAGGATTGGAGAGAGGGGAAGGCTGGCTTAGCCTAGGATCTAGTCATGCGCCCTCTTTCTAACTAGTAACCTTTCCCAAATACGTGCAATTTTTTTCTGAAATTTTTCATACCTCCTCATTGTGTATCTGGGCCTTCACCTCGTAAGCCCTGCTTCCTCCTAGGCCTATGAAATCAGAGATGAGAAAACAATCAGACACACCTGAGCAATTAATTAACAAGTATTTCTCAAGTGCCAAGTGTGTGCCAATAAACTGTGCCAGGCATCTGCCTTCTCCCATTTCCTATAAAAAAAACTATGACCTTTGCCAGTGTCATTGAATCATTCTGGTTAAATCTATTCCCTCACCCTGGTTTGAAGGTATTAGTGAGCCATCTTCACTCTATCCTTCCCTTGCTACCTCTGCTCTTGTTACCGTCCCCTTACCGTTTCCCCATGTGTTTGTTAAAATGTGCTGGCTTGCTAGGTTTTTTCTGAAACCTCCTGTAAGTCTCTTTTAAGATACAATAGTAAACTCAGCCCTAACCCTAGCTAGTACCTATCCTCTTCTATCAATTTTTTCTAGTCTTCCTTCTGGAACCCTTCTCTAATGGTAGATTTCCCTTTGTATTAGATATCTTCCTTCTCTCTGTCTCTTTTTTTTTATATGGTAACTAAAATCTTGCTTTCTCCTCAAGCTGCCACATCTCCCAGCTACCACCCTCGCCCAGGCCTGCTATTCCTTCTGTCACAATCCTTGGCACATAGGACTAGGAGTTGGTGGCTGTATTCCTGGCTTTCAGATCCTCCCTTTGCTGTTATCATTCAACAACTCCTTGTCCTCCTTTAAGTTCACTCATCCTGTCTATATCCTTGCTATTATCATCTGTGGACTTCCATGACACTCTCCTTACACCCAAGTAAGTCCAGGACCTGGCTCACAGCCTTCTTCTCCACCTTAACTCCTACCCTTTTGATTACTCTGACTTGTTAGTTCTTCAACCTCTCCCAGTTCCTGTGATCTTAATCTCTAGTTTACTACAATTAATCACAGGAACGGTCATTCATCAGATATTTCCCCATCCTTACCTCAGCACATATGAATGTTTCCTAGGTGCTGGAATTCTTAGTTATGGCTCTAATTTGAGATGCTATGAGAGCATCCAGGCAGAGAAGTCTTATAGACAATGGGAAATATGAGTCTTTTGCTCAGAAAAGAACTCAAGATTTGTGATATAGATATGTTGTTCAGTCATGTCTGATAAATCATGCAAATAGAAGTAATTGAAGTTCACCTATAGAATATGACATAGTTCTACTATAAAGATAATAGAAGCCTTAGAATGAATGGAATTACCCAGAGAAAAAAAGGTAAAGATAGAACAGAAGGCCAGGAAGAGTCAGAAAGAGAAGCAATCAAAAGAGAGAGAATGAATGGTCAAAGATGTAAGGGAAGAACCAGAGAGTGGTATGTCTGCAACTAAAGAAGAGAGTGTCTAGAAAGAGGAAGAATTAGTATACCAAAATAGAGGGGAAGATTATTGCTTTACAGAAAATGTAGCAGTGTATTTGTATATGGCTCCAGAGTAGCCAGAACCCTGGTCAGAATGGATATAAACCAACCAAACACCCTATCCCGCATTCCTATGTCAGCTTCAGGTCCTTCTTGTATAGGAGTGAACTCATTCAAATAAGTCGTCATGCCCTTGTATAACTGGTCATTTCTCTTTTCATTCATTCCAGCATATTTGTCAATCAAAATCTCCACGCAAAAGTCACAACCTTAATGACCAGTTTAAGTAAATTAGGTAGATAAACGTGTAATAAAATGTAAGCAAAAAAATGTGTATCTCAAAAGTCAAACACTTCCCAATTCCCCCCTCAGTTCCTACAGAGTGTAACTTCATGCTTTCTGGCTTCTCTTGCAGAGTAAAAGTTCACGTGCTCAATGCAAACCTGCATATTCCCACTCAATTTAAAGAGGGGTGGTGTCAGTCACCCATGATAGTTAACATCATCGTGCATCATGGTATGGTTAGCTATATAATTGGGGCTCCATATATATGAAACTCCATATCTAATGTCTGTCTACATGATTCCTTCTTCAGCTATATTAGATAGAAATGTACTTACTGTAGTGCTGCTCTGTACACTATTGCTCAGTCAGGGCCTGGCTCTCATGTGCTCAGCATTACAGCTATAAGAGTGAATCCTTGCTTCTCTTTTTTGGATCTAGGGAACAAAATTGGGCCAGTGGCCTATGACATTGCCTCTTCTCCATCTTTCATTCTCATCTCAAAAAGTCCATGAGTTCAGTGATAGGCTAGCACCAATCTATCCCCCTCCCCTTAGCCCCCAAACCCATTACTTTCAGGACTTATGTGTTCTTTGCCCCCCAGAGACTTCTGGGGAATGTAGTCCATGAGGAAATGAACACAAATCCCCAGACACAGGTCACTTACATCTGGAAGTACTTGAGGAAGAAGCAAGAAATGGCAGAAAGGGCATAGGTTGAGAGATTAGCCAACACAAAGGGCTCTTTCTTTGGAAGGAGATGAAAGACTCAACTCTAGCATCATCTCTGCTAGAAGCCTATTCCAATTCTCCCAAGTGTTAATGTTCCCAAAATTATTCTGCATTGATTATTGTTAATTTAATAGCTAACATTTATTTAGCCCTTTAAGATCAGTAAAGTGTTATCCATGCTGTCTGATTTGATTTTTATTTATTTTTATGTTTTGTATCTATTTATCTGTGTATACATGTTGCTTCTTCTAGTAGACTCTATGTTCCTTCAATCAATCAACAAGCAATTATTATGCACTTATTGTATTCCAGGCACTGCATTAGACTTGGAGGGGTACAAACACAAGAATAAGATCATCTCTGCCCTCAAAAAGATTATATTCTAATATAAGAGAGTTACAATATGTTCAGAAATAAGTAAATACAGACTATATACAAATGAAATACGCAGTGATAGGGTGAGGCAGAGAAATTAGAGCTGAGAAATTAGCTCTTGCAAGAAGTAGCAAGTAGCCTGAACCTTGAAGGTAGCCAGGAGTTCCAAAAGGCTAAGGTGAGGAGGCAAAACATCCCAGGTACAGATTTGTACAAAGGCCTGGAGGAAAGAAAAGTAATATTGTATATGGGGAGGAACAGCAGGCCATTTGGCACAGAGTGTGTGAATGGGGATTTATTTGTAATCATCTTGGAAAGAGGGGCTGGAGACAGGTTAGCAAATAGTTTAAATAAAGCCAAATAGGAGTTTGGGAGACTGTGTTTTATGGACATAGGAGTGATATGGTCCCACCTGTATTTTTGGAATATCATTTTGGCAACTACGTAGAGGATGAATTGGAGAGAGAAGAGAATGGAAATAACGAAACCGATTAAGAGGCTCTTTCAATAGTCCAAGAAAATGGTGATGAGAGTGTAAGTTGGGTGGTTTGAGGTGTAAGTAGAGTGAAGAGACTGGATGAGTGAAATGCTGAAGAGAGAGAATTGACAACAGTTGGCAACTGATTTGACATAAAGTGAGCAAATAAATGATAGAGGATGACTCCTGCTCTTTGAGATCAGAAGCTAGTTTATTTTTGCTATTCTACCCCCAGAATCTAGTCCAGTGCCTGGAACAAAATAGGTTTTTGTTAAATTTTTTCATTAATTTTATTAATTATTTATTATAATTATTAATATTAATATTAGTTTTAATTATTAATTTAATTTTATTAATTTTTTCAGAAAAAAATCTACCTTTTCTCCCTCCTACTTCCCCCTTCCAACTGAAAAAAAAGAGAAAACCCCTGTTACAAACATGCTGAATAAAGCAAAACAAACATCCACATTAGCGATGTAAAAAATATATATCTATATGCCTCATTTTGCACTCTGAATGTTTCACCTCCTCTGGAACTGCAACTGATCACTATTTTGATCAGAGTTTCTAAGTTTTTCAAATTTGTTTTGTAATTACATTATTATTGTAATTGTAAAAATCAACCTTCTGGTTCTGCTCATTTTACTGTGCGTCACAACAACTTTCCCAAGTTTCTGATAGTATTCTCTTTTTTATTTAGTTTTTATTAATGTAATCCATTTTTTATATCCTCATAGTTTCTCCCAGTTTTCCTCCCCTCCCATCATGGGGGGCCATTTCATATAACAAATGGCATTTTTAAAGACAAAAAAAGAGGAAAAAATTAGCACAACTGATCATTACATTGAAAAGTACAACAGTATTCTATCACATTCAAATGTATATGCACAATAGTGCTTCCTTTTGTTACACTTTGCAGATATGAGGAAGGGGTTGTTGGTTTTTGTTTATTTGTTTGTTTTTATAAATTGAAGATTTGTGACAACTCAGTATCAAGCAAGTTTATCTGTATCATTTTCCCAACAGCATGTGCTTCCTTTGTGTCTCTGTGTCACATTTCGGTAATTCTTGTAATATTTCAGACTTCATTGTTATTTTGTATGTTATGATGATCTGGGATCAGAGATCTTTCAGGTTACTATTGTAATTGTTTTGGGGCACAACAAACTACACCCACATAAGATACGGAACTTAATAGATAAATGTTGTCTGTGTTTTGACTACTTTACTGACCAGAATTCTCTATTTCTTTTCCTCTCTTCTGGCCTTCCTATTTTGTGAGACATAACATTGAAATTAGGCCAATTAATAACTCTACAATGGCTCTAAGTGTTCAAGTGAAAGGAAGAGTCAATCGATATGGCAGACTGTATTGTTGTCTTATTTTTTTGTTATTTATTTCCAGTCTGTGGTACTGGATTGGAATGAAATTAACAGGGTTATTGAACTGTTCAGGAATTAGTTAAAAAAAATTCACATGTAATCAGAGTAAGTGTTCTTGCCGATGTCCCAGACACAAGTTATATGAATGAAATCTATGTCCTATTTGTCTGAATTAGCTCTGTAGCTGTGATAAAGTGAGTGAGCGGAAAGGAAAGGAAAGGAAAGGAAAGGAAAGGAAAGGAAAGGAAAGGAAAGGAAAGGAAAGGAAAGGAAAGGAAAGGAAAGGAAAGGAAAGGAAAGGAAAGGAAAGGAAAGGAAAGGAAAGGAAAGGAAAGGAAAGGAAAGGAAAGGAAAGGAAAAGAAAAAATAAAAAGAAATTGCCTCAGCCACCTTGAACTTCAGTATCCATCACCCTGCTCAGACAGCAGCTATCAGTAGTAAGGTAAAACTGAGTATCAGCAAAAAGATCACAATTCGCTGAAGGCTCAGATGATGGTTAGCATTTTTTTTAGCAATAAATGTTTTTAAAATTAAGGTGTACATTTTAAAAAACATAACACACAACATAGTATAAACATAACTTTTATGTACACTGGGAAACAAAAAAAAAATCATGTGAATTGCTTTATTGTGATAGTCACTTAATTGCAGTGATCTAGAACTAAACCTGCAATATTTTCAAGGTATGCCTGTACTATAACTTGTTCAGCCTTTCCTCAATGGATGGGCACCTCCCTGCTCTCCAGTTCTTGCTACCACAAAAAAAAAAAAGCTATGCATATTTCTGTTTTGCTTAGGATTAACCCCTCTTTTAATGTACCCTCACTCTAATTCTCCCTTCTCCTATTTCCCTGTTGAGAGTGAAATGTACTTTTATATCCAATGCTACTGTGCGCTTGTATTCTTCCTGAGTCAAGTGTCAGCCATTCTCCAATCCCATTCTCTTTGTTTGTATAGACTTGTACTTACCTTGATTATGTAAAATAATTTTCCCTAACTTTTCTCTCCCTTTCTCCCCTAGTGTATTCCTCTTCCTTTCCTTTTCCATTCTTTTTTTAAGACTATCAAGAAATAATAGGATTACTTTCAGGCCTTGTGCTTAATTAGACTTCTTTTTATGACCCTCATGAAGATAAGATTATAGTGCTGAAGGAGTTTTTTTTTTCAATTAAAGAGAGAAGTATGAGGGATGGATTTTTGTTGATTGAAAAAAAAAAATTAAGAAGGTTCAGAGAGGACACATATCATCTTCCCACATTAGAATATAAGTAGTTTATCCTTGTTTATTCAATTTACAATTTTTATGTTTTGCTTGAACTTTCTGTTTACATGTCAAAGTTTCTATGTGGCTCTAGTTCTTTCATCAGGAATGCTTGGAAATCATCTATTTCATTAAAGGAAATCCCCCGTCCCACTCCAGAATTATACTGAGTTTTGCTGGAAATTTATTCTTGGTTGAAAGCCTACATCCTTTGCCTTCTGGAATATTGAATTCCAGACACTCCACTTCTCTTTAGTCATATCTGATCAATCTCGAGTGATTCTGTCTTTGGCGTCTTGGTACTTGAATTTTTTTCTTCCGGCTGCTTACAATATTTGTCTTTGTCATAGAAACTCTGTATTTTGACTATAATATTCTTGCGGATTTCTATTTGGGGAGTATTTTGTAGGTGGTAATCAGTGGATTTTATTTCCATTTTGCCCTCTGGGAAGTTTTCTTTTAATATTTCTTGAAATATGAAGTCTAGGCTCTTTGGGGGATGCGTAACTTTTAGGTAGTCTAATGGTTCTTATTTTTTTCCCTCCTCAATCTGTTTTCCAAGTCAGTTGTATTTATTATGAGATATCTTACGTTTTCTTCTATTGTTTAGTTAAAAAAAATATTTCTTATTCCCTGGAATTATTCATTTCTATTTTGCCCATTCTAATTGTCAAGGAGTCTGATACTTGGTCAAGGTTTTATACTTTGTGCCAAGCTGTCCATTTCTTTTTCAATTCTTTACTTCATAGCTCTCAATTATTTTCCAATTTTCTTCTCTAGTGCTCTCATTTTATTTACATAAAACGTTTTAAACCATTTTAAAAATGTTTTCTTCATCCTTCACATGAATTCTAGTTAAATTTGAGCTAAAGTTCTATTTTCCTTTAGGGTTTCATTTGTAGATATTTTGGAGTCATGCTCTTTTTCTGTAATTCTGTCTTGAGTATATATCCCTGTCACAACAGATTTTTTTTATAATGGGATTCTTTTTTTTTTTCCTCCTTCTTCCCCCCAACTTCTTAACTTCAGCTCTGATGCAAGGGCCACACTCTACAGGAAATGTTTGGGTTGGCCCTAATGTTGCTTTCTTGGGCGTACTGAGTGCTGTGTTGGTGCCAGGAACAGCTCTGTTTGAGCACCTGTGAGTTTTCAGTGCTCCCAACACTGTCTGATCCAGAGAAAAGCCTGATTACTGTTCTACCGATCTTGACTCTGAAATTTTCTGACTTGGTTTTGAGCAATATGCCTTTTGGCTTGCCTACTTAGAATTTCAATAGATTGCTGCTGGACTTAGCCACTACCAACCAGCTGGAAAGTTCTGTTGGTTCACAGTGAAGGAAATGCAGGCTGTTTTTTGGTATAGAACTTCTACCTTGGGTATTGCTATGCAGGCTTCAGACTGGGCACTGAGACTACATTGTTGCTTGGGTCTTAGCTGTGCAGGTTTGCTTGCTTCTGAATGTGCTTTTGCCTCCATACATGGCCTAGAACCCATGAAGTCTCTGCCCTCTGGAATGCCATACCTAGACTCAAGTTTCTTTCTCAGTCCTCTATGGATCTGTGACCTGGGAGAGAGGAGAAAGTTCCAGAGATGTCATTTGACACCTGTTCCTGCACCTGACACAAGTTTAGGCCCCTCTCTTAGACCTGAGACACCACTTTCTCCTAGTGCACATCATGTCCCTGAGTTGGAGTGTTCTGCATGGCATGACTATTGCTGGACTCCTACCTGCCTTTAATTATTTCCTTGTGCCAACCTGGTCTGGAAGAATGAATCACTGTGATTTTTTCTTCTTTTTCCCAATCAGTATTGATTCTGGCACATTTTCTAGATGTGTTTAGAAGAATTTTTCTTTGCAGGGGAGAAAGAAAGAGCTTCTTGCTGCCATATCACCACCTTGACTGTGCCTCATAGTAGATCTTTAATAAATACTTGCTGAATTGAAGAAAAGAAAATAGAAAACTGTGTTTCTGTTTGCAAATTAAGAGAAGACTGAGAAAAAGAAAAGAAAAAAGGAGAGAGGAAACATAAATATTTCCCTTTTCTTTATTTTTCTATTATTCTCTCTCTATCTACATTTTCCCCTCCCTTTCTCCTGTCTCTCATCTTTATTCCTCATTTTTGTGTCTCCTTTGGCAAGCTGTTTAACCTAGCTAGGCCTTAGTTTCCTCATCCATAAAGTGAGGTTAGTTCTTGTTTTACTGTAGAAATGGCATGAGGATCAAATTCAATAACTGATATAGAAAGTCACTAGAAAAATATGAGAATTCTATGTATAT